>NC_056524.1:32108136-32111278 GCF_019175285.1 Sceloporus undulatus | reverse complement strand
CATCCATATTGTGCTGATTCCAGTCAAAAATTACATTTTAAATCTTTCCAAATGGCTCTTAATTCCTTCACTTATGGAACAAAATTAGCCTAATCAGCACAGACTAGTAGGATCCTGCATGCAAATTCCTTTAATAATGATATTTTAAAGATTTCAGGCGCCTTTCCCCTCCCATCAACTGGAATACAAATAGCACATACATTCATCCCTCCACATTTGCTGGGGTTAGTGGCACAGGACCCCTGTGAATGTGGAAAAACTGCAAATAACAAAAACACTATGTTTTGACCTGAGAGAACACCATTCTAGGAATCTCTAGGTCCTCCAGAGCAACTCTGTGGTCAACATCTGCCATACATTGACCATAGAATTGTACTGGAGGAGCTACAAATGCCTAGTGGAGTGTTCTCTCTAGGAATTTCTAGGTACTTCAGTGTGACATTTGGTTAAAATTGACCGTAGAGTTGCATTGGAGGAGCTAGATATTCCTAGAGAGAACATATAAATAAAATCAGTGAATAATCAAATCTGCAAAAGTCAAACCACAAATGTGGAGGAATGAGTGTGTACATATTTATGATTCTTTTCTACTGACTTCCTTACACATGGTTTTTCTCTTGGTGGAACATATACTGTATTGATTATAACAATCTACTAAATCAGGGACAGACAACCAATGCTCTGACATCTGCACCCCACATGTCTGTAGTTACTACTGGATTCCCTCCTTCCCACACATATATTAGGGTCTTTGGTTTTGTGCAGTTAGTGGCAGCATGAAAGCAGCAATTCCATTCAGGGTTGCTGAGAGAAGGATGAGGCTCAAGCCTTCATCTCTTCCTAGGAACTCTGAAGCAGAGGGATCTCTATAATAGGGGCAAGATTAAAAAATGTCCCACACTGAGCATTCCCACTCATGTGTGTGCACAAAGAAGCATGTGTATGTGTGTTACTGCAACCTGTCTGATTTTCCGCTTGAGTCCAAATGTAGCTCTCCAATCTAGAAGGCCTCCACTACATTGCTCTCCCAGCAACCCTGAATGGAATTATTACTTAAATGCTCTTCACTGAGAACTGCTCTGCTTAAAGATCCATATATTAATGTAAAATTAATTAATGGTTTAATTGTACTCATTAAGCAATATCATCTTATTCATTTTCTCTATTTTTCTTCATTTAATATTGAATTATATCTCTATCCTACCATGGGCTAATCTACACATGTATTATGCATACTGCTGAGGATTCTCACACCTTCGCATGATGGTTAATTGTCTTCACTTTTCTGAGCAAATTCGTATCTTCTATTCACCCTCCTTCTGATGAAAATGAGCAGCCAGCTCAGTCCATGCAAAGCAAATGGATGGCCACACGTGCAATCATGTACATTTCTGCAGATTTCCATGGATACTCAGGTAAGAACTGTGAAGGTCTTTTCTGCTGAGTTTGGGTTTTGTGCCCCCTGCCACAACCCCTCCCCCAAATTCCTGCAAATCACATGTGGCCAGATAGCATTCTAATCGATTGGAATGCAGAGTATTTTTTAATTGAATATTTTATTTGTTTTATATCAATAACATAAACATTATATGAAGAGTCATATAAAAGTTGTGCAGAATAACAATCTGAGTACAGGTATTATCAGTAACTAAGATTCTAAAATCGTCACTCAAGTTTTGCTGGTTGTGGGTTCAGAGTTCAAGTACCCTTCAAAAGGGTAATCCGGTGGACAGGAGGTCTGAAGTCGGGGGAGTTGTTGTTAATGTAGTTAATAAAAATTGACCAGTCTTCAAAAAAGGTGTGTGGTTTCATTTGTCCATTACAGAGTTTGAAGGTGTCAGAAAATTTTACCATTAACCAAATCTTTGTCCACCAGTTAGTTATAGAATGAGGAGTATTTTAAACATGCAACCTAGCCTCATGAATTAGCTTTGTAATTACATTTCTTTTTAATTTATGGTTTATTTTATTTTATTTTGAGTTTAAGATCTATGATCACAGCATTGCTTTTATGGCTCTTACTGTAGGCTACACATTACGAGACATTCCAAAGCATCTCACTTCTCAGACTTAGCCAAAGACATGGAAATAAAAGAGTCACTGGCTGGAAGTCATTCTGCTGATGAAAACCAGAACCAAATAAAATCTTGCTAGTTCACGACTGGTTTCAGCTTAAACGTGCAAAATGAACAGGGGAGAGCTCAAAATACCTAGTACGGGGGGAGAAAAACCAGTGATAGACAGCAACAGCTTTTCACAAGTGGGGAACAATTTTCTGTGCTTGATTGCTTGTCTTTCATTTTAAAAGTAACCTTCCTCCTCAGAAAAAAAAACTTCTTCTATAATTATAAAACCGGCCAAGGAATTAAAATGTACAGCTTTACGTAATGCAAAAATAACTGGCCAGGATCCAACCGATGCTGGTTCTTCTGCAGTTTCCTCTTCCAAGCTCCAGGGCTGAAGGGAGGAGTATAAATACCATAAATCAAATAAATAAATCGACAAGAGTGCTTTAAAATGTTAGTTGGGGACCCAAAGAGTAATTTCCCTAAGCTCTGCTGCATATTTCTTGGTGACCTTAGACCTGTGTCAGGGCAGAAAGGTGAGCAGGGCAGATAGTTGGACCTATGGCAGGACAAAAATAACAACTCCAAGTAAACATTCAGAAGCTTCTGATATTCAGCTAAACAGTACATTTTCCTTCTATACCAGGGATTGATAAACAGCAGCTGGCAAGCCACATGTGGCTCTTTGACATGTAATGTGCTGCTTGTGGAAATATGCTGGCTGAGCTCCATTTTGCATTACAGTTCATATAAAAGATATATAACTTTCCCCAAGTTTATCAAGCAGGATTTTGAAACCATTTAGTATACACATGTGTACTTTGTGATTAATGAAAACCATACAGGAACAAATATTATTACATAAACATAGTTCTTAATATTGATTATAAAAGTTTTGTAACAAAATGTGCATGTAACAGTAACAATATGTGTGTAATATTTGTTGCTGCCTTGCAGCTCTCAAATGTCTGAAGTTTAACATATGCAGCTCTTATGTTAAGCAAGTTTGCCCTCCCCTGTTCTGTACCATTATGACCAGGGGTAGGCAACCTTTTTGAGCTGGGGGCCGGGTTGCT
>NC_056524.1:32091410-32108036 GCF_019175285.1 Sceloporus undulatus | reverse complement strand
CTTGGTGCGTTCTCTGGAGGCCCCAAAGCCTCTCCCCGCCCTGTGGGAAGGCCCAGGCTGCCCCACAGGGCTGGGAGGAGGAGGAGGCCGCCTGTGAACGCGCCGATTGGTGTGTTCTCCGGTGGCCCCAAAGCCTCTCCCCACCCTGTGGGAAGGCGCAGGCCGCCCCACAGGGCTGGGAGGAGGAGGAGGCCGCCGGCGAACGTGCCGATTGGTGCGATCGCCGGCGGCCCCTAGGGGGTGGCAATCGGCGGCAGGGCCAGGCTGGGGCTGGTCCCACGGTCTCTGTGGGCCGGATCCGGCCCGTGGGCCGGACGTTGCCGACCCCTGATTATGACTGTTAATGCTTTGTACTGATTCAAAATATTATTTATCCAAATTTATGGGGAGTGTGTGTCTTGTTTGGTTTAGTAAATAATATTGCCATGTATAACTGTGGGCTAGTTATCTTCTACCTTGCCTGAGGTAGTGTTTTGTATAATTCACAATGTCTGCATAAACAAGCACTTTAGCCCAGTAGCAGTTATCAACATGTCCCATCTGATAAAAGTGGAAGAACTGCCCTGTTTATATTGTAGAATGAGATCCTCTCTTCTTACGATTGCGTACTGTACTCACTGACTGACACATTCGCCTTGTCATTTTCTGTTATGAAATGAAAGACTCTCTGAGCAAAGTCCTGCTGCTTCATAGTTCAACTCTTTTCGGATGGGCTCTGCTGTCCAGTTTCTTGCTCTGAGATGCGATAGAGTGTCTTGGTTGAAATAGGCGACAACCAGAGAATGTTTTGCAACTTGCTCAAATGCTCTTCTCTTCTGCACCCCACCCCTGTTTGAGGCCTTAAAGAGGAGAGAAAAGAAACAAGGAAGGAAGCTTGAGGCTCGTGGCTTGGCAGGTGCAAAGCCTTTTGAGGCAAACATCTGTTTTAGTGGTAACCCTGGGCCAGTGAGCAAAGCCGTCTGTTTCTCCTCCTCTCCATTTTTCTTAAAAGCAAATAACAAACACTGTTTTATAGACCTTGAAGTTCCAAAAAAGGAGAAACACTCAGGCTGCTGTTTCACTCAAGCGTGTCTATTCAGACTTTGCACTGTCATGTTTGTACAGGAAGGTTACCGGGGTGAGCCTTCTTTCCTGTTAGACCAGTAACTGTTTAATGCAGCTGCTCCTCTAGTACACAATAGGGAGGAGTTGGCTACTGTGTATGCAGTCACAAAACTAATCACACAAACACACACACCTTGTATGTGGCTGGATTGAGATTGTTTGAGCCCTGGAGCAGTTCCAAAAACCATATTCCCCTTTCATCACACGTATGGGATATTTTATAGAATCATAGAATCATAGAGTTGGAAGAGACAGTGTCGGCTCCGTATTGAGTGTTACCTGGTGCAGGGGGAAGCTCCTGCGGGTGAGGTTTCCAGGGGCAGCGCATGCTCCCTCTTCCCATGCTGCCCCATCCTTTGCCTGATGAGGAAATGGACAAGATGGCGCAGGGATGGGGAGTGGTGTGTAGGGATGGGGAGTCACACACAGGGAGTAAAAGTGGTGCCAGGAAGTGCATGTGGGGACAGTGTGAGGGGAGGGCTCGATCAGGTGTCACCTATTTTCTGGAGTGTCATCTGGTGTGCTGCACACCACTACAGACAGCCAAAAATAAAGCTGCTTCGATTCCGTGGAGATATGTGGGGTTTCCACTTGATGCATGCGTTCCTAAGAGTCCAGAAGCCACCCAAAGCCCTGCTCCAGTCCTTAGGGCTGGAGCATGGCTTTGGTTTTGTGAGTTCTGGACTCTTTAGGACGCATGCATCATTGAAACACCTCTCTCCACTGTGACTCGAAGGCAGTTTATTTTTGCCAAGGGGTAGGCACCTTTTTGCGCCGGGGGCCGGGGGTTCTTCTTTGCTGTCCCCTCAGACAACTGGGGGGGCCGCAGCCAAAAAATAAATAATTAAATAATTAAAAAAAAAATTAACTATATAATAAACAAGACAAATGTAGGACAAAATTTTCAAAATGGAACACCCTTTTTTTTAAAAACATGGAGGACACGTGAAACCATTTGCGATTTTTTTAAAAATGTTAATATAAATGCATGTTTCTGAGGCTTCATAGACAATTGCCCCCCAAAGGCCACGGCGGGCATCCGGCGGCAGGACCGGGCTGGGGCCGGTCCCAAGGGCATCACTGGGCCGCATCCGGCCCGCGGGCCGCAGGTTGCCTACCCCTGATTTCTGGATCTGTCTTGTAACAGGCCTTAAGACTCTAATTAATTACTTCAGTCTGGGTTCCTTTAAGCGAAGATAGAGAAGAGGGCCCTTCAGCTGGTTCTTTTGGCCTGTAAATCCCACAATCTCGGGAGGTATGTCCAACATCACTTGGAAGGCAGGACAGAAGGGAAAAACTGATAATATTCTTCCTTGATTATTTGAATCTTCTGATAGCACGAAAATGTAGAATGTTTAACTTTAGTACTGGGATCCAGAAGTCCCGCAGTTTTTATGGTGGAGTGGGAGGACTAAGGTAAGTTTCCTTATAAAAGCATGTTGGAACTTGACACGTATTTTATAGTTCACCGGTGAAGATGGCCTCTCGGGTCAGCCTTCAAGTTGCAAAGCGTTTTACTGCAGGGCATAAGCAAATTAAGGTCAAGACAAAATACAATATGCAAGGCTGTGTTTTTGAAGTTTTCACCCTCCCTAGACATCACTTTTTCTGTAAACCAACCAAAAAACCCTGAAACCACCCCCAAACAGGGTGGGCGAAACCCGCTCTTTCAGAAGGCAATCAACCTTTTAATATGACACCACTTGCAAGAGCCTCCTGAACTCTTTTGCTTCTTTTAAAACAATTTTCAGCAAGCAGCAGTGGTACTTATGGCTTGCTTTTGGTTCCCATCCATTTATGGCAGTCTCGAGCACGGACGCAGATGCCCTCCCTGCATCCCAACTGCCACAATCCTGGTCTTGAGGGAGCGGAACAGGGCCATATCTTCCTGGACTATATTCCAAACCTGCCATCCCTTTTCATATTTGTGTTCAAAAATTTTAGATTGTAAACCTGTCGGGGAACTGCTTCCTTATTTTTTTTTACTTGTAAATCATAATGTAAGTGATGGCCACTAAATCCATAAATACAGGTTATCATAACAGAATCAGCGTAGTGGATTGGTTTAGTATTTAGTATTTAGGACTCTCCTCAGTGGCTGAAAGCAGCTGGAGGGCGAAAGCTAGCTCATCCCAGGATTTCCAATTCGCAGGGAGAACCCGCTTACCAACTGCCAGCTTCTCACATATGGGCGACAACCGCTTTCAACTGTAAGGGATGTATCTGCCCTACTGAGCCCATTATAAATACAAGCTGTGCCATTCCATTCATTTTTTTCCTGTTCCACCACAAATGCATGTGCATGGTGCAACAGACACTTGCTTCGCTAGCAACAATTGCCTCCCTTGTCCCGCCTATCCACCAGCCCATTGGACACCCACGTGACCCCCCCCCCTCAATCTGCTTGATTAACTGCCTGTCTCGGCACATCAGTGCAACCCATGAGACATTGGCATCGCATATTGCCTATCAAGCCATGCATGTCCCACCATACATATCTCCTTTGTCCTCTTTCTACCATGGTCCCCTGTTGTGGATGCCATTTGTTAATGTCTTTATGACCGTATTTGATTTTGTTGTGGTAATATGACGTATTCACCATTATTTTGCCTTCACTGGGTGTATGGTAGCTCGATAGTGCTACTGTATCACTCCTGCGCTGTTGTGATTTGATTTCCTGGTGCAGGGAAATAAAAATAATTATGTAAACAATGGCAGCGGCTGCTATCTGGCCCTCCCCACCTCTGTCACCGGTCACACCGTCCACACCACTGATTGAACTGAAGCAATTCTGGGGTTTATTTTGCTTTGTTGTTAAACCCCAGTTTTCGGTCCTTTGTCAATTACTTGAAGGTGCACAACATCAACATTAGGGTTGGTTAAGATGTTGATTCTGTCATTGTAGGATCTGCAGGTCGCAGTTCAAGACCAAGGTCGGTGTGATAGGGTGAGCTCCCATCACTACTCTCAGGAAGATTATCACGATGGGGGATGGAGTGAAGCCCTTCCTTATTACCATCTGTGACAAGCGATTGCACGAACCGTTCTTTCACTCTTGCTGCACTGATCCTGTTCATAACCTTTTAGTGAAGTAGACTTACCTTACCGGTTCTTCACTTAATGTAAAATGAAGGGCAAGGGCGGGACAATTCCACTTCACTGACGGACAATGAAAAGGACCAGCCGTGCATTGTCAAGGACTTAGCCAGTGATTTTGGGGAAGGGGGGGGGGTGAGGGGGCAAAACTTAAGTGCCACATTTGAGAGGCTAAGGCCCCCCCCCCCCGACACAAAAAGAGTGTCGAGCGTTTTTACCCTCGACACTTTGATTGCACCCACTTTTAATTCTCGTTATGGCTTCATGCAATGGAATCTTGTGGAACTGTGTTTGAGTCATTCTGTCAGGTTGCCCACAAACAAACTACAAATCCCAGCATTTTCACAAACATGGAGCCAAGTGCCGTTAAAGTGGCATCAAAACTGGATTATTTTTTCAGTTGCAGATGCAAACTGAGTCCTTCCTTGAAGGGTTGTTTACATCGATAAATTCAGCCTCAATAAAGCAAAGTGCAGCTGCTTCAAGCAATGAGCGTCAGCCACTGTTGTTCTTGCTCAGCTACACTCTGTCTTCATGCTTTGAGACACTGTATTCCAAACATCTGAAGCTGAGCTACGAACCAGGCTGCATTCAAAAAAACCTTTCATTCCTACTTCAAGGTGATTTTTAATTTTGAGATACACACACACACACCACCCACACACACCTTTTACTTCCAAGACCTATCTATTATCTATCTATCTATTAATCTATCTATCTATCTATCATAATTTTAATTCCACGCCATTATACGTTCCTTTCTTTTTATAATAAACAAAACCCTTTAAGAAAATCCTATTTTGGGAGAAAGGCAGGGTATAAACTCAATCATATAAAAAATTATAGTGCAATAGGTCCATCAGTGCATGGCTTGATTCTAAGACTTTTACCTTTATACATTTAAAAAAAACTATTAAAATCACATTAGGCCTTCAGAGTGCTCAGAATCATGGGAATCATAGAGTTGGAATAGACCCTCGTACGGGGCATCCAGTTCCCACACCATTCTGCTCATGCCGAACTTCCATTCCAAGCATCCCATTACATGCTTGAAAAAGGGCCAGCTAACTGTATTTTATATATTTGTGTTTTAAAAAAAAAGAGAAAAAACAAGCTGGAAGGAAGCCTCTTGCCTTTTTTGCATCACAGACCCACCTCTTTTTTTTTGTTGTTGCAAATAAAATCCAGACAATGACTGTTTTTGAAAACCTGAGTCCATTCTCAGGAGAACTGTCCAGAGTAGAGCCTGAGTCTCCTTTCTCTGGACTTCCCAAACCCAAACTGACCCTGAGAGATCTGTTCTGACCCCCAACTCAAGGAAACTTGGAAAATCCTGAAGGTTTAGGCATCAATGACTGATTATGAATTATCAAGTCATCTGGTCTCAGGGTTTTGTTGAAGCTCAGTTATGCAGCATCACAAACATTATTTTTAAAATATAGTGCATTAAATTTACCTTGAGTTTATGTCTATGAGATTTGCATTTATGACACATCCATGGATCCCATCTCTTCAGTATACTATCCATTAGCCATACTGATTATCCCTATTTACTCAATATATCGAAAACTCCTTACAATCACAAATACATCTAATCCTCAGCATTTTGGGTGGTAAAGGATATTCTTATTATTATTATTCTTATTATTATTATTTATTATTACTATTATTATATTTACTATATTGTTACATGGATATAAAAGCTAACAGTTAGAAGTCACCTTTTCCTTCTTTTCTTTTCAGGTTCTCCCTGAGGGAGGAAGGGGGGGAGGAGGAGGAGGCGTTGGAAGCCGGACTCTTAAGGGAAACGAAAAGCGAGTCATTAGGGGATCCCTCTCTATCTCTTCTCTGTCTGTCTCTCTCCCACTCCTCTCTTCCTCCTCCCTCCTTCCCTCCCCCTCCATTAAAGCCACGGAGGAGAGGGGAAAAGAGGAGCTTTTGTTTTGTCTTTCTCTGGTCCCTCGCCGTGGGTTTTAATTGGACCGGGGAGGGGGGAGGAAGGCGCTTGAATGCCCCAGGGCCTGATAGGGGGGGTTTTCGACCCCCAACCCCCCCCTGGCTACGTCCTTGGTGATGTCATTACTTAAGTCTTTTAGGCGATATATGTCATTGTGTGCTCCTGGACAGGACAATGTCTGGATCATTGCTACATTGTTCTGAAAAAGTCCTTACTGCGATCAGTTGGAACGAATGGACAAGGATGCAAAAGGGATGGGACAAGGACATCCCGTCCCCCATCTGATACTATCCCCAACTTCTGCAAACCTTAGTGGTTTTTGAAAGAATGTAAATTCACAGTCGATAAATAGTACCACTTCTGGGGAAGTAATAGTGTTCTGTGTAGTCTACTGGCCGCATGATCAAGGAGGAGTCTTTGACAAAGCTTGGCTTCCTTGGCCTTTAGTAACAGCTATGAGCCCCCCCCCCCTACCATCGACATGACTTCACAACTTTTCAAAGGAATACCTTTTACCTTTACACTTTACACAACATCAACAATGTAGGGCAGACTAGAATTATGGGGAATGTTGCAATCATTTCCCTTCACTTTTGCCACAAGAGTGAAGTTCTCCACTTGTAGGTTGGTCCAAATTAGCAAGTTCTTGACTTGAGTTGAGTCCGGGAAAAAAGTTTATTTCTGTCGTAAACAAGTTACCCACTTTTTGACGTGAGGTCTAAGTGAGACAAAAGGAGCTTATCCCATTAACAACTAAGCAGTCTTTACCTCTTCCAGCTTGATTCCGGATCTAATTGCCCTCGGATGTTCTCATTACCTAAATTGTAGCCTCTCTAGCTGGGATTGCCACCGCCCTGAGATGCATCTGAGTCGAGCCTCACTCAGTCTGCCAATTTTTGAAGTCGGCAAAACTTCCTCCGACTTCAAAAAAAAGTGTGGCTAAGTGCGGCTTCAACCTGTGACGGCCATCTTGGCAGTGGGCATCCTGCTTGATTGGTGGCCGATTTAGGAATGATACCATCTGGTGGCCTCCTGGATCCTGAATTCACGCCCAGAAAGAGGATAAGCCACTTATTATTTTATTGGATAAGGCTCAAAAAGTAATGGGTTTTTTCAGAGGCAAACTTTCTATATCCCTCTACAACTTGTTTTTCTTACACAGAAACCTGGGGAAATATTAACACCTCAGTATCAAAGCCTATCTTTTTTTCTGTATGGTATCTATCAAATTTCAAACTCTCTCTCTTTGTTCTTGCTCCCTTTATCATAGCAGCAATGTATGTTCAAATACGTGAAATTCCATCAACAGGAAATTTGAATTTGTTTACATTCAATTAACGGGAACTGTTTGTTGTTTACATCAGAGAGTCTGTCACTTTAAAAAGCGGAATGCAATTCAAGAAGTTGCAATTAACAGTTACAAATCCAGCGGAAAGCTTCCTTTATCACTATTGTGTTTAACACAGGATGAGGTCAGTGTGGTCTGCCTACATAACTCTCTCAACATTTTCCAGGACAATGAAAATCTCAGGGCTCTGCGTCCAGGCATGGGAGAAAGAATTATTATAAATTAAGAATGAGCAGTTCATGCCACAGAATGAAAGATCAATAGTTTCAGATTCAAAGCCTGCCAAACGTTACTTTTGTTTGGACAGCAACTCCAAACAAGTATAACTTTCTTCTATGCCTGTTTCAACTTCGTCAAAATACCGCTTCGCTGTATGGGCATTTTGTGTAGGAATCTCTGTATCTTGGTTTCACACATATTTTACAGGAAGGGGTTTTCTTATGTTTGATGCCATCATCCATTTCTATTTCTTGTTTTCTCACTATCCCCCTGGTCCCGCATTTTTTTATTTAACCAAATGTGCATCCAGACTGGCCAAAGGCGGTAAGTGGTGGGAATTGTTTCTTGGCTGGATTGTTGTTGTTGTTGTTTTAATTTCCATATCTCCTGTCCCAGTCCTACTGTCCGAACACATACACTTTACACCATGATCTGCACTTTAGCAAATATAATAAATATCAACACAGGCCGTGTGACACCCTTCTTCTTCTTATCTTTTTTCTTTGCATTTCAGCATTCCCAGTGTTTTTTGCCTTACCGATGTTAATAAGATCCACTGTCTTTTGGTCCGCATGGACTTAATCAGGGCCCATGGAATCTACATATGGAGGGTGAGATTTTTCCTTACTAATAGTAATGAATATTAGTAGGTATCGCTGGTGTATATCGACTAACGCAGAAATCAGAAGTGTTCTTCAATGTTAAACAAAGTGGTTGTATTCTTTGCTGGTGGGCACTTTAAAAAAGTAATATGTGCTATTTGCTGAATCTGTTCCTTGAAAGAGCCAGGTATTGTGTATTAAGACCAGCACCTAACTGTATGATTGCAATGGTAATATGATGTAATGCCTGAGAAATGTTGCATTCAGCCTACAGTATAAATGACACAGCTCAGAGTGGCATGTGTGTGGGCATTGGAGTTGTGTGTTTCAGAAGAATTGTGATCTTGCAGTTGGTTAGTGTGGAGGGATTTGAGTATTGGGACTTTACTGTTATTTCTCTGCTCTGAGTTTGCTGAGAATTGGAGAAAGAAGCCCTACTGTTGCTGTATTATAGTCTCTAGTCTGTCCTTGGGCCAGCTAGACTTTTTAACTTAAGCACGAAGGTGGATTTCCCTCCACCTCTGGGAGATTCTGACATTGACAGGGGTTTTACCATATATACCTGTGTATAAGTAAACAAATTATACTACAAATTGACCCCAAAAACCCGCGTTTGACTTTATATACAACGTCCAATATGATAAACTGGCCGGATGAGGTAGCGTTTGCTCCTCAAGCATCTACCCAGCTGGTTGCTCTCGGAGGGGCAGTGGGCCTTTGGAAGATGCAAGGAGAGCGACAGGACATCCTTTATATCCTTGGTTATATGCTCTGCTTTTTCTTGTTTTACCCTCGTACTTAACCCTGGGTCATATTAAACCCCAGATTTTTGGCCCCAAAACTACCTCGACTTATACACAAGGTCGAAACCTATACACAAGTATATATGGTATTTCCTCACATCTGGCTCAAGCTCTGGGTTGTTACTTTGATTGAGGCATGAATCTCCATGGCCTTTCTCACAGTTTTCTTCTTGTTACTCAGTATATGGTCTGGGCGGAGAGGAACCCTTGCCCACACCACAAACTCACCCTCGATAAAAAACAAAGGTGAAATCCACCTCTGTCTTCAGCCCTGGATTGTAGGATGGTAACACCTGTTCCTAGGCATGCTACCTGACATAAACATATTCCACCAAATCCTAAAGCCATTTTGCCCGACTGGATATGCACTTCTCCTTTCTCTGTGTCAAGAAGTTTACTAAAAACACGATGCGCTGTGCTTCCTTTTTGTGGGTTTGGTGTAGGAGCCTACACTTTCTTTTTCCATGTTATTTCCTTACTTTTGGTACCTTTTCTATTAAACGAAGTAATGCCAAAAACATATCTACGGTCAAAACTTTATTAACAGAGTGCTGTATCGGGATGGGTCAGAATTACTCTTGGAGTAGACCAGTAAGATTTCTTGGCCCCAAAGCTGCACTCAAGTCTAGGATTCTGGCGTGATGTCAGTCAGCTGTTCAAATACAGTTACGCGGGCCAACTGTTTGTACCACTGCAGTTGATAAGAATGTGAGTCGCTCTCTCTGGGATGAAATTGAGGTGCCCAGCATTGATTCACATGGCTGGTGCCTTTTTCTACATCAGCACGCGACCCAGCCCAGATTGTTTGTAAAACCGCACTGCTCTGGCGTGTTCCAGATTTTCTTGGAGCTCTAGAGTTAAAAGGTGAATTTTTTAAAATTTGGTCTAACGTTGGTATACGTTGCTGGGTTCAGTGCTGACCTGGCCTGACATCAAGGGTTTGCACCAGAATCAGAGATATATTCTGTACTGACTGCAATGAGGCTGAGGGAGGACATGTTATTTGGCTTGTGGCGGACGATATGGCCAGAAGTATACCTGTATTGTAAGAAATACTCCAGGTGTAAATAAATAAAATAAATAAATAATCCAGGTTGTAGCTATGTTTGTTTGTGTTCCCCTATTTCTGACTACCTCCAAGAATTCCTATCTTAATAAATCTTAATTTATGTGAAGTTGTTGTACAGTCTGTTGTTGTTTAGCACATTCGTGCGCCAAAGCTAGTCTTTTCGCTTTAACGTTTATTCACACATTTTTTCTTTTCACTGACCACTTTAAAAAAAGATGTGAAAAGACTTATCTTCCCCCATGTAGTTAGGCTGTTGCAGACTACTGCGTGTGATTCAAAATTTATATATCTGTTGCCTTTAGTATGATATTTCCCATGTGCTTTGGCATATTTCAACATGACTTAACAATAGGACCTCCATGCAGTCCCTGGCACAGTGCTAAAACTCGAGTTTGCTACATGGACAAAGTGATTAATTATTTTAATATCCAAGAAGCCCGGAAGTACATCCTTTGGAGCTATTGCTTTTTTCCACTATTGCTTTCTTTTGTGTGCCACATACTGAAAACTATGAACACCATCCATATTGTGCTGATTCCAGTCAAAAAATTACATTTTACATCTTTCCAAATTGGCTCTTTAATTCCTTCATTATGGAACCAAAATTAGCCTAATCAGCACAGATATGTAGGATCCTGATGCAAATTCCTTTAATAATGATATTTTAAAGATTTCAGGAGCTCTTTCCCTCTTTTTTCCCTCTCAAGCTGACTTATAAATAGCACATTACATTCATCCTCCACATTTGCTGGGCGTTCGTGGTCACAGACCCCTGTGAATGTTGGAAAAAACCTGAAAAAATAAACCAAAACACTATTGTTTTGACCTGAGAGACACCATTCTTAGGAATCTCTAGTTCCTCCAGCGCAACTCTGTGGTCAACATCTGTCCATACATTTACCATCGACTTGTACTGGAGGATCTACACTGCCTAGTGGGAGTGTCTTCTCTAGGAATTTCTATGTTACTTTCAGTGTTTTTTTTTTTTTTTTTTTTTTGGAATTTTGGTACCAATTGACCGTAGAGTTGCATTGGAGGAGTGCTAGATATTCCTAGAGCGAACATATAAATAAAATTCATGAATAATCAAATCTGAAAAGTCAACCACAAATGTGTAGGAAATGAGTGTCTTGTACATATTTATGATTCTTTTTACTGACTTCCTTTACACAATGGTTTTTTTTCTCTTGGTGGAACATATACTGTATTTATTCTTAACCAAATCTACTAAATCGGGCAGACAACCAATGCTCTGACATATGCACCCCACATGTATGTAGTTACTCTTGGATTCCCTCCTTCCCACCATATATTTCGGTGTCTTTGGTTTGTGCAGTTAGTGGCCGCTTAAAGCAGAATTCCATTCAGGGTTGCTGAGAGAAGGGATGGGGGGAGTGCTCAATGCCTTCATCTCTTCCTAGGACAACTCTGACGCAGCGGGGATCTCCTATAATAGGGGCAAGATTAAAAAATGTCCCACATGAGCATTCCCACTCATGTGTGTGCAAAAACGAAGATGTGTATGTGTGTTACTGCAACCTGTTCTGATTTTCGACTTGAGTCCAAAATGTAGCTTCTCCAATCTGCAGGGCCTCTCTACTACATTGCTCTCCCAGCAACCCTGACTGGAATCTTCCTTAAATGCTATTCATGAGAACTGCTCTGCTTAACGATCCCATATATTAATGTAAAATTAATTACTGGTTTAATGTACTCATTAAGCAATCTAATCTTATTCATTTTCTCTATTTTTCTTATTTCAATATTGAATTATATCTCTATCCTACATGGGCTAATCTACACAATGTATTATTGCTCATATCTTTTGTCTGAGGTTCTTTTTCTCACACCCTTCTTGTCATTGATGGTTTAATTGTTTTCTTCATCTTTTTCTTGAGCAAATTCGTATTTTATTTCACCCTCCTTCTGATTGAAAATGAGCCGCCAGCTCAAGTCATGCCAAACGGCAAATTGATGGCCACACGTGCAATCCTTGTACATTCTGCAAGATTTCCACTGGATACTCAGTTGTTAAGAACTGTGAAGGGTTTTCTTTTTCTGTGGTTTGGGGTTTTGTGCCCCCCTGCACAACCCCTCCCCCAATTCCTGCAAATCACACTATGTGCCAGATAGCTTCTAATTCGAGTGGAATTGTCAGAGTATTTTTTCATTGAATCTTTTATTTGTTTTATATCAATAACATAAACATTATATGAAGAGTCATATAAAAGTTGTGCAGAGAATAACAATCTGAGTACAGGTATTTTATCAGTTAACTAAGATTTAAAATCGTCACTCAAGTTTTTGCTGGTTGTGGGTTCAGAGTTCAAGTACACTTCATAAAGGGTAATCCGGTGGACAGGAGGTCTGAAGTCGGGGGAGTTGTTGTTAATGTAGTTAATAAAATTGACTCCAGTCTTCAAAAAAGGTGTGTGGTTTATTTTGTCCATACGATGTTTTTGAAGTGTCTCGAAAATTTTCAATTACACCAAATCTTTGTCCACCCGTTAGTTATCGCATGAGTGAGTATTTTAAAGCAATCCCTCTGCCTTCATGAATTAGCTTTGTAATTACATTTCCTTTTTAATTTTATGGTTTATTTATTTTATTGAGTTTAAGCTCTATGATCACAAGCATTGCTTTTATGCGCTCTTCTAGTGCTACACATTACGAGACATTCCAAAGCATCTCACTTCTCATGATTAGCCAAAGACATGGAAATAAAAGCGTCACTGGCTTGGAATCATTTCTGTTGATTGAAAACCAGAAACCAAATACAAATCTTGCTCGTTCCACGACTGGTTTCAGCTTCCACGTTGCAAAATGAAACAGGGGAGCGCTCAAATACCTAGTACGTGGGGAGAAAAACCACGCTCGACTAGCCACCGCTTTTCACAAGTGGGGAACAACTTCTTTGTGCTTGATTGCTTGTCTTTTCCTTTTTAAAAGTAACCTTCCTCCTCAGAAAACAAATAACTTCTTTCTATAATTAATAAAACCGGCCAAGGAATTTAAAAATTGTACAGCTTTTACGTAATGCAAAAATAAACTGGCCAGGATCCAACGATGCTGGTTCTTCTGCAGTTTCCTCTTCCAAGCTCCATGGCTGAGGGAGTGATGTTATAAATCACCATAAATCCAACTAAATAAATTCGACAAGATGCTTTAAAATGTTCGTTGGGGACCCAAAGAGTAATTTACCTAAGCTCTGCTGCATTTTCTTGTGTGACCTTCGACCTGTGTCAGGGCAGAAAGGTGAGACAGGCAGATAGTTTGGAACCTATGGCAGGACAAAAATAACAACTCCAATTAAAACATTCAGAAGTTTCTGATATTCAGCTAACATTACATTTCCTTCTATACCAGGATTGATAACACAGCAGCTGGCAAGGCCCACTGTGGCTCTTTGACCGTTCATGTGCTGCTTGTGGAAATATGTCTGGCTGAGCTCCCCATTTTGCATTTACTTTCATATAAAGATATATAACTTTCCCCAAGTTTCTCAAGCAGTATTTTGAAACCCATTTAGTTACACATGTGTTTTCCTTGTGATTAATGAAAACCATACAGGGAACACCTATTATTAACATAAACATAGTTCTTAATCTTGATTATAAAAGTTTTGTAACAACATTGTCATGTAACAGTAAACAATATGTGTGTAATCTTTTTTTTTTTTTTTTTTTTTGTGGCTGCATGTTGCAGCTCTCAAATGTTCTGAGTTTAAATCTTGCAGCTCTTCTGTTTAAGCCAAAGTTTTGCCCTCCTGTTCTGTACCATTATGGACCAGGGGTAGGCAATCCTTTTTGAGCTGGGGGACGGGTTTTGCTTTCCCTCAGCCAACTGGGGTGGCCAAGTCCTGGGGGTGGCGCTTCCACCCTCTGGGGGCGGCCGTGTGCTGGGGGTGGAGCTTCCCCCCTCTGTGGGCAGGAGCTGCAACACTGGGGCGGAGCTTCCACCGAAAGCCCTGCGGGGAGGGAGGAGGTCGTGTTGCCCACCCTCTCTCCTCGGTCCCTTCCTTGGGCTGAACGGGCTCCAAGGGGCCTTTTCGGCTGAAGGTGAGGGCGGTGAAGGGAAGGGCTTTGGGCCACTCCGTCCCAGTGCCTTCCCTTCGACCTCTTCCTTCGGCCGAAAGGGCCTCCAAGGGCCGTGGCGGAGCACAGAGGGCGGACAGGCTGCTTTCCGTGGGCCCCTTCTCGCCCTTTTTGTCCCCATGGCTCCCTCCAGAGGAGAGGCCTTGGGCTGCAAAGGGCCCTGGGGGGGCCCGCGGACGGCGGTCAGGCGGCTTCTTGCGGGTCCAATTCAACCCTTGCGGCCCCAGGCCTCCCTCCCTCTCTTCCTCATATCATTTTTTCAATCATAATCATCATTCATCACCACACTATCATTGTCAAACAAGGGAGACTTGTTAGCATTAAAAGCAGCAAAAATTAAAAATTAAAAAAACCTTGTACCCACAGGCCCTCTGGGCCACTCACCCCCTCCTTCCTCCTCTTCCTTTCTGTTCCCCCCTCATCCTTCCTCTTCCTCTTGCTCTTCCTCCTCTTCTTTCCTCCCTTTATTGTTCCCCCCTCCTCCTCCTTCCTCCCCCCTCCTCCATGCCATGCGCTGGGCTGGGGGCGGGATGGAGAAAAGGCACAGTGAGGCAGGGAGCCTGGGTGGGCTGCATTCTCCGGTGGCCCAGAGCCTCTCCCCGCCTGTGGGACGGCCCAGGCCACCCCACAGGGCGGGGGGAGCGAGGAGGCCGACGGCGAACGCGCCGCCTTTGGTGCGTTCTTTGGCGGCCCCAAGCCTCTCCCCCGCCCTGTGGGAAGGCCCAGGCTGCCCCCACAGGGCTAGGCGAGGAGGAGGCCCGCTGTGAAAACGCGCGATTGGCGTGTTCTCCGGCGGCCCCAAAGCTCTCCCCCCCCCCCTCTCCCCACCCTGTGGGAAGTGCGCAGTCCGCCCCACGGGCTGGGGAGGCGGAGGAGGCCGCCGGCGGAACGTGCGATTGGTGCGATCGCGGCGGCCCCTAGTGGGCGGCAATCGGCGCGCAGGGCAAGGCTGGGGCCGGTCCCACGGTTCTATGTGGGGCCGGATCCGCCGTGGCCGGACGTTTGCCGACCCTGATTATGATGTCTATGCTTTTGTACTGATTTCAAAATATTATTATCCAAATTTATGGGGCGTGTGGTGTCTTGTTTGAGTTTAGTTAATAATATTCCATTGTATAACTGTGGGCTATTTTTATCTTCTACCTTGCTTAGGTATTTTTTGTATAATTCACAATTGTCTGCATAAACAAGCCTTTAGCCCAGTAGCAGTTATCAACATGTCCCTCTGATAAAAGTGGAAGAACTGCCTCCTGTTTATATTGTAGAATGACGATCCTCTCTTCTTACGATTGCGTACTGTACTCACTGATGACACATTCGCTTGTCATTTTTCTGTCTTGAAATGAAAGACCTCTTGAGCCAAGTCCTGATGCTTCATAGTTCAACTCTTTTCGGGATGGTCTCTGCTGTCCAGTTTCCTTGCTCTGAGATGCGCTCGAGTGTCTTGGTTTGAAATAGGCGACAACCGAGAATGTTTTGCAACTTGCTCAACTGCTCTTCTCTTCTGCCACCCACCCTGTTTTGAGGCTTAAAGAGGAGAGAAAAAGAACCAAGGAAGGGCAGCTTTGAGGCCTCGTGGATTGGCGGTGCAAAGCTTTTGAGGCAAACATCTGTTTTAGTGGTAACCCTGGGCCATTGAGCAAAGTCCGTCTGTTTCTTCCTCCTCTCCATTTTTCTTAAACGCCAATACAACCACTTTTTATATACCTGATAGTTCCAAAAAGGAGAAACACTCAGGCTGTTGTTTTCACTCAAGCTTGTCTATTTTCAGACTTTTGCACTGTCTGTTTGTACAGGCATTTTACCGGGGTGAGCCTCTTTTCCTGTCTGACCAGTAACTGTTTAATGCAGCTGCTCTCCTTAGTACACAATTAGGGAGGAGTTGGCTCTGTGTATGCAGTAACAAAACTACTCACACAACCACACCCCCCCCCCCCCAAAAAACCCCCCCCCAACAAAACCCCTTGTATGTGGCTGGTATTGCGATTTGTTTTTTTGATCCCTGGAGCAGTCCAAAACCATATTCCCTTTCATCACACGTGTGGGAATATTTTATATAGAATCATAGAATCATAGAGTTGGAAGAGACGTGTCGGCCTCCGTATTGAGTGTCACCTGGTGCAGGGGGAAGTCCCGCGTGTGAGGGTTCCAGGGCGGCATTGCTCTCCTCTTCCCATGCTGCCCCCATCCTTTGCTGATGAGGAAATGGACAAGATGGCGCAGGGATGGGGATTGTGTGTTATGGCTGTTGGGAGTCACACACAGGGCGTAAAAGTGGTGCCAGGAAGTTGCAGTGTGGGGACAGTGTGAGGGGAGGGGCTGATCAGGTGTCAA
>NC_056524.1:32089943-32091385 GCF_019175285.1 Sceloporus undulatus | reverse complement strand
AGGTGTCACCTATTTTCTGGAGTGTCATCTGGTGTGCTGCACACCACCGCACACTCTTAGTGACGCCATTGAAACAGAATAGAGAAAATAATAGACATTGAAACCCAAATCTTCATGTGTGAACTTAGGCCCTATACAGACCAGCAGAAAGCGCTGGCCTGTGGGTGGAATCAGGGCAAAGCGTCCTTATGCTGGACGCCCTAACTCTGCGCCCATAGTGCCATTTTGGCACATGTCAGTCCAGACGGTGTGCACCATCATGATGTACCTCTGGCACTGCATCCAAATTATGCAGCACTGAAGGGGCATCATAAAACTGTGCCGCCGTGGCTATGGCGCCCCTTGGCTCTTTTTTGCACTCTCCAGAGGCAGGATCAGGGCCACAGAATTAGGTTGCCACAGCCCCGATCTGGTCAGGAAAGGGCCAGCTTCCCCTTAGGGGCAATCTGTATAGCCCCTTTATTAACAACCCTGCTACTTGTGTGAGCCTACCTAACTGATTTCATGCAGTTTGATTCAATTATTAATGTAGCCCACAAGATATTGATGATAACAGAAGCACTGCGAGATTTGGGAACAAACAAGAGAATGAGAGGAAGCAAGTGACATCTTTTCCTCTTTGGAACCATTTTTTTAGCTAGAACAATTGTTCCAATTGAGCTATTAATCATTTGAACCTGGCATTCTATCTGAGAAGACTTGTTTCTCTTATCAATAGGTGCAGGTGCAATATGATGTAGCACTGTGGCTGTTAAAATCATGTTTCCCTTTTCTTTAGTTTTCTCAGTAGATGTTACCAGGAATAATCCCTTTAGCATTGGGATTTGGATATCTAGGGCCTTATGTTGTAGAAATGAAGCAGAATCTTAAAAAGAGTGGGTCTTTAAAGCATGTATGAGGGACACATATGCGCTTCTGATGTTCTTGAACTGGAGTTCACAGCAGCCATAGCTAGTATAGCCAATGGTGAAAGGTGATGGGAGCTGCTGTCTAGCAGTCTCTGAAGGGCCACAGGTTCCCCGTCCCCATGTGAAAGTAAAAGCTGGACATACTGCAACTGTTTTAACCCTGCACACTCCCTTGGGAGATACTTCCACAGTCATGGGGTTGGTTGTGATCCCACCTCCATATTAGCTTTCCTACAGACCAATAAGACTTCTATCATGTCTGTATTGATCCTCAGTTTCTTCATCTACACCCAATCCTTCCAAACAGTGATTCAGGACTTCCACTTCCACCTTAGCATTAGTTGTAAAAGAGCAATGCAGCGTAGTATAATCAGCATAGTGATGATCCCTGACTCCCAAACTCTGGATGACATGTCCCAGTGGCTTCAATTAGTTGTTAAAAATCACACGGGTCCTAGTTTTCATCTATGAAATGTTGGAGTATGGGAGTGCAATTGCATCCACAGTCTCAAGATTGGCAACTAGCATATAGAG
>NC_056524.1:32089423-32089843 GCF_019175285.1 Sceloporus undulatus | reverse complement strand
ACCCTAAAGCCCTTCCTATTTACAAGCAAGGCAAAATCTCTTCCTTCCAAGCCATTGAAAACCAACCCAAGGGGAGGAGGGCTGATTGCTTCTTTCCCATTGGTCAGCTTTGGGAGAAATTTGCATATTACAAGTAAAGGTGTTTAGGGCCCCAAAAACGATCCTGTGATAAAGAATTACAACAATACTGACGCGGTTTACATTTAAAAGATGAGGCATTTAGACTCACAGTGAAACATGAACGATTTATGGCCTTTTTTCTTTTCTCACTGTAACCTGGAAAGTAAGGCCTCTTGCAGGGTATATATACCAAGTGGGCTGGCAATAGCTCTGAGTGGCAGATGTCTTGAAGACCTGCTCTCTAGGCTAAGCCAGGCAGGGAGGGTGGCACACAGCCATGGGGAGGGGTGGAGCTGCCTC
>NC_056524.1:32085603-32089323 GCF_019175285.1 Sceloporus undulatus | reverse complement strand
GATATATACCAAGTGGGCTGGCAATAGCTCTGAGTGGCAGATGTCTTGAAGACCTGCTCTCTAGGCTAAGCCAGGCAGGGAGGGTGGCACACAGCCATGGGGAGGGGTGGAGCTGCCTCCAGGGCCTTGCTGGGGGGGAGGTCCCGTGGGAGGGGCTAAACTGGGGTGGGACCATGTGGCCCCGCCCCAAACTGGGAAAGTCCCGCCCCCAGGCGGGATATGGCAACCCTTGTCGGGATGCGAAAAAGTACTTAAAGTGTTTGCTTGTATACCAGCATTTCTAAATATGAATTGCTGCAGCTGTGCTGGATTATAGTTCCCATTACTGTAGCATGGCTGCAGGATTTTTGGTTATCCAGTACAAATAAATGTATGGATTTTTTTTGTAATGAAAGATTATCATCCACTCAGTCTGACCTGTCTTGTTTGAACAGCAAATCCCTATGCAGTGTGGCATAATGGTCAGTTCTGAAGTGGCACTCATCATAACACTCATCGTAACAGTCCACAGAATCACACACCCCAAGGAGATGCCAAAATGCAGAGATTTGCATTGATCCATATCAACAAATCAGTTCTACCAGGAACAGTTTTAAAAAAAAAAAAAAGAATAATAGATTTTTACAAACAAAATCAAAACACCACACAAATCATTGTAGAGTTAAGCACATTTTAAGGAGTCTTAAAACCCTAAAGGAAATGTATGTGGTCTCCTATCTTTATTCCAGTTTATGGGATTATTAATTATTTGTGCCTATAACTACCACTTTCATGAAAGGGAATTGCATGGGTCTTCCCTAAACTGGCTTACATATTAACTTGAATTAACACTGAACCAGCATGATTGAAATTTAAATTGATCTGATGGAAACTGGGCATTTTCTTTTATAAGCCTTTCACTTGATTTCTGCTTCTTAATGCAAAGATTGGTCAATATACTTTACAGATAATGCAAAAAGGGAGCCAGTGTTGTGCAGTAGTTAGATGTTGGACTTAGACTGTGAATGCAGGTTCAAATCATCTGTGAAGCTCACTTGGTAATAATAATAATAATAATAATAATAATAATAATAATAATAATAAGTTTTATTTATAGACCGCTATTCCACAATGATCATAGCGGTATACAGTAAAAATTGCAATACAATACAAAAAATGGCAAGGCCTCTCTCCCCCTCAAGATGGTGGTCGGGGGGAGGGCTCTTAGTCTTTCCAGGCCAGGCCTCGTCTCTCCTCCTCAAGATGGTGGTCGGGGACTAACTTTCCATGGTCACTTGGTGACTTTGAGCCAGTTATTTCTCTCAGTCTGACTTACCTCACAGAGCTGCTGTAAGGATAAAATTGAAGAGGACACTCATGTGTGCTGCCTTGTGCTCCTTGGAGGAAAGTCAATTTGTTGGAATTATAATAATATATTACCTTAGCACACACAAAAAAACCTAAATCCAATTTCTAGTTCCCATTGAATGGGTAACTCAGCACTTAAGTAAAGCAGGTCTTCTCTAGGCAGAACTATCAGTTGGAATCAGGCCCCTTTTTTAGCTTTTATAAAGAGAAAGGATTCCTAAATCTAGTTTCTAATTCCCAATGGATGAGTAACTCAATAGTTAAGTAAACAGCATTTATTCAGGTGGCCTTGAATCAGGACATTGATTCAGGACTTGAAATCAGGCCTGAGTGTTGCTGCTTTTTAGGCTTTGTGAATTTTTAGAAATCCAGTTTCTAGTTCCCAATGAATGGGCAACTCAACAATTAAGTAAAGAACATTGATTCAGGAGGTCTTCCCTAAGTAGATCTATCAGTTGGAATCAGGCTGAAGTGTTGTTGCTTTTTTCAGCCTTTGTGAAGATAAAATATTCCTTCTAGCCAATAACTGAGCTAAACTAGTTTGGTCTGAGTTATCATAACTTAGGTTGATGCAAAAACTGTGCTGACATTTGAAACTTGATTGTTGTGTTTGGGACCATGAGAGAGACACTTGGCACAGGATC
This sequence comes from Sceloporus undulatus, assembly GCF_019175285.1. NCBI lineage: Eukaryota > Metazoa > Chordata > Lepidosauria > Squamata > Phrynosomatidae > Sceloporus > Sceloporus undulatus. The sequence goes on along the minus strand of NC_056524.1, from coordinate 32,087,332 downwards.
ATATCGTGGAGAAACTTGTAAGACCTGTGCTTCCCCAGTTGGTTTTGAGTTGCTCGCATTACTTCATTGGGCCAGTGCCAAAGTAAGAGGCTTTGAAGACTGTGTAACTTGATTAAATTTCAAATTAAATTATCTCCCAGTAGAAGAGAAAACTTAAAACTAGAATATATTGTTTTAGAAATGTGACACATCTATAACCACATATAGTAGTCATTATTTTTATGGTGCTGTTTTTCTTCGTAATAAATTGCTACGCTGAAAAAATAGCATTCAAAACAGGAGATGTGGTCATTCCTGTTTATGCTGATTGTGTACTTCAGAAGTAATAGCTTGACTGAACTTCATAAGCCAATATGGTCTTGATTTCATACTCGCTTTAAACAGTAAAGCTAAATTCCATTTGGAGGATGTCCAGCTAAATTCCACTTATTTCCAAGCAAAGAAAGAAAGAATGAAAAAGAACTCTAAACCTGGTATGGAGGAGGCACAGAGTAATTCTAGTATTCTTTATGCCATATGGTCTAGATTTGATATTTTTGAGGTTGTTTTGTAAAAGTCTAATGAGGGACATGAGATGAATTCACATTCTTTTCATATTCCTTTTATGACAGCAGTAGTAAAAAAAAAAAGCGGGGGGGGGGACTGGGAAACAAAATTTAGTTTCAACTTCTTTGAGAAGGTTAATGAAATTTCTCTCTCTGTGTCTCTCTCTGTCTCATTTCCCCAAGCTTCTGGCCCCCATTGTGGATCCATTTAAGAGAAAATGGTTCTACGTTAATTTTCTTTATTTCTTGCACAGTTTGCTTTTAAGGCTGATTACAGATTAAAACGGTGTGTCTGATTTTTGTTTTACTTACATTCAATCTCTAATGAGCAACTTTCATCTCTTGAACAGGTACGTGGAACTTAACACCCATTACGACTATAAAAACTACAGAGAGGCTATATTGGGTCGACCGTTGCTATTCTTTGTTAATGTCAAAACAAAATACAGTTCTTCAAAAGGTATGTGTGAGTAAAACTGTCCTTAAAATCTGTATGTAGGATTGCTTAGGTGGCAATAAAGAATTACATAGATCCTTGTTATGCGATACTGATAAAACTTTGTTGTTGCTATTCTTGTGTGCCTTCAAGTTGTTTCTGGTTTATGACAACCCTAAGTGAAACCTATCACAGGTTTCTTGGCAAATTTCTTCAGATGGGGTTTGCCATTGCCATCTGAGGCTGAGAGAATGTGACTTACTGTACTTTGGCTTTCATGGCCAAGTCAGCATTTGAACCCTGATCTCCAGTCATAGTCCAATGCTCAAACCACTACACTATATTGCTTCTCTGACAAGACTACAATATAATAATAATAATAATAATAATAATAATAATAATAATAATAATAATAAATTTGTTTTATTTATATACCGCTATTCCAAAGATCATAACGGTAAACAGCAAGTAAGCTAATTAGCAAGTAAGCTAATTTGCCCCCAACAGTCTGGGTACTCATTTTAGCGACCTCGGAAGGATGCAAGCCTGAGTCGAGCTTGGGCCCTTTTGCTGGTGTTGAACTCGCAACCTTGTGGTTTTGAGTGAATGGCTGCAGTACAGGCATTTAACCACTGCGCCACCAGGGCTCCATTTTTTTTTATCACTAATGACAACACCAGTTATATGATTATCAAATGTTACGCGTGAGGGATATTTTGCATGTTATGAAATTAATGAACATACCACA
>NC_056524.1:32081649-32085503 GCF_019175285.1 Sceloporus undulatus | reverse complement strand
GTCTGTAACGGGCCTGAGACAGGGACAGAACAGGGACCATGAGTCCAATTGTTCAACTATTAGTGTGCAGAGATAATGAGAACTAAAATACAAGCCAACAACAAAAAAGGAAGAACAAGAAACATCTTCCACAAGATCTGTGAACTCAAAGGAAAGGTTAAACCAAAGGTGGGGATAATCAGCAGTAAAACATAATACATTATCAAGAAGCAATAAAAAGATGATGGAAGCAATACACAGAGGAGCTATATAAAATAGATGATGAGCACCACATAGGAATCATATGCAGATGAACCCCACATTTTGGAAAGTAAAGTGAAAGCTGCACTCAAAAACAGAGACTGCAGTCAAGAAAACAGGTGAGGCATAGGACTGGGAAGAGCAGTTATAAAAGAATCAGACAAGATCCTAAAGTGCAAAGACAGACAACTGAACATTAAAGTTAGGATTGTCCAAACCATCATATTTCCCATCACTATGAATGGATGTTGAAGAAAGCAGATAGGGAAAAAAAAATCAAGTCATGTGAGATGTGGTGCTGGGGCAAGTGCTGAGGATACCCTGGATGGCCAAAAAGACAAACAATTGGACCCCTGAACAAATTAAGCCAGAATTCTTCCTAGAAATCACAATGGCTAAATTGAGGCTATCAGACCGCAGCCACATCATGAGAAGGCAGGAGTCACTAGAAAAGGCATTCACGCCAGGAAAGTTGGAGGGCAATAGAAAGAGGAAGACAACAGACTAGATGGCTAGATTAAATCAGGGAGCCCATGGGCCTGGGTCTACAGGACCTGGAAGAATAGTTGAGGATGGGCTGGTGGTGGAGGTGTCTCATTTGCAGGGTCACCATAAGTCAAAGCCAACTTGAGGACAGTTAACAACAATGGGAGAATAGCATACTTTATTTTTCTTTTCACTATGGTCAGGATTTTTCACCATTTTTCCCTTTTCTTTCTCTTCCTTTCTCTTTTATTCTATATTATTTTGATTGTAAATTATTTTGCTCATACTTAAATTACTTTAAAAAACTGTGAACAGCCTACATCATGGAAAAGCTCTATGAACAACATCTGCCATATTATGACTCCAATTATCTTTATTGAAAGAAACTTTATTTTGAATTTATTTTTGACTACAATAGAGACTGCGAATAAAAGGGTTTTCCTGGAGATTTGATTTTAACTTCTTCTACTTCATTTTCACTACAAAGTTAAACATTTTGTTGTTTAAGGCTTTTGCCAGATTCAGCTGTGAATCCTATATTGTTTTACCTCTGTAATTATTTCTAGCAGGATTGTTGTGTTTATATACTTGTTTTTAGGCAGTACATCTTTCTTAGCACATGTTTGTTGCAAAGGAACATAGCAGATTTTACAAATAAAAAAAAATAAGACTCAAATTCAGGAGTCTGTAGGTGTATCATAAAAATATTTTAAGGCACGTCATTATTTCTATTCATTGAGTAGAAACTGAAATGAAAAGGAAGAACATCCAAGTGTGATTAGGCTGTAAATACTGTGCTCTTGGAATGCAGAATGGAGTCTTCTTATATAAAGTAGAACATTTGAAGTATTTAGGGCAAATGCTGTCACAAGGCAACTTCCATAAAAAATAAAATTCAATTAAATATGAAAAAAATACAAATGGCACAAATATATAAACTATCATTTATACAATAAAAATAACCATTAAAATGATAATTTTATTCACAGTTCATACATAATAGGAACAATAAGATGTTAACAACTGAAGTACAGAAGGAGGAAAACTCGGCATATATCCTACATAATCTGATATAGGTCCAAAACACACTGCAGAAATAATCCAGTGTTGGTTTTTACTTTTAGAGCCCTACATGGTTTGAGTCCAGATTACCTACAAGATCACGTTCTCTCTTGTAATATGCCCTGTGTACTCAGGTCTTCAGGGGGACATCAGCCAGGACCAGGCTGGTAACTGTTTTCATCAGCCGTCCCCAAATTGTGGAATGACCACCACACAAACTGGATATGCTGTCTGCATTAAAGACTAAACTTTTCCAGTAGGCCTATTCAGATGTTTTTTTTTAAAAAAAATGGATTGTTTTTAATATGTATTCTTTTTAAACTGATGTTATGCTCTTCTAACGGAATATGTATTTTTAATTGGTGTTTGGAACTGTGTTATGTGTCTATTCACTGCTGTATTTTAATTTATTACTACTACTACCACCACCACCACCACAACTATTAGATATTTGATTTGCCCGGTTTTCTAATAATATTAGGCTATGTATGACAACATAGAGTAGATATTAATGGGGTGCGAGTGCACTCCAAAGGACAATGTTGGTGCAGCAAATAAATCAGAAACCAGAAACTATTTATTAATAGTAATTAGATAAGATTGTGTTTCTGGAAAAAAATTACCCAGAAGACAAAATATCTTTTCTCCAAATGAACCTAGGAGAATTTTCCAGGGACCAAAATGGAGGTGAGCATTTTAATTTGCTCTGTTGCTCCCTGCACTATTCATTCCCTCCTCACAATGATGGGCAGCTGTTTATAGCAAGCAAGTATGACAGGCAGGGCAGCAAAGATCAGGAGGGAGGGAGAAGCAGGAAGAAGAACTTTGTAGCACACTGCCTTGTGGAATAACTCACACATGGGAAAGGGGCTGCAGAGTGTTTGAGAGAAGGAATGAAGGAGTGGTTTGAGAAGAGGGAGACAGGAGTACCAAACACCTGTGAAGGAATTGTAGTTAAGGAGGTGAAAGAAAAGAGAAGGAAGAGTTTAGGAACAGACTGAGAGAGAGATGTGGAGAAAGGGGGGGGGGGTGAGGAAGATTCAATAAACAGTAGGAAGTTTAGCACAATCACCCCAATGTACTAAAAGGAATAAGCAGAAGAGGTGAATGGAGAGAAGGGTCACAAGAAACTGACAGGACTGTAATTGCAGTGACACAGATATTGCCAAAAATACAGGGAAAGCTGGAGGTGACTAAGAAAATCAGGGATCACTTTATAGATAGTGTATTTTGGGCCAGAAACAGAGAACAGTATATTCTCCCCTGCAAGGAATAGAATTGGTTTGACTATTATTAAATAAATTTGTTATGGGGGAGGGTTAAAGAAGTGTGTTGTGTGCCTTCAAGTCATTTCCAACTTATGGCAACCCTAAGGTGACCCTATCATGGGGTTTTCTTGGCAAGATCTGTTCAGAGGAGGTTTGCCATTGCCTTCTCCTAAAGTTGAGAGAGTGTGACATGCCCAAAGTCAGCCAGTGGGTTTCATAGCCGAGTTAGGAATCAGATCCCTGGTCTCCTTAGTCCAACACTCAAACCACTATACCATGCTGGAAGGTAGCAGAGCAATATTATTCTAATACAGACTACTCTTCCTGTGCAAATGGGGATTAAAATATTATTTACTAAGCTATGAAATCACACAGGCAGGCAAGTGGGTGTCTACTAATTTCAACATCAGCTGTTTTAATAAGTACAGATGGACACATGAATCTTGATTTTAGTACATCCCCTTCAGACATCAAGAGGCTCACAGATCATCTTTATTTCCTCTTGGGTTGAAGAATATGCTACCCTAGGGTTGGCATAAGTCATGACCTCCAAACCGGGACAAATGTAGGGCAACATTTTCAAATGTAGGACACGTTTTTTAAAAAATGGAGGACATGCAAAAAAATTGAGGTTTTTTTTTTTAAATCTTAATATAAATGCATGTTTTTTAGGCATGATCAAAATGGAGGACATTTTGGCATTATTGCTAGACAGATGGCAGAAATGGACTTGCCCTCGGGTTCAACTGTACTTCTCAGAAGTGTGTACTTGGGCAAGGGACTGTGGTTTTTCTTCAC
>NC_056524.1:32070415-32081549 GCF_019175285.1 Sceloporus undulatus | reverse complement strand
GTCTTTAAACAGAAGCTGGATGGCCATCTGTCGGGAATGCTTTGATTTAGATTTCCTGCATGGCAGGGGGTTGGACAGGATGGCCCTTGCAGTCTCTTCCAACTCTATGATTCTATAATTCTATCATTCTATGATTCTGCTTGCTCTTATGCTAAAAAATGAGCATTTTATTTTATTTTATTTTACTCTATTCTTTATTTAATTTGCAGCACTCTGTTAGTGATACACACACATGTAAGGGTGATTTTCACACCTAGATGTCTTTTGGGTGAATTTGGCTTGCCTTTTGGATGCCACTCAGAACGTCCCCCATGGCAGCTGCCTGTCCTCAAAGAGGGGGCAGTAATGGTGGCTGCATACAAGTGGGGAAGGGAGAGGGCAAGGCAATTGAAATGATGGAGATATAACCACTTGGAGGCCTGAGGGGAAGGAGAAGGAGGATGCACACTGTCTGTGAGTGTATCCTCATTTCTTCCCACCTCCAAGCTGAGATCAGCTCCTTTTTTTTCCAGTTTGGTCATCTAAACTGCTTCCCACCTCCCTCCCATCTCCACAGGTAAGCAACAAAAATGGTTCTTGCCAGGACTTGACAGCTGCTATGGCAGAAGGAAGACACAGGACTTTATCAATGACTAAAAGTGACAGGAGCATAGCGGGATGCTCTGTCACTGTTGTGCAATTGCACGATAGTGACAGAAGCATCCCACTATGTTCCTGTTATTTTTGGCTGTGTGAAAAAGTCCACAGAGCTGCATAGACAGAGTGTTATACTCTGCCTGGTTGATGTAGCATTTTGGCCAGTAAGTTCTGAAGTGTCAATAGTCCTCCTTGAACACTGCATTTTTCAGATACTTTTTCACAGTGGGGTGGTGGTGGTTAAAATTAATCATTCTTGCTTATTGAAACACAATTGACAAAAATTGTGTTAATTTACCTCCCTAATAATAATTTGTTTTATTTATATACCGCTATTCCAAAGATCATAGCGGTGAACAGCAAGTAAGCTAATTAGCAAGTAAGCTAATTTGCCCCCAACAGTCTGGGTACTCATTTTAGCTCCCTCTTCAGAAGGATGCAAGCTTGAGTCGAGTTTGGGCCCTTTTTCTGGTCTTGAACTCGCAACCTTGTGGTTTCGAGTGAATGGCTGCAGTACAGGCATTTAACCACTGCGCCACCAGGGCTCCATAGAAGGTAAATCCATCACTTCTGGGTCTTATCACTCTTCTTCCTCTTAGATTGCGCTGGCTCCGTACCAGCATTTAGAGGAAGACATGATTAGCCTAAAGCAAGTTTTGGAAATGAAGAATCAACTCATTCATCAACAGGAAAAAAGGATCATGGAGCTGGAAAAGCTGGTGAGCTCTCTTTTTTGTTCTTTTTGTTTATTTGTTTGTGCTTATAAAACAACATGGAAGGTGCAGGACATAATAGTTGACATTATAGTTTGTGTATACATTAGAGTAGAGATGGAGAGACATATTTGCTGTTATTGGTTTCCTGGTTGAAAAATGTGCTTCCCAATAAATGGGAAACCCGATCAGGAAAAATTATACAGTGCTATTCACACTTCCTTTTTAAAAAATAGATTATTGTGTGCAGAAATATTCACAAATACTTTGTTTACAAAAATTTGTTGTTTCTAGATAGCCACATGGTATTTGTGTGCAAGATAGCAGCAAATTGTGTTTTCTTTTGTGGGGGAGGGGGAAGGCCCTCCATCCATCTTACACACATACACACACAAAAACCCCTATGTGACTGCCTGGTAATTGTGTTTTCTTTGCAAAAGCCCATGATTTTGAGGGAAAACTGTGTGTATTTCTGCACAGAATAATTTCTCTAAATATTTTTGGATTATTGAATACTGGATGAGGGCTGCACAGAAATATTTCTTTTCTCTGCAGCAGGGTGAAAACTTCCAAAAGTATTCATCCTCACTTTTGAGGATGAAACAGTTGACTAGTGTCAACTGTTTCATCCTAATATGTCCCTATATTAGATGTAGTTTTAGCATGGTGTAATGATTTGAGGGTTCAAATCCTGGCCTAATCATGGAAATCCACAAGCTGACCTTGAGCAAGTCACTCTCTCTCTCAGCCTCAGAGAATGGCACTAGCAAACTCCTTCTGAAAGATTTTACCAAGAAAACCCTATGATAGGGTTGCCATAAGTCAGAAACAACTTATAGGCACAGAACAACAAATATTAGATGCAGAACCTAGGATACCAATATTTTCCTTAGCCTGATATCTTCTGGATGTGTTGGACTACAATCCCAAGCTTAAGTTAAAGCCAAGAGTTTAACTTTGTCCTGGAAATGGCCTGAGAGCTTGTACAACTGACAGAGCCCTGGCATAAAAAGGACAAACCACTCAGTCCAAGGTCCCTTTTCAGGATACTCCATTACAACCCTTTCTCCCAAATGGATGTCAGCATTCTACAGCCATGGCGTACATGTTGGGCTGTTTGTGAATTTTCTTCCCTTTTTAAAGCTTTTCACCCTAAAATACTTTTTCTGTACTTCTGCTAACCTTAGGAATCACACCCCCACCTCACTGTCTGCTGCTATCTCCCTCTTATGTACAGATGGTGCCACTGTGGCTACACCAGAATGAACACATTGGGAATGTATGTAGAGAGATCTTGTAGCACCTTTGAGACTAACTGAAAGAAAGAAGGTAGCAGCATGACGTCAGATCTGAGGAAGTAGACTGAAGTCTACGAAAGCTCATGCTGCCAACTTCTTTCTTTCAGTTAAGTCTCAAAGATGCTACAAGACCTCTCTACATACTGTAACAAATTTAGACAAGCAGCAACTTGGCTTTTGTAAAACCAGACCTATCTACACATAAATTCTTTCCACATTGGCACTCTTCCATTAAAAAGGGGGCTGCCTCTTAAATGGGATACAGCAAGCCTTAATTTCCTCCATTAAGAGATCAAATCTGTGTAGTCCAACAGGATGATGTCAACACATGTTACCAATTGAGGCAGAAAAACAAACTCTGTCATTTCCAGCCTACCCACCCTCTAAAAGCAATGTACAGAGTACCTAAGGCCAGCCAGGTTAGTCCGACACATGAGAGAGAAGGTAGCACAAACATCTCTCCCTCTCTCTGGTACTATAAATGGCATTGTGATCAATTAAAAAACTAACAATTCTCTGCCAAGATCTGCTTGGCACCCAAGAGTTGCTACCTGAAGCAGCCATGTCACTCTAAGGGTAGGACCTTGCCTGACTGGACACACTTCTACTTGAACAAATAGATGAGATGGCCTTTTAGAAAATTGTCCTACGCTGTAAATATCTAACTGTCCCTTCTATTGCTGCAGGCTGAAAAGAACTTAATATTGGAAGAAAAGATTCAGGTGCTTCAACAGCAAAATGAAGACCTCAAAGTCCGGATTGATCAGAATACCGTAGTGACCAGGTCTGTCTAAATAGTTGGTCCCAAGCTTCAAATTACAAGCATAAATGAGCTATCTTAAAACCTTTTTCTTAGCTGTATTACTAATACCTTTTATCAGAACTTGGAAATGCTACTTTTTTGAACTATAACTCCCATAATGTCCCAGCCAACATGACCACTGAGAGTTATAGTTAGTTAAAAAATAGTGGTTTTTATTTAGACACAAAGCATTGAAGGGAACATGGCATTCCTGTAACTCACTGAGACTTTGTATACAATAGTAGCTCAGGCTGCAATTCATATGCATACTTACAAAGAAGCATGGATGGACAAAACATCCATGTCCATTTCATGTGAACTTTTCATGTGAATTTCATGTGAAATTTTTAATGTGTTTTTGTTTGCGAGCTGCCTTGGGGTCCTTCTTAAAGAAAGGCAGCATAGAAATTAATTAATTAATTAATTAGAATTCACAATTTCAGTTTGGATTCTGTTTGCATTTTCCCTTGAAAGATGCATTTTTATACATATCTCCCTCTAAAATATAGATTTGGGGAGCACATTTTTGAGCCAAGAAGGGTGTTGAAATGTTGAAAGCTTTCTTTATTTTAATCTGTGAAAAGTGTTAAATTCACTTAAATATGCAAGCTGAATGAAAATATCCAGCATCTCATATTTACAGGATTGTGATAAAGAAAACTGAACTGAGAAGTGTTTAATTCAAAACAAGATCACCATGGACTCATTTATTTCTTACTTGGGCTTAGTTAAACTAGTAATTTAATTAAATTTATTGGGTTCGACTTCCTTTGGTAAATAATATTACTAGTCTCCCATATAGCTGGGATGAAGAAGATCCTGGGAGCATAACACCCAGCAGCCCTAGCTGAGCAATCCAGCACTATCTGGAAAACATGTTTCTCATCTTTGTCTTACAGGATTGTAAGGTTTCTTATGAAAATGTACACCAAGTGCTTCAGGCAGCAGCTAAGGAGGCAATTATCTGTATGCTTTTCTGGGGATAAACTCCATTGAACACAATAGAACTAACTTTGAGTGCGCACATGTAGGCTGCCATACTGATAGTGGCATGCACCAGCATAAGTCCAATATACCCCTGCATATGTCTTAGGTGGGGGTCATTGTAGAGGTTGGTATTCTCTTCCTCTTTCCCCATCTTGGGCTCACTGTTAAGCCACTGCAGCCTTCTTCCACCACCCACAAACACTCAGTAGTTGGTGGAGTGGGAAGGATCCAAGAAGTGTCTGGCTGTATCCCCATAACCAGGTGCAGAATGATTACATCATCCATTCTGGTTTCCAGAGGATCGGATCTCAACACATTATGACATTGGTCTGCATCTGGTGATGAGGACATCTGAATGTATCCTCTGTTCCCCATTAGCAATTGAAAGATCTGGGCGAATCTGGGGGGGGGGGGTGTTGAACACTCTACAGTACAGGATCTCATCTGTTGTGCTGTAAAGTCTTGGTGTGTTTGTGTTAATCTTCTGCTGTTTACATAGAGCCCTCCATAAACAAAGCTTTCCTCCTTAGGAGTTGTCAACAGTACTCTGACTGCAGATCAGTGCTGACTTGAAGCTTATTTTGCAAGCAGTTCATCATCAACACCTATGCTGGAAACCTCTGGGTATTGGGGTAGAAATAACTGAAACCTTTTGTTTTTATGTTTTAATCTATATCACTTTGCAGAGGGACAGTTCCCTGCAAAACACAAGCACAATACACTGTATATGGGCACAGGAATGCCATGTTTAAGACCACCATGGGTACCACATTAATGTGGAGGTTAAGCTTAGCTTATCTTGGCATTCTCACTTTGTCTTTACTTCTTCTGCATTCATTCCAGGGGTGCTTCTGACCATTTTGTTGCTGTGAAAATCTTGTGCAAATCTACAGCATGTTCATATTGGTTTGTTGCAACACATTCCATGGTGGTCTGTATAAGATTGCAGAAATAACCATGAACAATCCATGTAGGTGGGGAGAAACAAAATAGGTTATATGGGAAGGTAATCTGTTGTGGTTAAAAACAAAACAAAAAATCACCCAGAATCTTGCGAGGGCACACATTCATTGTGACATGAGCTTTCATAACCTAAAACTCACTTTGCTTGATGCTCCAATTAGAAAATACTGTGTATTCATTTAGGAGGAAAGCAAACTAAATATTAGCTCACAAATCCCTCATGAATAGCATAATAAGCCAAAGATGCAGTTCTGCAAATACATATATCTATAGTAGGTAAATGCACACCCCAATGATGCATATCTGCCAATAGGAAGTATCACGTCAATGCAGTCTTTGTTTCCTCTTGTGCTTACTGTTGGCCCGCCACAATTGCTGAACTCGGTGATATCTGAGGATCCTGATTACATCTCTGCCTCCACTCAATCTCTTGTCTGTCTCAGCAAGAGCTGGTTCCCAAAGAGCCACCCCTATGACTGAGGAGCATTTGTTGGCTCCCTTCCAGTACCCAGATAGTGTTCTATGCCTTACTCTTTCTCAGGCTTTAAAAGCCATCTCCACTGTAACCTGAACTGTCCTTTAGCTTTTATTGACATCAGCATCTGATGACACAGCAAAAAGACAACGCTGACCCCTGTATGCAGGAGGAAAAGGCTGCTATTTTGCTTCTGCTCATCAAAGTAAATTGTCTTTGGGCACATGCTGGTATTGCCAAACAATAACAAAAGATGAGACCCTTGCTAGAAAGCCATCTTACAATTGCCTGCAGCTTCACCATATAACTCCAGTTCTCACACTTCAGAAAACAGATCATTTGGTGATTGTTTCTACAGAGCAAATGCTGTCCAGGAGGCATTTAACACCCTGTGGAGCCTGCATATTGCATTGGATGCAAAAGTGCTGGACTCTGTGCATCCCTCCTTATGCCATTAGAACATTGGTCTTTCTGGCTTTTAAACATTATAAGTGCGTGACATTGGCTCCTTGATCCTAGAAACATCTATTGTCATTGGCAGGGTCTCTCCAGGGTCTCTTGACAATCTGTACTTCCAGAAACCTTTTAAAGTAGAGATATTAAAATTTGAGGCAGGCCTAAATACTCTAAGGGCCCCAGATCCCATCTGATCCTGGTTAGTACTTGGATTGGAGACCACCAAGGAATACCAGGTGCTGTAGGCTATTATTTCAGAGGAAGAAACTGGCAAAGCCACCTATTTCATAGAGTCACCATAATTCAACAGGTGACTTGAAGACACATACACACAGACACACTGAACCTTGATACTGCTTGCATGCAAAGCATGTGCTCTATAATTGAACTGTGGCCCCTCTTTTAAGAAATGACAAGGTAGTCTGCACATACGCTCTTGGGCTTACATTTGACAATGGCTTGAGCTTGGTTCACTTGTGCACACCCATTGCAAAGTTACTTTACATCTAGATATTTTACAGTTGATGTTGGGAAGTTAAAATGTGTTAAGTTACTTTAGTGAAGGGGAGAACATTGGTCGCAATTCCTTATCATTTACTTAGCTATGTAACCATCTTAGTTACATTAGCTACAGAGTATCTCCTATCCCAGCACTCCTGCCCCCATTTACTAGAAAGCATCCACTGTGAATAACAGGAGTCTGTTCCCCTAGTGATCCACAAGCAGCTGACTGACATTTTTACCCCCTCCCATGAACAATCTCTGGTGTGACAGTCAGAAGCAAGGCCCCCGTTGCAATCCACACTTGTGCAGAGATTTCTTGTACAGGGGAAGAGAAACTTCAATCAGATGCTTCTCAATTGACAGGGGAGTACACCCCCATCTGTTGCTGCAGATACTGCCCAGTAAATAGGTCTGGGAGATTTTCATGGTCCCTAAGTATTTCCTAAACTAGTGGATGCATAAGGATTATGAATATGAATCAGTCACAAATGCATAATTCTAGGTGAATTCTTGTCATTGTGAATTCTGGCCATTGTAGAGGGTATTTACATTGAATTTTTTTATCTGAAGTGGTTTGTTAGTAATAGCTTATTCATACATATCAGAATACAGAAATGCAAAAATGATCAAGTGATGATCATGCATGGATGGACCAGCCCAAATATGAGTAAGATAGGACCTCTTGCCTTCCAGATGCTGTTGGATTTTTACTCCCACCATCCCTACCTATTCACCTCACAAAGCAAGGCTGATCTAGAAGTTAGAGTCTAACAGCATCTGGAAGATCACATCAGAAATTTATTTTAAACAGCCATCATACTGATTTCTTGTGGGGAAAATATCTGTATTTTATCTTGGGTGAAGATAGTAGCAAGCAGACAAGGGGTGAGGTGGGGATGAACTGGTCAGAAATCCAAAACATGCTGGTCAAAAGTTTTCAAATAGAAACTGCTTACAAAGTAGATGCAGCAACATGATGGGAACATACTGTTACAAAAAAGTCCAGACCTGATGGTGCCTTGTTTTCTTCTCCAGACAGTTATCTGAAGAAAATGCTAATCTTCAGGAGTATGTTGAAAAGGAAACCAAGGAAAAGAAGAGGCTGAGTAGGACTAATGAAGAGCTGCTGTGGAAACTTCAGACATCAGAACCCATGAGTCCTGTTAAACTATCTCCAACCTCTCCAACCCACATTTATCGCTCTTCATCAGGACCTCCTACCCCTGCAAAAGTGAGCATAGTGCCAAGATGACCAGGCCAGGACAGCTGATTCAGATGACATATCCCTGACAATTTCCCCGTCTGCTGAATGTTATCAACCAAGAAAGTATTAACCACAGTAGAAATAGATACCTAAAAACTTTTACTGTATCAGTCTACTCTCTAGCTGTATATGGCTAGGTGGGCTAATCTTGTAGTTCTAGCATCAGAAGCTCCTAGGAATGACATGCTGATGCCATAGAATATCATAATCCAGTGTCGTCCAATGAACTAGAGCCAAAAGTAAAGGAAAACTCTTATGACTACTTACTGTTCACTCTGAATGAACTTCTTTTTGCTGCAGTATTTCAGGTTAGTTGCCAAGTTCATATTTTGAATAGCTGTGTGTATGTGTTTGTGGCTCTAGTAGGTATGGATGGTGCATCCATGCACATAAGGTGGGGTACTTGTAAGGCAGGAATACACACCTCTGTATATGTAGCAGAATCTCTTCTGAATTGCATTTTTATATGAATTGATTCTACAAGAAGTGCTGATATATTTTCATGACGGTCAGCAATTTTCTAACATGTGCCTAAGAATTATACTGAAATGAAATAATTTTTTTGTTAATGCTTCCCAGGAATATTTCTACCCAAACTAGAAGTTACACAAAAGTAGAAGCACCTTCCAAATGACCACCACGTGGTATATTTTCTAAAGCAAAATGCCAGCGACTTTTAAATTCTTAACTAGTTACTGCCTTCAAAAACAATTGCTTTTCTAACCAATGCTAGACAGACACAGTCACTCATCCTGTAGGACAATTTTAAAATTCTTAGCATTGTTTTGAGTACAGAAGAGACAAAGGAGGCCACCTCATTTCAGTTTGTCAAGGTATCTCCATTTTTAGCCCATCCATGGGTGACATTTTTGAAGCTTTCTGGATTGATAACAAGGCAATATGTGTGTCAGTGAAAATTTATAGGATGGAGTCCTCTTGCACAAGATACTTCTTTTGACGCAATGGCCATGAACCGCAAGATGAAAGTGTGAACCTACAATTAACATACTTGTTATGTTTCATTCAAAATTTAAGGTATTTTGGATGTTTTTCATCAACATATTGCGCTGTTTTACATAACATAAGGCCCAGTTCTATTGAAAGATTTATTGATTTTTCATCCACCAGGAGGGCTCAACTGTACCATCAGCCCAAGCAGTAAGGGGGCACTAATGATGTTCTCTAGATTCTCTTGTGATGTTCCCAAGGATTAGGATTGCATGCACTATCAGCATCCTCCTCAATGCTGCCCAGCTTTGTAGAAAGCAGTTATCAGATCAAGAATTAAGATTATCTCAGGCTGTTCATGCTCATAGAGTAGCAATCACATGAACTTAATCAGCCTCACAGAAAACGTTTGAGCAGTTTTACTACTGAGCAAAACACTGGAATTAACAACCCCGTCTTCTTTACAACCATCTCAAGACTGCTACCCAGTGTATATTTAGTACCAGCACTACATAGGACATTAGGGCTGCTAGAAATAGGCTGGTTTCCTAGAGAGTAGTGTAGCAGTCAGTTTGGTGTTAGACCTTGAGAAGGTTCTTAAACATATGCTAGACAGATGAAGAGGATAGAGCCAATGTCCCTTATTGTCTTTGATGTGATAGAAGGTGGGTTCCAGCGTGTGTGTCAGATATTTTAGACTTAGCTTGTGAAAGCGTTGAATGTAGCGTTGGACAGTTGTGAAGCACGAATCTTAAGCAAATGAAAAGTTGTTTTTAGATATCCATGTGATACTTCAATGCTTGGTTGGTGGCAAGGGCTCCACCCATTTGAAAAGTGTAGTCTTGTACAGCCACCACTTGAGTACCTTCAATCAAGGCAATTCAAAGTGCCAAAGCCACCCTAAGGAGAGGAGAAGGAATTAGTGATAGTCCTCTCAGTGAAATGTGTAGAGATATTTTTCTTGGGCCACACAGACACCTAGTTAAGTTAGTCTACTTGGTATCTGGCTATTTGACTTGCCTATGATGTAGGTCTAAGGCACAAGCTGCAGTTCAAGAGATAGCCAGTGCTGGTTAATTGCCACAAGTTTGTGGCCCAGTTCCATGATGTACAAAGTAACAAGGTTAATTTTTTTTTCCTTTTTTTAGGGAAATTTATTTTTATAGTTGCCTTGCATGATACTGTGATACTGAGTACATCATCTTAGATTAGCTCATGCCATGTTTATAACTATCACAAACAACAGGACTGGATCTTGCATAAGGGCCAGTAAAAAGCAAGAATACGATAATTATGGCAATGATCCACTGGTATAACTTTAGCCACTTTCCATACTGCAATTGTCGAAGTAACATCACGATACACTTGTTTTGTAGTTCTGTTACAATTTTGTACGTTAGCTCATGTAAACAGTGTTACCACAATGTTGATAAATTTGGATTACCTTTTGTTGTTTTGCAAGTTCTGTATCACTCATCACTTAGAGGCTAGTGATGGAAAATGGGTGGGAAGGTGGGTGGATCCAGGTTGTCCATTAGCTTTTCTGTTTATGCTGCTTCTTCCACCTGCCATCTACCACTTCCATGTGCAATAAATTGATTCCAGCCATAATTGGGGATGTTGGTTATAGGGAACTGCTTGTAACAGGTAAAGGAAATGTGTGACCTTCTGAAACTTGGACTTCAACTCTTTCCCCCCTCCCCAACACACACACACACACACACACACAAAATTGGGCATGTTGGCTAAAGCTGATAGAAGCTTGTGGGGGGGGGGTGTGTGTGGAGGGCCCCATGTTCTCCATCCTTGGATTGTAAGTTCTCCTTCATCTACTGGTGCCCTGGTGGCGCAGTGGTTAAATGCCTGTACTGCAGCCATTCACTCAAAACCATAAGGTTGCGAGTTCAAGACCAGCAAAAGGGCTCAAGCTTGACTCAGCCTTGCATCCTTCCGAAGTCGCTAAAATGAGTACCCAGATTGTTGGGGGCAAATTAGCTTAAAGTTGTAAACTGCTTAGACACTGCTTAGGCGGTGTGAAGCAGTATATAAATGAAGCTTGTTTGTTTACTGTCATCTCAAGGACATGGC
>NC_056524.1:32068535-32070315 GCF_019175285.1 Sceloporus undulatus | reverse complement strand
TTATTCCTTACAAGACAATTACAAATGAGAAACATTAGATTCAGGTGGGAAACTGTAGAAGGAATCACTGTTACCTGGATGGAAAGATCTTATACAATAAAAACTGTGGAAAAGGCTAAAAAAACTACTGGATAAAATCAAGACATTTGAAGAAAAGAAGCAGAATGAAGAAAAGAAGAAGGAAAACAAACAAGAAGATAAAAATCAATTAAATACGGATAAGAAACCAAAAACACAAAAGAAACAAAAAAATGAAGAAGAAGAAAAGGACGAAGAAGAAGCTGAACTGGAGGAGGATCTAATAGGTGCGATAGGAGGGGAGGATATAGTCGGAGAAGGAGATGGAGATGGAGAAGAAGAAGAAGAAGAAGAAAATGACAACAATCTAGCAGAACTAGAAGAGACGGAAGAAGACAAATTTTTGGAATTCTAAGGAAAGAATCCTTATCAGTTTTTGGGTTGGAAAAAACACAGGCTTTCTTTTAAAAATGTTTTTTAAAGTGGGTTTTTAAAATTTAAAACAGAGGTTTTGTTTGTTTTTTGTTGCACTAATGTGTAGGATTACACCAATATAGGGCTAAATGCAGGTCTGACATTATGACCAGCAGTTTAAATAATAATTGTTCTTTTAAAAAGTGATCTGTTAAAGCAAGTTGTTTTGGTTGAACTTATGTTAACTGAAGTATTTTTTTTCTGGATTTTTTCTTGCACTATAAAATAAAGTGATTAAAAGAAGCAACCAACACTGGATACTGGTCTCACAATGAACAACTGCCAATAAACTATTAAAGTTAAAATGTTTAAATTCAAACAGTTATTGGCCTGAAGCAGACGGGCAAGAAAGAGTGGCTGAAGCTGCATTTTCCAATACCTGCTGACTGCACCACCTGTTCCCGAGGTGGTCTGTATGCGCACAGCAAGGCCTCATGGTGCTGCATCAAGCCACGCTACTGGGTATTTTTTTTAAAAAAATTCCCCCACCATCCCTGCACACTCTTGCATAAGCACACTGTCGGTGACAGCCTGCTGCCTAGATGTCATCCCATTGAATGGCCATCCCCTTTGATCGTGCACACAATCGTACTTGTGACCCCCCCCACCAGTCCAGGGCATCAGAGCAGAGGTGTGCCCAGTAAATAATCATAATCATAATCATATTTATTTATATTCCGCTTAATCTCATGGAATCCAAGCAGATTACAACAGTAAAAATCATACAGTTAAAAAGAGGTGCATTAAAATTCCAAGAACCCCAATTCTCCCCCCAAACATAAAAACATGATCAAACTCTAAAAAAGGATTTAACCAAAGAAAGTTAAAAGCATTAATATACATACACTAAAATTAGATCAAAAATTCCAAGTGGAGTCCAGGGTAGGGTAAAAATGACGATGGAGGATAAGGGAGAGAGGGGGGGATGCAGGTCTGTTCTAGTCTGGAAAGGCCTGCTGGAAGAGATCCATCTTAACGGCCTTCTTAAAGGTTTCCAAGGTGGTAATATGTCAGATCTCATCTGGCAGGTCGTTCCAGAGTCTAGGAGCGGATGATGAAAAAGATCTCTGGGTTACTGCTGAAAGTCTAGTCGCCTTAGGTTGCAACATATTCTTCCCCAATGTCCCCTCACATGCCCTCTTAACCCCCTTTCACCTCATGCCCCTCTTGGACTGTCTGTTGTACTTATAGCCATTGGAGGTGTCACACTTCCCCTTTTTTGCATTACCGCCCTGACTGACTGCTCCGTCCTTTTTAAATGTGCACCTGTACCAGTGTGTTTAGGGTT
>NC_056524.1:31790387-32068435 GCF_019175285.1 Sceloporus undulatus | reverse complement strand
GCTGATGACACCCAAATATGTTTCTCTGTGTCTCTGACTGATGCAGTGACTAGGGATGGCATCTCTACTCTAAATGCCTGTCTGGAGTCGGTAATGGGCTGGATGAGGGAAAACAGACTCAGCTTGAATCCAGAGAAAACGGAAGTACTCGTGATAGGTTCTCCTGGCCCATGAAAGGAGATTTCTCCACCTGTCCTGAATGGGGTCACACTCCCCCTGAAGGACTCAGTTCGCAGTCTGGGGGTGCTTCTGGACTCGTCGCTCCACCTCACATCTTAGGTGGATGCGACAGTCAGGAGCACCTGTTATCAGCTTCGGCTGATATGCCAGCTGTGACCCTACCTGGGCCAGGGGGACCTTGAAACGGTGGTGCATGCTCTGGTAACTTCTCGGTTGGATTTCTGTAATGCGCTCTACATGGGGCAACCCTTGTACCAAACCTGGAAGCTTCAATTAGTACAGAACATGGCAGCAAGGTTAGTCACTGGATGTCCCAGGACTAGTCACATAACACCTATTTTGCAAGATCTTCATTGGCTGTCTATTCGCTTCCGGGCACAATACAAGGTGTTGGTTATTACCTATAAAGCCCTAAATGGCTTGGGCCCAGGGTACTTGAAGGACTGCCTCTCCCCATATAATCCACCCCGCACTCTCAGATCGGCCGGGAAGCAATTGTTGAGGGTTCCTAAGTCGAAGTACACCTTGACTGCACGGAGGGTGTTTTCTAACTTGGCCCCGCAGCTCTGGAACTCCCTTCCCAGTGAGCTCCGCTCTGTCGCCTCCCTTGACCTGTTTAGGAAGAAGCTCAAGACCTATCTCTTCCAACAGGCTTTCCCCCATGTGTCATGATATCTGCTCTCTCCCTATCATATAAGTTGTCTTCCAGCTAGTTTTGCTTTGGTTTTATTCTTTGTAATCTTATGGTGTTTTTAACTCTAGAGTGTTTTTATGATGTGTATATACTGTTTGTTCAAATTATATTATGTTTTATACCCTTGTTGTAATCCGCTTTGATCTCCTTTGGAAAAGCGGGCTATAAATAAACAGTATTATTATTATTATTATTATTATTATTATTATTCAACCTGAATAATATCACTGTATAATTTAAAGATAATATAAAGAATAGATTTGCCTAATTGACTGGGAGCCAGAAGAACTCTGGACTGAAGCCAAGGTATTTGTCAGGGAGAAATGCCAGAAGATGCTATCTACAACAAATAAGAAGGAGAAACCTCAATGGGTGACAGATGAAACTCTTTACCAGTTAAGGACAGACAAAAAGCAAAAGGTGACAGAAAAAGAATAACAAAACTAAATGCAACTATTCAACAACTTGTGCACAGAAACAAAGAGAACTACTATATTAATCAATTCAGAGAAACAGAAGTTGACAACAAAAAAGAAAGAGTCCTCTTCCACAATGTCCAAGAAATCAAAGGAAATTTTAAATTTAGAGTGGGGATGCTACACAACCAGCAGGCGAACACAGTATATGACCATGTACAAATAAAAAGGCAATAGAAACAATACACTGAAGAACCATATAAAAGGAATGACATGATCACAAATGCATTCAAAGAATAACCATTTAAAGATCAACCTACAATTTTAGAAAGTGAAGTGGAAGCTGCACTCAGAGAACTGGGGAGAAATAAATCACAAGGAACAGATGGCATATCAATAGAGCTGTTTCAAGCTGAGAGACAGAATCTACTCTAGATTTAATTAAAATCTGTCAATAAATATGGAAAACAATAGAATGGCCCACAGACTGGAAATGCTCAATACACACCCCAATTCCCAAGAAAGGGGTGCTAGGAATTGCAGTAATTTTGCAGAATTGCAAAATGATACCCAAATTATACAGCAAAGACTTTTATCGTATATAGAGTAAAAAAATGCCAGATTCTCAAGCTGGGTTCAGGAAGAGGCACTAGAGATCATATTGTTAAGATATGTTGGATAATGGAGCATATCAAAGAATTTCAGAAGAAAATCAGCCTGCACTTTATAGATTGTAGCAAAGACTTTGACTGTGTAGATCGGGGTAGGCAACCTTTTTGAGCTGGGGGCCGGGTTGCTGTCCCTCAGACAACTGGGGGGCCGAAGCCGGAGGTGAGCTTGTACCCTCCGGGGTGGGGCCATGTACCGGGTGGGGCTTCCACCCTCCGGGGCGGAGCTGCATGCCGGCGGGCGGAGCTTCCACCCTCTGGGAGCCAGGCATCCTCCTCTTTGCCGGCTCCTGACGGGCCCCAGACCCTGTCAGAGGCCGGGAAAGAGCCGGCGGAGGCTGCCAGCACTGGAGGCCTCCCCCTCTTGCCGGCCCCTGACGGGGCCCCAGGCCCCGTCAGAGGCCAGCAAAGAAGCCAGTGGAGGCCTTCAGTGCTGGAGGCCTCCTCCGGCAAAAAAGCCGGCAGGGGCCGCCAGCGCTGGAGGCCTCCTCCTCTTTGCTGGCCCCTGACGGGGCCCCAGACCCCATCAGAGACCGGCAAAAAAGCTGGCAGGGGCCGCCAGCGCTGGAGGCCTCTCCCTCTTTGCCGGCCCCTGATGGAGCCCCAGGCCCTGTCAGAGGCCGGCAAAAAAGCCGGTGGGGGCCGGCAGTGCCCGCTGCCGCCGCCGGAGTCCTGTAGTAGGGCCCCGGCCACCGCAACGGGTCTCCTAGAGGCCACCGCCATTTTGTTTCTCAAAATGGCGGCAAAGTCTCATGTGACCACGGGAAAGGTCGCGCGAGACTTCACCGCCATTTTGAGAAACAAAATGGCACCGCCCGGAGCGACAAAAAGCCGCAATCGGCGGTGGCGGCAGGAGTGCGCAGGGACTGGCTGAAAGGCCTCCGCGGGCCAGTGGTTGCCGACCCCTGGTGTAGATCATGAAAAACTATGGATTGCTCGTAAAGTGCCAGAACATTTGATTGTCCTGAGGTGTAACCTATGCGCAGGATAAGAGATTACCATCAGGACAGAATACACAGAAACAGAATGTATTCCAACTAACAAGAGGGCCTAGCAAGGCTGCATTTTATCACCCAAGATGTTTAACCTGTATGCTGAACATATCATTTGTAAAAGCAGGATTAGGAGGATGGAGGCATGGGAATTGAAGGAAGGAACATCAGTTATGATACCATAATACCAGAAGAACCCAGTACAAGGTGTTGGTTATTACCTTTAAAGCCCTAAATGGCTTGGGTCCAAGCTATCTCAGAGACTGCCTCTTCCCATACAATCCTCCCCGCGCTCTCCGGTCCTCTGGGAGGAACTTGTTGCAGCCTCAAAAATCGAGGCTTGCGGCGACCTCCCGGAGGGCTTTCTCTGTTGTCGCCCCCAGGCTCTGGAACGACCTGCCGGATGAGAGCCTTCAATTAACATCTTTGGACAGCTTCAAAAAGGCTGCCAAGACGGATCTCTTCAGGCAGGCCTTCCCAAACTGAAATATCCCGGCCCCAAGATCTCAGGATCTCCCCCCTCCTCAGTAATGTCTCCAAAGCCCCCTTTTCTTTTCTTTAGAACTGAAGTTGCAGTGGTTTGTTGGTTGGTATTATTTTGTTTAATTTATTGTTATTTTAACTAGTTATTGCGGTATTAAATTAGATATGTTGTTTAATAACTTTTTAAGGGGGGAGGAAAATATATTGTTTTTATGCTGTATGTTATTTTAATGTTGTAAACCGCCCGGATTGGTTCGCCACAGGGCGGTATATAAATAAAAAAATATTATTTATTAAATTTATTAGAATGGCAAAGATGTGGACTGATTACTGAAGAAAGTAAGGGAAGAAAGTGCAAAAGAAAGGTTTACAGCTGAACATTAAGAAAACAAAAATAATGACTGTTGATTATTTATATAACTTTAAAATATTTGATGAAGCCATTGAAACAATGAAAGATTTTCCATACCTTGGTTCAGTAATTAATCAGAATGGAGACTGCAGTCAAAAAATTAGAAGAAGACTAGGAGGGTGTACAGACCGGCACTTTGTTCCAGCCTGGAACTGAACTAGGTTTCCACGAGGGGTGAGTGTTTAATGCTCCAAGCCCTTGTGGCTGTATGTGGGTGCCATCTTGGCTTGCACCATAATGATATTGTTCGTGCACAGCGCCCAAATGGCATTGTGCACAAGGGGTGCTATAAGGCCACACAGTGGTGCTTATGGCATCCCTGTAGCAGTGGAAATCTCCTTTTTGTACTGGGTTGGAAGCATGGCGTGCAGTTGCCGCATCCCCAACCCAGCACTTCCAGGGGCGGCATAGAGCCACCTCTTACGGGCTGTTTGTACAGCCCCTAAGATTTGGAAAAACAGCTATAAAAGAACTAAAAATATCCTGAAGTGTGAAGATATATCATTGAATACTCAAGTTCGGAGTGTCCATATCATCGTATTTTCCATTTCTATGTATAGCTGTGAAAGATGGACAATGAAGAAAGCTGACAGGAAGAAAATCAACTCATTTGAAATTTTGCGCTGTAGAAGAGTTCAGATGGACTGCTAAAAAGACAAATAAATGAGTCCTAGAGCAAATCAGACCTAGAAGCCAGGATGACTAAGCTGAGACTGTTGTTCTTTGGCCTTACATGAAAAGATGTGACCCACTAGAAACAACAGTAATGCTTGGTAAGGTAGAAGGCAATGAGAAAAGAGGAAGATTGCATTACAGATGCAAAGAGATCTTGTAGCACCTTTGTGACTGAGAGACAGACGTTGTAGCATTAGCTTCTGTAAATTTGGCCTGCTTCCTCACATGCATAGAGTGACTCAGTCAAGGTAACCATGTCCCTGAATCTGAATCTGTAGCATATGTGACAAGCAATACCTGCTGAAATTCCTTTTCTTTGTTAGTGCTGTTGTGCCTTCAAGTCAATTTTTAAAAAAGAATGGGCTAAGGGGTGCTCTATTGTTTCAGCTCAACTGTTTTTAAGAGCTTTTTACTTTTTAAATTGCATTTTATTTTTTAATGAGTATGAATTGTTTTAATATTATAAATAGTTTAACTCTATTTTAATGAGCACTTTTTGGTATGTGTCTAATTGTGTTGTACTTTTAAATTGTGGGTCACTTTGAGTCCCAGGTTAGGGGGCAGTTGGACAGAAATCATCGTCATCATCATCATCCAATACAGTAGTCAATTAAAAAAAAAGATTGGGACGGATTTAAAAATCCTTGGCATGGGCTATTTTCTGACTCCAGTGAGAATTCTAATGCATTGTGGGGGAATAAAAATGCCCACGTCCATAGGAGCATTTCTGCATGCAGAATCAAAGGCATTGCACAATATCCAAATTATGGTAGCCATGTTCAAGGATTGGAAGTTTTATTTTGAGGAGCTGTCCCTTCTTGCAAAAGTATAACCAGCCCAAGTGTAAAAGATTTGTTGGGACATTTTTAGTCCCAGATGTTTTGATTATTCTAAGATATATACATGACAGTGGGTGAAACAGTGAAATTGTTTGTGTGATGATGCTAAAAAAAATACCTACTTTGTAAATTTAATTCTGTGTGAATTCTGCAATAGAACATGAATCTGGGGGCCTAACATACCCATCTGTTTGGATGAGGTTGGGTTTTTTTTTTAAAAAAAAAAAACTTGTTAAAAACAAACAAACAAACAAAAACCATTTTAATAATTGCTAATAATTTGACAGTGACCAGAAAGGACTTTAAAATCTTGAAATTAATTTTGGAATGTTACAGCATTATACTTCACTTTCATAACAAAGGAGACCTTTGAATGTCATTTCTATATGCCATTACCTTTGATTTCTAAGGAAATCAGTAAATCAGCATTCCCCATCCTACCATCTTCTTCCCCTGTAGAGAAAGGCCATGCTGGCCGATTTCTTTTATGGGCCAATGACCCTGGTGGGTGGGGCTGGTGGCAATTGTAGTCCTAGACATCTTGGACCACACCCCTTCTTGCAAAAATATAACAACGTTGGGGAAAAACACTGTAGATCATTTTGTTACTTATAAATGTACTGCATGAACACAATGATACAACAGTGACCAAGCAGGGGTGGATAGTATGTTGGAGCTGGTCATACTTTCAGTCATTTTGTTTGTATGAATTTTTAATGGCTGCTCTCCTTCATAAAACAAAATCTTTGTCATCTATACATGATCAGTCGAAAACATTGTAAGAAATGAAAAAAATGGTGCCCTTTTTCATTTTTACTTAGTTTTGAAATTTCGAATGTTGGCATTGGAGAATAAAATTACACACCTTAACATACATACATACATATATATATATATATATATATATCTCCTTGCATTTGTGACATTGGTTATCCAATTGCCACATTTCTCTGCATATTCAGTTTATGTATCATAAGACGAATAAGTAAAACATTTTAATTTGGGGCTGTTAGGCATAATGGCAATCCTGAAATAAAATTTTAAGCTTTTAAAAAGTAAAATACAGACACTATCATGAAACTTGATAAAAACTATAACTTTTGAAACTGTCAAAGTGGAACTCTTTGCCATGCAACGTGACACTAGATGCTAACTCTTGACAATATCACACTACACTATTTTGGGGCTATTATTACACTTTAATTGCTATGGCTGCCTCCTGCAGAATTCTGGGGTTTGTAGTTTAATGAGACCTAAGAACTCTCTGGCCACGAATTTTAAATACACCTCTGTAAAGTGCAGATCCTAGGATTACACAGGAGGCAGCCATAGCAGTTAAAGTTGACTAATAGCGCTATAACAGTGTAGTTTGGTATTGTCCTTTGAATCAAATGAAGCATGAAATTTATGAGATTTTTTTTACAACTAATACACACACACACACACACACACACACACACACACACACACACTTAATTATAGCCATGAAGTAGGGGACATCAGGATATGAAGATGGCAGGCAGGAAGGGTTTTTTCAACCTTTCTCCATACTTTCCTGAATCCCTCCCACGTAGAAATGTCTGTAAGCCAGGAAGAAACTTAGTGTTGGCATCTTCCTTTCAGGGACTTGCGGTTCTAGATCTGGATGTGGAAAGTATTAGTCATTATTACTGTACAGAACCTTATGTTCAGAGCCAGTTGTGTCACCAAATAAAAAATGTTGGGGAGTCACAGAGTTTTCTTCATGTGCTGGTTGCATAAGGCTTCCTGGAAGCGTCTGGTTAGCCACTGTGGGAGGCAGGATGTTGGACTTCATAGGCTTTTGTTCTAATTCAGCAGCACTCTTTTTTCACATTATCCAGCCTTGGTCCATGACATTTTGCTGCTAAGGTTGATGTGGTGAATGCCTTATAAAAACAGATGTTGTCCAAGAGATGTACACTATGTCCATTGCCCTCTCCCCAATGTCCATTACCTTACAATCCATAGCTCCAGGAGCTAAGAGATTTTGTTGGCTGCTGGCATTTCCCAGTATTTCTTATTATTGACTGGAAAGTCCAGTATCATGGAAATGTAGGAAGCTATCTTGTACCAAGTCAGATTACTAGCCCAACTAGCTCAGTATTGTTGACATTGTTACACTATGGCTTCCCAGTGTTTCAGGCAGCATTATTTCCTAGCCTTAAATAGAGATATGGGGGATTGGATCTGAGACCTTTTGGCATGCAAAGTGTGTCCCGCCTCTTAAGAAATTAAGAGGTTAGAAATTAAGAACATATGTCATTTGAAAAAAAAAATGCAACACTTTCTTAGATTATCATAGACCCCAGAAATTAAGAAGTGTAAATGGCATTCAAATGAGTAAACCTATTGTTTTTCTTTTGTGTCATGTAAAAATAAATAAATAAATCAGATGTTC
This sequence comes from Sceloporus undulatus, assembly GCF_019175285.1. Lineage (NCBI taxonomy): Eukaryota > Metazoa > Chordata > Lepidosauria > Squamata > Phrynosomatidae > Sceloporus > Sceloporus undulatus. Next base: position 32,060,657 of record NC_056524.1, on the reverse strand, counting down.
TTCTTATCCAATGACATAAACAAATGAGGCAGTTAAATTGTTAGGAAGGGATTGATGCTTGTTTGATCTGTGGCCAGTGCCAGCTATTTGAACAAAAGCTTATGGTTTAAATCCCATGTTGCTCAAGAGATTTACATAGGGAAATAACTTACTAATGAGGGAATTTAGTTCACTTTGAGGACATTTGATGTACATTAACACACATGTTTTGAAAAAGAGAGTTCATCAAGGGTCAAAACTCTTACCATTCAAAGTGGATCTGATCACCTGGTTGTGGACAAAAACAAGAATCCTTCCGATAAAGGAATGTGAAAAAATGGACACAATGTAATAAGCATTCCAATGAGTTTATTTACACATGTATCAAATTAGGCTTGGGAGAAGAAACTACTTTCATCAAAGCTTCAGCTGAAAACTTTGATTAAAAGCCAGACTTTGTGTAAAACTGAACAGAGCTTTTTTTTCTCTCTTGAAATTTTCACGGATTCACCTCCCACTGTCCACCTGACAAAATTTAAGGAATTAGATGTTTTGATATACATTTACATAGTTTCATACATTTTATCCCAAACTAAGGAAGATATTCTGATGTTGTTAGTTTCTTCTACTATGGCACATAGATAGGTGTGTGATCTTGTGTTGTTTTTGTTTGTCTGTTTTTACATTAACAATTGAACCTGTAATGATGATGGCAGTGGAGAGCAATGTTGTCTTAATTTAACAGATGTTCTTAGGACAATGTGAATGGACTTGACTATTAGCATTAGGGCTTGTCTTCATGGTTAATTTACTCTGAATTCCATCCAGGCTTGTTGGTTCCTGCTTACATGATGTCAGGCTAAAACCACAAATCAAATCCGGACTGTCTTCATGATGCCTGTAGCCAATTCAGGATTTCCTTTCCCTAACCTGCATTTAAATAGCTCACCTTTTGTTGGTAGAATTCAGAGACACAGCCATGTTAGTCTGGAATATCAGTAAGCAAAGGGATTTTGCAATATATTTCAAACTAACTGTGCGAAAGAAGTTGTAGCATGAGATTTTGTAGACTTGGTCTTCTACTTCAGATGTGAGCCAGCTGGTGTTACCGCTGCAGTCTGGCTGGTGAATTAAGAGCCTAGCATCAATAACATGGCTAAGCACATCGTTCTGACCTCAGCAGTGGTTCCAAGCAATGAACAAGGATCACATCGGAAGGCAGCCTTATGTTGTTCACTGCAAGAGCCAAACAGCCTTAGCAAAACATACCAGGTGGTGGTGGTGATGGGAATGTGGGGCTGGAATACTTCAGGGGCACCCCAAGATCTTTGCGCAAGTGAAGACAGGACCTAAGTCACTTGAAGATATGCTCCAACATAACTCACATTGCAACATTGTCAAATGTCTAGAAATCCCTTGCACAAACATGAATTTCATATGCTTTCTTCTGGATCATGCCCACTGTATGGCAAGAATTAAATAAAACTTAACTTGAGTCCCATATTGGAATAAAGACCAGATAATTTTTTAAATAAATCTTTAGATAGTGGGCACCTTAAATATAAAACTATTAACAACATTTTAAAAAGGATACTATCAGCTGCTGTGAGTCTGTAAAATACAGTTGAATATATAAGTGAAATAAATACATCATTATGAGATTTCATCTTTTAAAAATGCAGTTTTTTTGAAACCCAGGATCTATAGATGAAATTCAACTCTATGTCTGTAATTTTCACATTTTAGTAATTTCTTCCTGAAAAATAAAATGCAACCTATAAGGTTTGTGTAAAGTACAAAAAATTGAAATGGCATCAAACATTAGATTTTGAAGCTAAAAGTAAAATTAAATCAAGCATTAAAATGGTCTGTTTGGCATGCTACAAACGTGCCAAAGGGCGTGCTAGGGCTGAGAAGGGGTGTGTTCGGGTTGAGAAGGGTCATCACTTCCTGACGCCTCTCAACCCTAATACGGACCGAGTCTGTACAAAATGGCGGCGCCCGTCCACACGGGGCCGCCATTTTGATGTTGGTCGTGCGGCGGAAGTGATGCCGCGAGTGTGCGGCTAGCGCCTCACGGCGCCACTTCCGAGGCCCAGAAAGAAGTGCCATTTCTGCGCTTCTTTCTGGCTGCGCCCGGGAACCACGCGGTTTGGCCGCTGCGGTTCCCGGACGCAGCAACTGGCGGCGGCGGCAGACCGCCCGTTTTGGGTGGTCTGTAATGCACCTGAGATATTAATAATATTAATTGATAATTAACATTAAATAATGGCCCCATACAGACAGGCCAAAATAAAGCTGCTTCAGGTCACTTTGGAGGTATGCTGTTTAAATGTTGCATGCGTCCTAAGACTCCAGAAGCCACGCCAAAGCCACAATCCAGTCCTAAGGCCTGGAGCACAGCTTTGGCACAGCTTCCGGACCCTTAGGATGCATGCATCATTTAAACAGCCTAACTCCAAAGTGACCCGAAGCAGCTTTATTTTGGCAGTCTGTATGGGGCCAATAGTTCTTAATTTGTAGTTACGTGCCTTAAAGTCAGTTCTGGACATATGGCAACTCTAAGGCAAACCTATCATGGGGTTTTCTTGGTTGAATTTGTTCAGAAAGGGTTTTCCTTAGCCTTCTTCTGAGGCTGAGAGAGTGTGACTTGCCCAAGGTCCCCCCGGGGGGTTTCCATGGCCAGGTAAGGATTTGAACCCTGGTCTCCCAGTGTCCTAGTCCAATCACCAAACCACTACATCATAGTGGTTCTCAGCTATTAGTAAATTATAATTATTAATTGTTATACTAGATTGCATAATATAGTATATTGTTTACTGTGCAGGTTGAGTATCTTTTATCTGGAATTCCAAAATCCGATATACTCCAAAATCCAAAATTGTCCACATGGGTGGCTGAGATAGTGACATGTTTGCTTTCTGATGGTTCAGTATAGACTATCTTTGTTTCATGCACAAAATTATTTAAAATATTAGATAGACAATTACCTTCAGGCTATATTTATAAGAAGTATACAAAACCTAAATGACTTACCTGTTGAAACTTCGATCCACAAGATAGCTATATCCAAATATTTCAAAATCAAAAGAAAATAAAATCCAAAACATTTCCGGTTCCAAACATTTCAGATAAGGGAGACTCAACCTGTACTATAATAATTATATTTGTGGTGGTGGTGACTATGATGATACAAGATAGATCTAGAAACTGTCTTTTCTGGACAAAAAGGCTCCTCTCATAATGATGATGATGATAATAATAATAATAATAATAATAATAATAATAATAATAATAATAGGTTTTATTTATATACCGCCCAATCACTGGGAATCCGAGCGGTTTACAATAGAGGGGATAACAGACAGTTCCCTGCCCACAGGCTTACAATCTAAAAGACACGACACAAAAAGAGAAGGGAATGGTGAGGGGGGGAAGGAATCAGGTCCAGCATTCTTCTCTCCCTCTGAGGCCTGGACCAAGGCAGATGGACCGGAGGGAGAGCTCTTCTTCTTCAGGCTAGCCCTTGATGGAACTGGGCCAGCCTACTCTCTCCCTCAGAGGCCAAAAGATGACAGGGAGGGAGAGAGGAGCCTCCTTCTTCAGGCTAGCCCCTGATGGAACTGGGCCAGCCTTCTCTCTCCCTCAGAGGCCGAAAGATGACAGTTAGGGAGGGAGGAGCCTCCTTCTTCAGGCTAGCCCCTGATGGAACTGGGCCAGCCTTCTCTCTCCCTCAGAGGCCGAAAGATGACAGTTAGGGAGGGAGGAGCCTCTTTCTTTAGGCTAGCCCCTGATGGAACTGGGCCAGCCTTCTCTCTCCCTCAGAGGCCGAAATGATGTCTTTGTCTGATTTGGGGAGAGGTGCTTTCTGTACACAGTGCACAGCTATTCTGCAGAGGCTCTCCTAAATAGCATTTTAAGGATGATGATGGCCCATCTGTTGGGATGAGGGTGATAAATGTTCCTCCATTTGGATTCAATCCATAGTTCTTTTGAATGTTAAAAGCACATCCCATTCTCAGTCATCTTCATTAAGGTTACTGATTGTGAGGCAAAAAGCTTGGTAAAAGCATATTTTCAAGTAGGTAAAATATTCCAAGACAAGGTGTGCATGCAGATCAGAACCTGGTAGAAATAGCTGTTTGCATCAAATTTCATTTGCTCCTAAGTGAGGGTTGGGAAGAAGCAAGGCCTAATCTTGAAATTACTTAAATAATTTTTCCACTAATTTGTAGAGCTATACATTATGTTATGAGATTTTGAGATCCAGTTTTAGATGTTGATGACCTATATATTGTGCTTTCCCATCACTATGGTCAGATGTAGATAAAATAAAATTCAGAATCTGAATAGTATGCTTTAATTCAGGGTAAAAAGTGTTTGATCTCTGTATAATGTTGGACATAGATCAGTTAACTAGGGCAACATTTTTCAGCCTATTTTTTATTTAGTTTTGTATAATATTATAATTGTTGGATGGCAGAGAGCTAGCATGCCTTCTGTAAAGTAAATACCATTGTATATAACAGACTTTACTCTTAGGAAAGTGCATATAGTATTACAGCGTATAGCAGGGAGTTTGAATTTTGATGTAAACTTTAGCCTACAACCCATTACTAGCAATAGCTCTAGATGATGGACACTTAAGGATATCATTATACTAAGGTAGTGCCTTTTGCAGGAAATGACTTATGATGCCCTATAACATGAGATTCTTGATTCACTCTTATTTATCCAGGTATGACTTTTGCTCCAGTCCAGAGAGATCTTTCATCTTGAAAACTGGGAGCTCTACAGGAAACAAAATCAAAAGCATCACACAAAGAACAGCAGTATTAGAAGGGAAGAATAAGGTAACCTAAATGCAAAAAGAACAAAAAAAAAAAAAAATCAGCTTTGGGCTTTCTAACTATGACCTGCTGCTAATATTGGATGACCAATTATCATGATTTGATTCTGAAAGAGCTACTGGTAAAATTAAGTTCATGACAACTCTAATACTGAAAACTGTATTGTGGCCTGGGGTGTTCAATAAGCTTCACAGCTGAACTGAAATTTTAACTTGCATCATGCCATCAGGGACGTAGCCAGGATTCTGGGAAGGGGAGGTCCAGACTAAGTGCCACCATTATAATGGGGCTTGGGCGCAGCAGCGCACACCATTCATTATATCTAATGGAAGGGGTGGTCCAGACCCTACAGACCCCCCCCCCTTGGCTATGTTCCTGATGCTATCCACAATCAAGCCTTTTCATTATAGTAGGTATGTGTGCAAATACATCTTCTTTTCTCTGTGAAAATTGGTCATGCTATCCCTACAAATAATTGATAGCAGATAGTGTGTCTTCGATGATTCACCATATAGTCTTCAGGGCCTGCTAACAATTAGCTATAGAAGCCTCTTTGGATGCTAAATTCTCAGAGGGAATGGAGAGAACAAAATGTTATGCATAAAATGGGATAAACTAGCATTAAACCAGTGATACTCAAACTTGTTATACCTTTGGGACATCCTTAACATATACATGTGAATGTCACCTTCTGCCCCCTGATGTAGTATATGAATAAAAATATTTTGTTTATGTAGTGTGCATATATTCATTCACACATTCATGTATTTTCATATTTTCATATTTTATAAGGAAATAACATTGTTCAAATTAGAACAGTTTTATTTAAATAAATTCAATATTTAAGTCAATGCGTGTGTAAATTTTACACATAAAAAGTTTGAGACGAGGAAGACAAGAATGAGGGACTAGGGAATTCAAGTTTAGCACTCCCCCACTTGAGAACCTCTGTATTTCACAATATAAAAATCTTATCACTGATACAATGCGCACCAAATAACGTTGACTGACTAGGAACATGCCCTTTCATGCCATTTGTGTCTTTTCCTTATGTTTTGGTGTCCTGAAAGTGTTTTCCATAGCCGGCTTTCAAGTAAGCTTTCAAGTAAATATATGAAAATATTTGATGACCACTGGACTTCATCTCATGTCTGGTTTTGGCAGTCATACTTTTAAAAATTAATGTTAAAAGTGTGGAGACAATTCAAACAAGAGACATGAGGATGTTTGAGCTCCTGAGAAGATCATTTCACAAAAGAGGTGGATGAGAATTTTACCAAAACACAGTCTTCAGGGCGAAGCAGTTCTGAGATGGATAAGATTTCATATAGAGGCATAGTGAATACTAACAGAAGGCATATTGCTTATTGATATTCATGGTGAAAAAGGAAGCACAACTGATTCCCATTTTTGGTACTTCCTGGTAGTTTATGGTGTTGCCCTATGTCTTGAGAACAAAAATGAAAACTAAGAGAAACTGTTGCATGTATTTTTCTCAAACTGCCTCAATAAAGTAGATTTTAAAAAAATAAAATATGGACATCATTTTAAAAACCAACAAAGCTCTATACACGAGCTTTGTAGAAACATAAATATTTCATCCCATAAGGCCATTCTTTCCTCCTACTTATTGTACCATCACTTCTGGCCAGCCAAACACATTGAACTCTATCACATGGGAGGCAAGCATTATGAAAACATGATTAAAATGTGGTAATAATGCAACTGGGGGGAAGATTATCACACCCCCCACACGCTTCTCCCATCTGTGTTACATGCATAAACTGTAATGGACGCATCTTTGGGTAATGAAGAAAACTCTCATTATTACCCAAAGATGTGTCCATTACAGTTTACGCATGGGACATGAATGGGAGAAGCACACGGGGGTGTGTTAATCTCTCCCCCCCCCCCCCCATCGCACTGTTACCATGTTTTAATCACATTTTCATGATGCTTGCCTCCTCCATTGTGAGGGCTGCTCTGCTTAAGGGAGGCTAAATGAAAACACCCTGTCCAAGGTCAAACAGTAAACTTGTCAGAGAAAATTCATAGACATACTCATTCTGTGGCTTAATTTGTGCAATCTGAGGATGCAGACAGGATCCTTGGAGAGGTGAGAGTCAACACATGACGTTAAACCATTGCCCTTCCTGGCTTATTAAATAGGTCAGATGGAGAAGCAAGTTAGGGTCATTTCCAAAACACAGTCAATGGAGTTACATCACAACAGACCAGTGTAATTCTAGGGTGTTTTGGGTGTTTGTTTTTTTGGTTTGTTCTTTTTCTTGTAGACTGACATGGCTCTCCTAACATAATGTGAATGAAGTCATATTAGGACATGTGGCATTTGCATGTTCGCCTTATAGATAGAACTGTTTCCTTTTATGCAGGCTGTGTTGCATTTTGTTTTGTTTTGTTTTAAGGTGGTAGAATGGGGTGGTATGAGCTGAAATGTCAGACTGACTTCCTCCTGAGCCTGACAGCAGACAAATCTTCACTGGAAATATTGGCTGATAATGAAATTTTCATTCATAGTTTCAAACGTATTTAAAATTTTAGCAAGCTATCCTTTCATAGAACCATAGAATCCTAGAGTTGGAAGAGACCACAAGGGCCATCCAGTCCAACCCTCTGCCATGTAGGAACTCACAATCAAAGCATGGCCATCCAGCCTCTGCTTAAAGACTTCCAAGAGGGAGACTCCACCACTCTCCAAGGAAGTGTGTTCCACTGTCAAACAGCCCTTACTGAGGTGGAATGTCTTTCCTGTAGCTTGCATCCATTACGCTGGGTCCTGTTCTCTGGAGCAGCAGAAAACAAGCTTGTCCCTCCTCAAATATGACATCCCTTCAAATATTTAAACAGGGCTATCATATCGCCTCTTAACCTTCTTTTCTCCAGGCTAAACATCCCCAGCTCCCTGAGTCGTTCCTCATAGGGCATGGTTTCCAGACCCTTCATCATTTTAGTCGTCCTCCTTTGGACACGCTCCAGTTTCTCAATGTCCTTTTTAATTGTGGTGCCCAGAACTGGACACAATATTCCAGGTGGGGCCTGACCAGTGCAGAATAGAGTGGCACTATTACTTCCCTTGATCTAGACATTATACTTCTATTGATGCAGCCTAAAATTGCATTGACCTTTTTAGCTGCAGCATCATACTCTTGACTCATGTTCAACTTGTGATCTACTTGGACTCCCAGATCCCTTTCACATGTAGTCTCGTTCAGCCAGGTGTCCCCCATCCTATATCTGTGCATTTCATTTTTCACCCTAAGTGCAGTACCTTACACTTTTCCGTGTTGAATTTCATTTTGTTAGCTTTGGCCCAGCTTTCTAGTCTATTCAGGTCATTTTGAATTTTGGTCCTGTCCTCTGGAGTATTAGCTATTCCTCCTAATTTGGTGTCATCTGCAAATTTGATAACTATGCTCCCAGTTCTGTCATCCAAGTCATTGATAAAGATGTTGAATAGTTTAAAAGAATAATGCTTGCCCATAAAAGTGAATTAATGGGCGATTTTTAATTCATGGAATTCACAATTTTCTTTAGGAAATTTTAAGGAATGGACAAACAATAATTCTTTATCCATTCCTTGTTCATCTGTGGTCTCTTTTAAAAAGGAGTAAATTTTGCTTTACACAAGCTTTCATATTCTAGAGTGAGATCTGTCCTTTAGGGAAGTGGTTCCCAAACTTTGGTACTCCAGGAGTTTTGGACTAGAGCTTCTAGAAGGCCCAGACCAGCTTGGCCAACAATTTTGAATTCTTGAAGCTGAGGTCCAAAACATCTGGAGGACCAATGTTTGGGAACCACTGCTCTAGGGTGATTTGATCAAACTGTGCCACTTCATCCTAGCCTTTGAGAGTTAACAAGTTGACACATTTAGAGACAGAGAAGTGATCACCACACTTTTCAGATAGCATATGGTAGTATTATTGGATTTTCTACAGATATAATTTTGCTTTAGGAATAAACTGAATGATCCAGAGTTATTCTGAGATGTCCAAACACAACAGATGGTTTGAAAAATGCACATCTTTAAATCTTAACCTTCCCTCCCCAGCATCAAGTGAAGATGCCAATTAAAACATACTGTTGATATGATTCCTTTGCAAGGACATCTAATATCTAATCCCAAAATGCAAAAAGAAAGTAAAAGAGTCACCACCCTGTGCCTATCCTTTTGAATTCAACAGATGAACCTGTTTCAGACAGAAGCCAGATTTTCCAGTATTATCCTTGCCAACTACTTTTGCTGACTGAGTGACCTTTGGGCAGCCTGCAGGGTAGAGCTTATGGTACCACACCTCATGTACTGCATGAGATAGATCAATTTTAAACCCTTCTCCACCTATTCATAATGACATGACATCTGATAATGTAGAGGTCCCCCGGGAAAGTTGCTTTCCTGTTATTTTTCCATTATTTCCATGGTTTTACACACTCACCCTCCTTACACTGCTACTCTCCCTTTCTCTGAATGAATGGAACAACTGAATCATATTGGTGTCAGTATTTAGGAAGATCAATGAGAAATAGTTACTTCAGTCTTACAAGAACTAAGACTATTTTTGTCTCCACAGATTGCTAGCATATTAACTGTGGCTGAATCCAGATCATCCGGAAGTTACAGCTGCATAGCTTCCAATAAAGTGGGAAGCGATGAAAGAAGCATCAGTTATTTTGTAACAGGTAAAGTACAATTCATGCTATATCAATTCATGCAAATTACTGGATAGAATCAGTTTTTACTCATTCCCATGCTGAGGAAATCAATATGGTGGACGCAAATAACAGAAATGTCAGAGTGCCAACTGACTGATCTGTATAGTATATTGGTAATATAACAGGTAGCAAACTGCTCATTGCTAACAACTGGCTGACTTGGTTTAAGGTCAAAGAATGTCTGCAAACATTCTGTCTGGGTCAGTTATGTGGCTGGTTCATGCATAACTCTGTCATGTATGTTCTATATGCTGCAAGGAATGGATGATAGACGTGACCCTTGGGCTCATGGGTCCCCTGTCCCAAAGAAACCCAACTCATATTAAATGCTTTCCTCAGTGCATGTGGATCTCACTGTGGACTAATCTAAATAGCTTGTGATGTGAGAACATCAGTTGTATCTGATTCCATTCTAATGCAGTGCTACTGCAGTCAACTCACCTTTTCTTCTTGCAGTCAGCTAAAAAACTAAATGTTCTTATTGTTCATCCCTTGCTGAGGAACAACAAAAAAGCAGCTTTAAACTAATGCCAGTACAAAATACCAGTGGCTGCAAACAAAAGGCCAGGATGCTAAAAAGGATTTCCTTTCAGTATATTCAAAATAGATGCTTTAGGGCTAGACTGATTGCTAGAGGGTTGTTAGCTTTTCAGCAACTTTCAAGTTGCTCCCATTTGAAGTCTAGTTTGATCAGAGAATGGCAGGGAGGGAACAGGAATGTGTGGGGCAGGAAGATGTCCCTTCGAGGGTGGTATTCTATTCTGTTCAGATTGGGGGGGGGGATCCTGGGATAAATATGAAGTCTACGGAGCAAGCCTAAGACATTTTGCTATCTGAGGCAGAGTTGTGTCCTCTCTCTGCTCCATATATGGAAGCCAGATGGGCTGGCAGTTTAAACCTACTCCTCTGCTCATGATAGGATATCACACCCCAACACCTGAGATATGAAGCTGGTTTATGGGGGTGGGACAGAACAAGCTGTGTGATATATACAGCTACCTTCTGCAAAAGCAGGGAACAGTCAGGTAATTCAACAGGAACATCTGTCAGGTTGTGTGTTACTTCTGCCCCCAGCATCTGCTGTCAAGGCAGCCTTCTTACTTTGCCAAATAACAGAGCAGACCCTGAGGTCAAACCACAAGGCAAGCAGGCCATCCCTCCCAGGTAGTGTGCTATTCCCAATATAAAAGTGGCCCCCCCACTTTTGGTCCTCCAGATGATTTGGACTTCAGTTCCCATAATTCCTCACTGTTGGCCAAGTTGGCTGGGACTTCTGGAAGCAGAACGAATGGAGAACCAAAGATCCAGAGCCACTGCAATACAGTGAAGAAAGTAACCCTGCCTGCCCAAGGACCTAGTGCCCATATGTATGCCAATTTGTAGGAAGCTGAGCACATACAAGTTTTTCTATGGTTCTGTATCAACTGGAGCTTGGATGTAACTTGTTTACAAGCAACGATATAACCTGTACAGTCTTGCATTTTAAGTGATAACTGTTATTTTGTCAAAGTAATGATGTTGAAATAATGTAATGATTGTTGTTGTTTGGATGTAACAACCCCTGAAACGCTGCTTTGGATGCATCCATGCATAATTTCATTTGCTCACATTTATTTCTTGTTTCTCTTGTAAACTGGAAAAAATAGATTTTCAAATTAAATTTGTAGATATCAGTTGCATTTTTAAATTTATAGACATCAGTTTCCCACTGTAACCCTGGGACAATTTGCTTGGCCCATACCATACGTAGCTATTGCAGAACTGTATCTTCAATAGTGGATCTGCCCTGATGACATCTAAAGTGTTGAGGTGTGATTCAAAGGCACACACAGGTGTGTGTGTGGGGGGGGGAGGGGGTTGGTTACATCTGGCTCTCCGAAGCCACTGCCTGGATAATATGCCCACCCAACTCCTCCCCCCTGCCTCTAGTTAAGCCACAGTCCTAGACATCAGTACTAGGAGAGTTTGGCAGCTCTTGGCTATATGTTCTTTAAGGGCTTTAAATTATTCACTAAATTCTCTGGTTAAGGCATGTTTTCACCAGATCCATATTTGAAAACATGACTCTTGTTTTTCTTACAAGTTTCTGTAAAGAATTTGTTGTTATTTGTCATCAAGTTCGCTATGACTTATGGTGAACCTATGAACAAGACACCTCTAAAATTGTCAGCAGCCCTGCTCAGGTCTTGCAAACTCAGGACTGTGGCTTCCTTGATTGACTCACCAGTTCTGGACACCACCCTTCAAAAAGGATGTTGGAGTGTGTCCAGAGGAAGGCGACCAAAACGATCAGGGGTCTGGAAACCATGCCTTATGGGGAGAGACTTAGGGAGCTGGGTATGTTTAGCCTGGAGAAGAGATGGTTAAGAGGTGATATGATAGCTCTGTTTAAGTATTTGAAGGGGGGCCATATTGAGGATGGAGCAAGCTTGTTTTCTGCTGCTCCAGAGACTAAGACCTGAAGCAATGGATTCAAATTACAGGAAAAGAGATTTCACCTAAACACCTAAACATTTGTGGCAGTAAGTGCTGTTCGTCAGCGAAACACACTGCTTTGGATTGTGGTGGAGTTTCTTTTTTTGGAGGTCTTTAAACAGAGGCTGGATGGCCATCTGTCAGGGTGCTTTCATTGTGAGTTCCTGCATGGAAAGGGGTTGGACTGGATGACCCTGGTGGTCTCTTTCATCTCTATGATTCTACTACTCAATCCATCTGTACTGTGGTCTTTCTTGTTTCATATTGTCTTCTACATTACCAGGCATTATTACCTTTCCCATTGAGGCATGTCATCTCATATGTCTGAAATACAATGGCCTCAGTTTTGTAATTTTGGTTTTGTAAAGAATAGGTGTCTATAATGTCATGTTCACTGAAGACAAAAGAGTCAAAGAAATGTCTGATTTTTTAAAATTGTACAATAAGCTTGGGGGTTTGTGTGTAGAGCCCACATAAGTAGATGGAAAATATACACTGATGTAAGCCCCTGGTAAATTTATGTAAATTATGAATGCTTGAGTATGTTACATTCATTTTACGAGGGATCCTGTGACATTCGAGTCAAATTAATCCTTTCTTCCATGCACCCCAACCCTTTGGCCTGATACCTCCCCTATTTTTTAAATTGTTTTGCTGGCACACAGTAGGGCCATGGGTGTGTTTGTAATTACTGAGGGTGAGACAGGAACAGCATAGCCTTATCTCCTGGCTGGCCAGTGTCACTAAAGGCATTTTATTTTGAGATTCCTGATGGTGCTTGGCAAAGATAAACAAAATCTTCCATCAGGAAACCTGGGAGCTATTTCCACAGGAAGTTTCAAATCACTAAAGTAAATACAACACTTTTACATTATTCCAGCCACTCGATATGTGGTTTGTCTCAGGCTTTAACAGCCTACAAGGTGTTGCAGATCAGGAGACCTCTTGTTTCAAACAAAGGATTTTGAGTTGCTTTCCTTTTTCTTTTCTTTTTGCCCTTCCTTCCTTCCTTCCTTCCTTCCTTCCTTCCTTCCTTCCTTCCAAAATCACCTACTTTCTTTAGATAACAAAAGAATTAGACAGAAAATTATGGCAGCACTTCAAATAAAATGGCACTTTGAGCATTACCAAAGTGTCTCTAAAATCTATTAGGTGCACAATATACCATTTCGCATTTCTTTGGTCTTTTTTGTACAATGACCAACTCAAAATGTGCCAAACTCAGAATGATGAATAAGAAGCTGTAGCTCATGTGTTATGCCATAAATTGTGCAAATAAGAATTTAGTTCAGTAAACGTGTTCCTCAAGCTAACATCAGTATAGTACTGAAAACACAGCAAATGAGAAATGGAGTACTATCTAGCTCTAATGTTCACAGCACTTCAAGAAACAAATTTAAATATTGGTCAGACTGCTAAAAGCCTCTACAGCTTATAAAACAAGTCTTAAGCACATTCAAAATAATTTCATACTCTCTATAAATCCTTGCAAAAGCACAAAACTTCTAATGATAGCTTTGTAACTGAAATGTGGATCCATAATTTGAAAGAAAAACACATTTCACCAAGAGATAAACTATTCAAGGAGATGGAGAGGGAATTGTCAATGAGTGGCAAGGGATTCATTCAGCCATATAAAAATCTAACCAATTACGTTTACAGTTAAGATTATTATGTATACCATGGGTGGGAATCATGTGACCCTCCAGATGTTGTCAGACTGCAGGTCCTGGCAGCTCTAGCCAGTGGTTTGAGATGCCCTGAGAAGGCTCTGTGATTCTCCCCCAATGTAAATCAAGTTATATTCACAAAGAAAAAGCCAAAGGGCGGCTTCCAATTTGTATTTGAATCAAAAGGGCTTTTGGTGCACCTTCACACATGCCCACATACCCTCATAAATCTTCTGTATAGATTTTGATGGTGCAGTTTCCCCAAATGTGCAAATACAATTGTAATTATCATTATAGTTTCTGAATGCTTTGTGTACAATGTCACAATTTACATCTAAAGATTTTCACTGTTGTAGAATTCGCTACACTTTATAGTTTCTCATATCTCGGGGATAGCCAGTGGAGTCACTAAGGAGATGAGATGTGTTGACTGCATTGAGTGACACCTCAAAGGTGGGGGGCCTTCCACACATTGTGGCAACTGGAGGGGGTGCATTACTCTTGCCAACTGGCAGTTCCTTTTGGGTCTAGTGGAGCTGCAGGCTGGCCAGACAATGGAGGTGCAGCAGATTGCTGCAGCTGCCTCCTCCTGTCCATTCTTCTCCACTGCCTTGGGCTCTTTGAATCTCAGCTGTAAGAGCAAAAGCTGCGGAGAAGCCCAAATGAGAAGTGACTGTGCGATAAGCTGTTTGGAAGCTCACACCAGCTGCTGCCATCCATCCATTCTTCTCTGCTGCCTTGAGTTCTCTTGGCTGAGAAAGCCCAAGGCTGCAGAAAAACCCAAATGGGAAGAGGCGACATGGTGAGCCAGTTGTAAACTTACTGTAGTTGGTATCACCATAATTGGTGCCATGAGGGTGGATGGTGAGCGGCCCTTCAAACTTGCTACTTCTTCTCCTTCCACCGTCCCCTCCTGCTCAATCTCCATCTTGTCTCCCCTGGAGTGACTACTTGCTGCAGGGTGACACCATGATTTTACCACACTGTGGTGACAGCAGCCCTAGGTGATCTCACTGTCTGCAACAGTGAGGATCTAACAATAAATCTGTCCTACCAGTCCTTTTAAAAAAATCATACCTAACTTTTAGTAGCTATCAATAATTTATTTTATGTGACACCCTCTAGTGACATCACTGAATCTGCAAAGCTGTCACCATAGGAGCAGCCTCTAGCAGCCCCTTCCAACTTCCTCCCACTGCTACCACCATCTTGCCTGTCCACCTGCCCCAGCTTTCTCCTCATCCCATCCTGCTACCTCTCTCTAGCCTAGAGAGTGATGTACCACCCTCTCTTCATCCTGTGTGTCTGTTCATGTGTGTGTTGGGAGACATTTAAATTACCCTCACTTACTCATGATCACTCACTGGGAAACAAACAGAGAAGGGGATTGGATGGGGGAGCCATCCAATGAGAGTGCAAAGGGAATGGTAAGACTGAGAGGGCAAAAATGCTATTAGTTGATAGGTTTATACATAATAAATAATAATAATAATAATAAAATTTATTTGTTTCCCTGCCTCTCCCAGTGGATCGAAGCGGGGTTACAGACTAAGTAAAAGCACAAGGTGTTTACCTCAAAATTCAATTAAAAGCAACATGTTGGGGATGAGGGTGTGTGCAGATGCTGGAGTCATCTGACCTAAAATATTTCAATCCAGATACTGTATTAGACTAAATGTGATTTGAATTTGGGCAGGGGAAATGTGTGACTATCAATACAGTTTGAGTCCAGTTTGTTATGAGTGCATTTGGCAGTAACAGGGTGAAACTGGGGCAGAATACTGCACACTGGAGCTAGATTATTTTGCTGGTGTGGATTCAGCCCTCGCTATCCCATAGATGAATAGTAGACTTTAGTAAGTGTTATATGATGTATGGGAATCATCTGGCCCTCCACTAGAGCAGATGGCAGTTGCAGTTCAACGGCATCTGAAGGGCTGCATAGTTCCCATCCATTCTTAATACAGTGGACACTATTATGATACCCCTAAAAAAAGCTGCCTAGAGCTGGTGTGGCACCGACAAAGGGCAAAAATAATAATAATAATAATAATAATAATTTGTTTTATTTATATACCGCTATTCCAAAGATCATAGCGGTGAACAGCAAGTAAGCTAATTAGCAAGTAAGCTAATTTGCCCCCAACAGTCTGGGTACTCATTTTAGCGACCTCGGAAGGATGCAAGCCTGAGTCGAGCTTGGGCCCTTTTGCTGGTCTTGAACTCGCAACCTTGTGGTTTTGAGTGAATGGCTGCAGTACAGGCATTTAACCACTGCGCCATCAGGGCTCCTTAAAAATGGGTGGCATGGAGCCACCTGTCTGTATTCCCCCTGTGTATTCAATGACAGTATACTGCCTTTGAACCTGGAGAAACCAGAGGGTCTTTCCCGCACCAAATGAAGATGCCAAATTTCCATTATAACTGATATTTTTAAATTGAAAATGCAGACAATTTCTTAATTTCCTAGACTTTGATTACCATTCTGGCCAAACAAGCAGCAACATAGTTTTAGGACCAAGAAAAAATTGGCAACATCCTTCTAGTTTTTGAAATTTAGACTGTATGTAAGAGACAAAATAAAAAGGTGAATACTAATGATGTAAACCACCAATGAGAAATGCTGTTTGATCAGCAGAATACAGACAGATTTTGTTTTGCCACTGAATGGGTGGTTTACTATTGGGAAGGTAACCATAAATGGATTGGATTCAGGATCTCCTTTTCTTTGTTGGACAGGACAATGCATCCATCCAGTTTCCATGGATCCTTCTACCCAAGTGTTCCCATTCAATAGCTCATGCTCTGGCTCACTTTCAGGTGGCTAGAGGAGCTACTGTTAGGAACAGGGGCCAGCAAAGTTTTTGCTAGCCTGCTTGCATGTATTTTAATCTGTATCCAATTCAAATTGGGTACAATAAAATCAATAAAAACTTAGTCTAGTTACCCTTTGGGCCTTGATTCTAGAGGTCTTGCTTATGTATTTGTTTAATGTTGTTGTGCACTGGCTTAGCCAAATTGCAATAATGTAATATTGATTTATTTTATATCCCACATTTCTTCCATCATAGTGCTCAGGGTAGCATATACATAGCTAGTCTGCCTTTTATGCAGGCACTAGCCAGACCCAGATACCAATGTGCTTGGCACGTGGCAGAACATATTAGGAGGATGAGAAGGATGAGTGGTGTGCCCTAGAAATGATGTTCTTTCAAACATTCTCCTGAATTAAAATTAAGTTTTGATTTTTGACAGATGTTCCAGATGGATTCCACATTAACCTAAAGAAAACACCTGTGGAAGGAGAAACGCTTGTGTTGTCCTGTTTAGCCAACAAACTTCTATACAAAGATGTTGCCTGGATATTACCAAGGACAGTTAATCAATCAAGAATAAAAAAGCCAGCCACTAAGGAGTATTCCATTGATCTCACTCTCATCGTTAAGAATGTTACACTTGAACATTCAGGTACCTATGCCTGTCGAGCAAAGAACTTGTACACTGGAGAAGATGTGATTCAAGAGAAAGACGTTACAGTCAGAGGTGAGCACTGTAACAAAAAGGCTCTTTTCTCACGGATCCACAAATTTAAGAACGCAAGGAATGATTGTACAACACAACACAATATAAACCATTAAAGGACTCACTAAAAATTGCCAGTTCTCTCGTATAATCTTGATTGATTACTACTGTACATTTTCAAACACGAGAGGTTTGGACACATAGAAGGTGTAGCAATGCAAAAATGAACCAAAAAAGAGTGGAAAAAAACTGAACAGTAAATCCCCAAATCTGGGCTTCCAATTTGGCTCAGAAAGATTATTTCTGCTTAGACAAAGATGTGGAAGGTGGGATTTGGAAGACTTCCCCACCCCCTGCATTGAATTTTGTGTGTTATGTTGTATTGTTCTTTGCAGTCTCCCACCAAGTGCTAATGAAAAACTTTGGACCCACCTTCTCTTTGGCTTTGATATTCAACCTCCTCCCAAGTGTCAAAGCTGGATAAACTGAAAACTTTTTTTAAAAAAACTTAGAAAAACGGCTGGCTTTGGTCACCATTGGACTTTTGATAAGTTAACTTTAAAAGTGCAGAATAAGCACAGCTCAGTTTGAGAGAATGATTGGACTATGGTGTAATTTACTCCTTGTGGATTTATAAATATTGCCTGCTGAGCAAGTTCTTATGCTTATTTATTTGAAGTCATTTTTTCTACATTAAATATATTAATCTTTTTTTTTAACAATTCTTCTCAGGGAAGGCTCTGAGGATGCAGAATAAGAAATAAACACATTGAAATAAGACACATGGTCTTGGACTGTTTGCATAAATTAGACTATTTAAACCCACCAGAGTTGGATCATCTTTCATTGAAGAAATAAATTGAGAGTGCTTTTTGAAGTAGCCATCCTTTTGGTTCCCTTTAAAATCACACATACACAACAAAGTTGCTGTTAAAAGTGTGTGGACTCTATAGGGAACTCTTTGACCTTGTGACAGAAAGATATTTGGTTATTACAGTAAAACAGAATCACTATGTCCGCCCCTGTCACTATTGATAAAGTTTCAGTCAGCACAGAAAAATGTTTAATACCTTTAAATGTAAATTTAAGGCTCTTCATGTGTGGGTATGAGTACATTTGTGTATGAACTTACATATACATGCCACACATTATTTTGTTTTTATACTGAAATGATAATAGGATTTCACACGGGAATTTTTTAAGGAAAAAACTACTGATGGAAAATTAAAAGTAATTTATCATTACTTTTAAGCATTTCTTATTCTCTTTTGTGATTTTATTTCAAGGTGTTTTGTATAATAAAAATCTGTATAAGGAAGAAGTTACTATTTTTAATAGATCTGATAACTTTATTTTTTTACAATGCGTATCATTATTATATTTTGGAAGGGTGTTCATTTATGATTAATTATGATATAGAAATTTTAGCCAAGCACGTGAGGATCACAATAGCAAGAGCAAAACTGGGAACAAAAGTGGCTTTGCTATTGAAACAAGAGGGTGACAACATGACAATTTCTTGTGCCTGAGAACTCACCCACCCATTTCCTCCTTTAAGGTAGCAGGACCGTGTCCCCAGCCAAGCTTGTCGTTCACGTGGGAATTGCTTTTGTCAAGTGTGAAGTGGTAAACAATAGCATTTCCCCATCATGCCAGTTTTGTGGAGCCTAAAATGCTCTGAAAACAATTAGCTACCTGGAAGTTGTCAGGGTAAAGAAAAGAATGATTGTTCCTGTCTTGAAATTTCACCTATAGCCTTCTTGTATACAGTAGAACTTTTAAAAATTATTGCCATGGTGGCTCACAGAAAGAATGTAAGTTTCTGTGAAAGAACTTTCAGTGGCTCTTTCCAATGTGGTTATAAAGCCACTTTAGCTATTGGTAATTAGCATTCCTGTGACAGCAAATATTACTGTTTATTTGTGGAAGAAATCAGGAAAAGGCCTCATCTCAGTAGAGATGATATGTGAAAAAAACATTTTATGGCAAGATACAGGCCAGAGTTTATGAGTTTCTGGTAGCTTAAAAACTAAAATTTAGAAGTTTGCTGAAGAGAACTAAGTTGCAGAAACTCAGTTGACCACATGCTGATTCTGAGCTAGCTCCACAAGATAAACACAAAAATGATTTCCAAATTGATCCAGGGATTTCATTTAAAAAAAATGTTCACCTGTAGAATTAATGGACATTATAGTAAGTCCTAGGAGGAGGAGGGTAGCCTGACCTCTATCACATGCAGTTGACCAAAGCTTCAATAACCATAACTGCAGAGGTGTAAATTATTGTTCCTGTGGTGTTGTCCAAGTCGGAACATTTGAAAGAATCTTGATAGTATCATGTAAAGTGAAGAGCTTAGAGGACTGTCTTTTGCAGCGTGATTGATGCATTGATCCTACTGCCAGTATTACTGCAAATGCACTGGAAAGGGTTGAATATTGTTCTTTTCTGGATGATTTATCATTTCAGTATATGACATGGAGAATAATAACTGTAACATAAGTTTGTATTTCTTTTTTAAACTGCATGTTATCAGTTCAATTGTATATTTTACTGACTCATAATTGGTAACTGGTCAGATAATATAAGCTGCCTTATAATGACATACAAGTGTTAAATTAAAAGAACTGCAAAATAGAGGAGTTTAGAAATGTTGAACATTGTCTTTGTTGGTTATATTGTTTTTGTCGGTTATATTTATGTATAGGTGGGTTTTTTTCTGTCTCAGGGTTAATTTTCTTCTCTTTCTTGCTACTCAAAGCCTAGGAGTAGCAAAATCACTGTAACAGAGGTATTTTCTATCTCCTCTGTGGTTCCCTTCATGTTTTGTGATCAGAGTGTACTAAAAGGCCGAAATGTCATCTGTACATGAGAGTTGCACAGAAGTTCACTTTTGATTTTTATGATGAATTGGCCAAATTATTTTTGCTATAAAATAAAACAGAGATTTCTACCCAAGTCAAACGAAAAGAAAAGAGTTAAGCCATTTGGAATGCCTGTGGAAATCCCTGCCTGTTTAGTTCAGAAAACTAAAGCGTAAGGGAAACAGCTATTTCTTGCTTCAACAAAGCATTTCAAAATCAGTTACGTACAGCAGCAACTGTTTAAAAATATGTGAAGAGTGATGCAAGTAATTTTGAGTAAGAAAGTGTTTCTCAATATGGAAAAAATGTGTATGGCTATAAACAAATTAAAATTAATCAGAAATAACAATCAGATTGTGTGACCTCTGGTTTTTCCCCCCATGTGTTTACTGTTTGCCTCAAATGACTTGGTTGTGTTGTTTACTATAATCTTATGGAACACACATTCACACACATGATTGAGTTTATAAGCTTCAAATAGGCAGACCTGTTTTCAAATATAATTATTTGGGGGGGGGAGGAAATAAAATAAACAGTCTATGATTGATTATATGTCACTGTGGAGGAGAAAACATATGGGGTTTTCCTGATTACATCTGGGATGTGCTCTATAGCCACATTTCATATGGGCTATTTTGAAAACAAGTTGCTATACTGCACCAAGTTTAGCATCTAGTTGAGTTCAAAGTAGGTGAAACAAGGTCTGATAGGTACTCTGTTAAGTAACTGGGATTATTCTTAAAACAACTCTTTAATTTAATTTTTAAATATTTTAAATTAAAATCTTGCTCTTTCAAATGAGAGCTGTAATTAGTGAAAATAATGAAAATAGTGCCTCAGTTCTCATAGGAATCCAGCTATCCTACACAGGAAAGAAATTGCCATCACAAAAGAGAGTCAGATGCTGGCCTAGATCTCCCCATTATCCCATGACATATTATTGCCAAAACAAAAAGTAACCACCATGCTGCCCTAAATATCTCTCATTTTGTTGGATTTTGAAAGCTAATAAGTGTTAAACGTGCTTAGCACCTAGATGGGAAACAGTCACCAAAAACAGGAATCTCCAGGTAGAGCTATAAATGAATCTGGCCTGGAGACCTTGAGAGATGCTCCCACTCCCAGATTTGACAAAACTGGTCTATATAGACAATAGTCTAATTCAATATAAGGGGGCTTTATATGTTTCTACTGAGTTTCGTTAAGCATTCTATTCTGCAAAATAAATATTCCTTGTGGTCACAATAAACACTCACTTAGAAAGCTTTCTAGAGTGTGCACCTGAAGAGTGAAGTAAATGCAGCCAAACTGGAAATTCAGAGAAATCTACTGCCCTTTAGTTTGTAATGATTCCTCCCTCCCCCCTCAAGAATCTGCTGTCATATATTCAATCAAGAATGGCCCAGCCATTGGCAAGAGTAAAAGGGTGTGATTAGAAGTTTGCAAATTCTGGGCAATTACTTTATTTATTAATGTATTTTTAATAGCTAGTGTAAAAGGGAGGTGATTATTGGACTTCTCTATTTAAGATTAGACCAAATAACTTGACTCAGTACTATGAACTTTGAGTTGGGGTGGGATGGGGACACCATTTACTGCTGGGCTTGGGGACCAAAGTGTTTTATGCTAACATTTTGTACAACAAGTTACCTGAGAGATTCAGTTGCTTCAGTAAATATAATATAAGAAAATATATAAGAAAATATAAGTGGAAGTTGGTTGTCTCAAAGATCTGTATTCAGTGCTGGATCTTTCTTGGTGGAATAGCAGAATCCAGCATAAATGGGTGGGAACAGATGAATGATGGTCCCTTTCCACTACAATCCCCCTGAGCACCACACAAACCTGCTTAAGAGGGCTGGGAAGCTCTCTGGAACCAGTTTTGGACTAACTCTATGGCTGCTGTGGGAAGCCTAACAGACACAAGATCCATGACATGCACCAGTATTGTATTAGATTGAAGTCACAACATCGTTATTTACTTAAGAAAACAGAAAAATCACAAATAGTATGGGAAGGTAGCAGGGATGTAGCCAGGATTTTAGGAAGGGGGGCGGGGTCCAGACTAAGTGCCACCATTATAATGGGGCATGGGCATGGCAGTGCAGCAGCACGCACCATTCTTTTTTCTAATGGAAGGGGGAGTCTGGACCCCAAGGACCCCCCCCCCTTAGGCTACGTCCCTGAAGGTAGGGTAAGTTGATAAGAACAATTGAAACAGATAACCACTTTATGTGGCTGATGATTTAACATATTGGCCAGTTTGTCTGAGGAATATTTATTTAGGAAGGGACACCTTTTCATGCCTTACTTTCAGATGTGCAGAAAAACATATAGCAATCCATTTAATTCTAAATTTGATTCATGTTGTATAAAATTAAGGTACTGGAACTGTAGCCTTGAACATGATGGATGGATTTTTATTAAAACATGGTTAGTCTAGAAGATGGATGACTATTAGCAGTTAAACATGGTAGTGGTAATTTGAGAAGTTTATATGCTGCAAAGCTCCCAAAATACAATAAACCTCTACAATGCACATTGGATTAACTTACTGACATGTCATGGCATTTGGTTCAACCACCCCACTCTTTGATGTCCAACTAACCAATAGCTCAAACTCCCGAAGGCCTGTTTATATTCTCTAGTTTTGAAATGATGTTGGAGCGAGAGAGAGAGAAAAACTGAATTATACAATACTAAAAACTGAAAGTGCATTCCCAGTACAAATAGATTATGGCCTTTTATATCTCCCTATAGTAAAGTAAACATTTGGTGACATTAGCAATTTATTTTTCTGTAACTGTGGTACATTTCCCCCTGGGAACTGAACAAAATTTGTTTTTTCATTTTAAGAAAAGCACCAACAGAATACGGCTGAGTTGGCTATTTTGTGTGCTGCTCCTTATAATTTTACTTCAAACTAATTAATAGGTATTATTATCGAAAGGGGGAAGAACCAATAAGATTATTCTTTCCCCAGATTTTTGGTGGAAAAGTTTGCTCATCATCCACAGATTTGTAGCTCTCATTCCCATAGAGCAACACTTCTTTACATCAAACAGTTGAGAAAGCTACAGCATATATAAGGCAAGCACAGGATTAAATACAAAGAAAGACCCTTATGACCAGGAATGTACTAACTAATCTGTCAATGTGTTTTTTTAGCCCAGGAAGCACCGTATCTTCTTCGGAACCTCACTGATCAAGTGGTCAACACCAGTCACTCTGTTAGTTTGGAGTGTCATGTTCATGGTGTGCCTGAACCTAAGATATCCTGGTATAAAAACAACAAAGAGATTCTTCAAAAGCCAGGTGAGTCTAATACTTGCCATCTTTTCCTTCCCAATACACTGTATTTTCTTGATTGCCTGCCCCATCATTCATACCCCAATTCCATGTTTCTGAGCAGGGTTGTAAAAATCATCATGTGCTGTTGTATCACAATTTGTGTCACCCCTAGCTAGTGGTTTGGAATCATGGGAACTCCAGTCTGTCAAGATCTGGAGGATAATACGTTTCCCACACATAAGACTGGTATAGCTAATTCCTACAACAATCTGGATATCCTTGTGATTGATAACTGCCTATTAGATGGGAGTTGTGCTTATTTCTGGTGTCGCAAATTAATTTCAGCAACAGAGCCAGCCAGAAGATTTACACTTTCATGTAGACTTTCACCAAACTATTGCATATGAACAAAAATTATAAGTATAATAGATAGAATAAATAAATATTTAATTATTATTATTTTACTAAATCCAGAAATAAGTCACTAGAAGTCACCTTTCCTCATGTTAGAACTAGCTTTGTGACCATAGTACCAATCCAGCCACTGTTGCTTCAAAGCTCCATGTTGTTTTTTTAAAATGTATTTATTTTGATTTTGTAGGTTTCTACCCCACCCTTCAAAGACAATTTTTCCAGAGTAGCTTGCAGAGAACAAATGTTGAGGTACTTCCTGCTCCACAGGAAGTAACTGCCTTCTGGAAGTGCCTTAAATGTACTTCAAGGATGTTTAGATCAAATGTATTCTTGGCACATTTTAAAGAACCTTCCAGTATAAGCAATTTGCCAGGTTCTACAACTCTAGCAGCTGCCACCCACCCAATAGGTTTAATATTATGTCCCATGTCTCTAGCACCCCTCTCCATTTTGCATGGCATAGCTGTCTTTAAAAAAATAATAGTTTTGTTAGGAAGAGTAATACAATGTGGTTTCCCTGCAACAGGTACTTGAGACCAATTAACTAAGAAATAGAATGTGAATTCATACATTCATGTTGAACGCCAGCTTGAGTGCAAGAATGCAAGACTGAATGCCAGCTTTGCCACTCTCCATCAGAAATTCCTTGCTCATTGGACACTAGCATATCAGTGATAAGAACTTCTCCCTCAGATTCTAGTCTTATCTGTGCAGAGAAGTTTAAGGCTTTTTAAAGACGTGCAAATATTCAAAAATGCATTGAATATCAAGGCATCCATTGATATTTCAAATGTCAGTCCTGAGATTTCTGGACATAAGGATCAACATCCAGAATAGTAAGGAGCAAATACGGCATTCCTGACACTCTTCCATGCTGGGAAGGGTGGGTGGGCGGGTGGTAGAATTGCCTTGGAGTTCTCAGGCACAGGATGGGTTCATCATTAACAATGCAAACTGCTATCAAAGAGTGGGTTACGAAACTATGCCAACATCAGTGTGACACATTTAATAGAAAGGGCCACCATGACGTATGAAAGCAATGTATCATGAATTTTTAAAACAGAATTTCAGCAAGGGATATTGGGTTTTTTCCTGTAAGTTTCTTTTTGGAAGTAAACAGCAATATTGACATATAGGAGAGATGGAAACATGTAGCCCTCCTAGTGTTGACGGCAATACTCATTTTGCCATTGCTTTGTAGATTATCCTCATTATTTAAAATGACAGCCATACTCTCTATTGCAATCACATTATAGTCTAAGACAGTTTTTTTTAAAGAGAGACTGATAAGATCTCTGGGAGAGTTTCTTCATGTCACATTTTGTCACAGACAATCAGTGCTATGTCAGTTGGCATCCACCTACCTATTTGTAGCCATTGACTAACTAAAGTGTGGCTTAAACTGTACTCTTGTGCTAGACTATTTGCATTTTGTACACTTCCATCCTCTCTATTTTCCCAAGTTGTGAGAAGTTTCACAGGAACCCACTGTAACAGATGTGGGAAACATTTGGCCTTCCAGATGTTTTAAACTCTAGCTTTCAGAGTCTCTAGCCAGCATGGCCATTAGAAAGGGATAATACCAAGGTACCAGTATAGTGGTATAGTGTCTAGATCAAGGGAAGTAATAGTGCCACTATATTCTGCTCTGGTCAGGCCCCACCTGGAATATTGTGTCCAGTTCTGGGCGCCACAATTCAAAAAGGACATTGAGAAACTGGAGCGTGTCCAAAGGAGGGCGACTAAAATGGTGAAAGGTCTGGAAACCTTGCCCTATGAGGAACGCCTTAGGGATCTGGGTATGTTTAGCCTGGAGAAAAGAAGGTTAAGAGGTGATATGATAGCCCTGTTTTAATATTTGAAGGGATGTCATATTGAGGAGGGAGCAAGCTTGTTTTCTGCTGCTCCAGAGACTAGGACCTGAAGCAATGGATGCAAGCTCCAGGAAAAGAGATCCCAGCTCAACATTAGGAGGAACTTCCTGACAGTAAGGGCTGTTCGACTGGAACAAACTCCCCAGAGAGTGGTGGAGTCTCCCTCCTTGGAGGTCTTTAAACAGAGGCTGGATGGCCATCTGTTGGGGATGCTTTGATTTGGATTTCCTGCATGGCAGGGGGTTGGACTGGATGGCCCTTGCGGTCTCTTCCAACTCTATGATTCTATGATTCTACCAGATCCTGACAGATCTTGAAAGCTAAGCTCTGGTTAGCTAAACTCTTTCAGGTGTGATTAGTACTTGGATGAGAGGCTACCATCAAATACCAGGTGCTGTACGCTATATTTCAGAAGAAGGAACTGGCAGAACCAGTTTTCTTGCCTAAGAAAACCGTAGAAAATTCATTAGGTAGCCATCAATTGACAGGCAATGTAAAGACACATAAACACAGAGACTACAACATCTGGAAGGCCAAACAGCCAGTAAATTTCAATTTTATGCCAATTATGTAATATTTGTTTATAAACTATATTGAACAGGCAGAAGTAGGTACATACCTCTGGACAGAGTATACTACTCATAACTGGCAGTAGGTTTTTTAAAGCAATATAGGCTTGAAGACCAACTGGAAAATTTCAAGTATTTGTTTCCTTGCTGGCTACGTTCTGATGCCCTATACTGTTTCTTTTCAGCCACCACCTAAATGGCCAAGTATGACATGTCTAGTAGCCACTAACCATCAGCAGCCAGCAGGCAGAGGTCTTCCAAAATGAGTGCCCATTAAACAAATATTTTTCATTATTAAGTATATAAAACACTATTAAATATTTTAAAAAAATTTAAAAGTATATAAAGACTAAAAAACAGTACTCCTTATTTTTCTTGAAGGACACCTAACAATCTGTTTGACTGGTCTGCAGTTCAGACTTCCTTTAAACAAAGATTCACTTGGACAAGAAAAGTTTCACATTTATGCACTATTCCTATACATTTAAATGTTTTTCATTCTACAGGTATAATACTAGGCCCAGGAAGCCAGAGTCTGTTGATTGAAAGAGTGCAAGAGGATGATGCTGGCCAGTACCAGTGTGTAGCTAGTAACCTGAAAGGGGTAGTGGAGAGTTCAGCCTATGTCAGCATTCAAGGTAAAGTATTGCATGTTAAGGATACTATTAACAGTGGGTACTTTTTGGTTGGTGTTTCCTCTTCTATTTGCTTATACGTTCCTATCTGCTTTCCATAGACGATCTTGATCGTCCTAGAGAAGCAGGTAAATAGCTTGTTGACTGTGTGCAATATTTTTAAAAAACAAAGTCTTAACAAGAGAAATGCACCAGGTCAAGAAGAAAGCCAAAGGGAAATGCTAGATGAGAATTTGTTTATACTAACCCGAAAATAATCATTACTGCAACCTAATGAGCGTAGGGTCAGGGTAGAAGTAGGGTGTATATTTAGCCTTGTTAGAGACATAGACTTGCTTCATTTCCTGCTCCAGACTGCTAGAGGCCAGGATGAAATATATTTATCATTTTTGTGTCTTTGATTTCAATACAGAGTAATACAACTTGAGGTTTGTCCAGTAACTGAAAATATATTTATAGATTTATTTATTGTCTTTTTCCTGATTTTTAATATCCACCTTAGAAAAAAGAAACATGATAGAATTCTTAATTTTATAATATCATATGAAACAAGTTCTTATGACTGGGTGCTCTAATTATAATGGAAGGTTTCTCCCTTTGCTTGTATTTGCTCTCAGAAGAGATTGGGGCTCCTCTGTTGAGCAACCCCAAATAGCCTCTTGGTTTCCCCTTTCCTATAGTTTAAGTAGGGTCTAGAGTCTATGATGGGGAAAATTTCAATGATGTTCAGTGACATAAGATAAGCATTTAATTCCTTCTCTATCAAGGAAGTGCTTCTGTATACAAATAGACAACTGCATCTAAGGCACTACAGTACTTTCATCCAAAGAGAATTTAATTCAGTGATGCTTCCCTTAGAATTTTTCATTGCTTAGGGAACTGGGAAATATGTGACATTATACAGAGGCCAACTGGGTCATATAAATATGTAATAAAACCAATATTTTAGCTGAGCATAATGTATGCACCCCACCTACAGGAGTAATCCTAGTGGTTTCAGTGAGAGTACACCACTGAATTGCCCCATAATGTGACAAAGTTGAAAGGAAGAAAACAAAACAATTTGTGTTTCAAGCAGGAAGGAAGCTGTCTGCTCTTTGTATTTCCTTAAAAATATATTTAGTCTTTACTGACAAAACTATGTGCTATCTTTTAATCAAAAAGGGATGAATCATAGACTCATAGAATCGTAGAGCTGGAAGAGACCTCAAGGCCCATCCAGTCCAACCCCCTGCCATGCAGAAACACACAATCAAAGCACTCCAGACAGATGGCCATCCAGCCTCTGTTTAAAAACCTCCAAAGAAGGAAACTCCACCACTCTCTGACTCAGCTTGTTCCACAGCCAAACAGCTCTTAGGAATTTATCACACGGGGAAAACTGGAAGAGCCTAAGGTTAATCCAGGGTCATCCAAGGTATTTCACGTAATTTTGTAAAAGAATTTCAAACAACATCGCACACAATCCAAATGCAATTATGAGTCATCCCAGGAATAACTGCATTTGGGAAAATATTGAATTTATAAATCCTTTTCCACTGCAAATTCGCAGTCAATTTGCATTTGCGTTAGTATGAAATGCATCTCTAGTTTGGCCATGGGATTGCTCCCATTAGAAACAAACTACAATTCCCATGATCCTTTGTTGCTATTTTCCTTCCTGTACTCCCTGGCTGCCGAGAGGAAAGCAGCTGTTTTCGGAGAAACAGCAAAGGGGGGGAAGTAAAGATGAGGAGCCTGAGCATTCCTCCTCCTTATTCCTTTCCACCTTTAACTTGGGGGGGGGAGTGTTTCCTTGGAAGAATTATAAAATCTTCCAGCCATGATCCTCTCCTCCCTGCACACGTGCAAACACACTAATGCACAGTGAAGAAGCCAATGGGTACATACTCATGTGATGAATTCATTTGCATTAGCACCACTTTTTCTTTTGGATGGACACTGTGTTTGTGCGTATGGTAAGCTACCATGTAATTTCATAAATTTTCGCATTGGCCCCACTTTTTTCTTCTTTAGGGACGGTGATACATTCCTCCGTGTGAAAAAGTTCTTAGTGTCAAGAAGTTCTTCCCAATGTTTAGGTGGAATCTCTTTTCCTGCTGTTTGCTGTATGTCCTATGGACTATTCAGATCATGAAAATAATCCAGGATGAATCTGGGATGAAACTCTGTTGTTCACATGCATCACAAATGCACCCAATTAAATTTTTTTTGAGGGGGAGGAGGCTGCCAAAGTCTGGATAATTAATACCAAGGGTTTTTTTCTGAGTTTTTCTAAAAGATTTGAATTCTCAGAAGTGTGAAAAACCAATGTGAATAAACTTGGAATTAAACTCTGCATGCCTTGAATGTGTTTCGAATACATATGCACCATTGACTCTATGTTTATTCAAGTGCTGGCATGTGTGAGCAACCGAACTCACAGAGATGTGCAGAGATGCGGTTCCATAGTATTAATAACAAATCCAGAATGTGTGAGTGAGGGTATTCGCATTGTTCCACTAAAAAAAATAAATGTTTGGATGACCCCTTATTGCTCCATCTTCAATGTGGTATCTCCTCAAATATTTAAACAGGGCTATCATCTCAACTCTTAGAATGAAGAGTTGATTCAGAAAGTGCTCAATAATTAAGTTGCCTGATTTATCCATCAACGTAGGATTGAAGAACAGAGTATGGAAAAGTTACTTTTGTGCACTACAGAACTTAGCATTTCCTGAGATATATAGTTGAAATAGTACCTTTTGTGAACCGTTTTGAAGACTGGAGGATATGGAAGTGCTATTTCATGTTCTAATTTATTTTATGCACAAATTAGTCACATCTGTATTTAATAATAATAATAATAATAATAATAATAATAATAAATATATTTATATCCTGCCCTTCCCTTTGGATCGATATCATTCAGAAAGCGACTGAAAATGAATTGTTCAGTGTCATTGGACCACAGATATGTGGTGCAACCACACGTGGACTACTACATATGGTTCTGATTGCTAAATCTCAGAAAAGATATTGTAGAGATGGAAAATGGGTAGAATTATCAGAAAGCTGGAGCTACTCCCCTTGAAATATTTACAAGATTTCTTTAATTTAGAAAAATTTAGTTTAGCAAAACAAAGAGAGCAAGGAGACAGGAGTTCCATGGGAAATGATGGGATACAAATCTTGATGAATAAGATGAGGATGGTGTATGCTGAGAATGAGTGTGGTGTAGTGGTTTGAGTGCTGGACTAAGACTTTGGAAGATTAGGGTTCAAATCCTCACTTGGCCATGGAAACCTATTGGGTGACATCTGGCAAGTGAGTCCCTCTCAGCCACAGAAGAAGGCAATGGTAAACACCCTCTGAAAAATTCTGTGGAAAACAACAACAACATGATATGCTCGCCCTAGGGTTGCCATAAATCAGAAACAATTTGATGGGACACAATAAAACAAAACAAAACAAAGCAATCATGTCTATTGAGTGTGCTTTCTTATATGTGTGGGATACCCTCTTTTTTATTCTTTTTATTGAGAAGGCACTTGGAAAATAGTTTTCAAAATAATTAGCTACAACTAATATTGCATTTTAATCAGTTTGTTTATTTCATGATCTTTTTTTCATTACCTATAATTTCTAAATGTCTATTCCTTCTGGACATCTGATTATTGCCTCCCATACACAAAAGTTTCTCTAGAACAGGAAGGGCTAACTCTTTCAAAAAGTGCTCTTTTGTTCTTTTAAAATTGACCCACTGTATAGATACCCCACTCACTTCCACCACCCTCTGAAGATGCCAGCCACAGATGCAGGCAAAACCTAAGGAATAAATTATTCCAGAACTCAGCCACATAGCCCAGAACCCCAGAGAAAACTATGGACACCAGCCGTGAAAGCCTTCAACTTCACAATCTATGGCATGTTCATTCTTAACAATCAAGGTCAGAATCCTGTTGAGGCCTTAGTTCTTCATAAGTGGATTTAAGTGCAGGAATTAGAATGGCACAGTTGCTTAACATCCCTATCACTTAGAGAGCTGTTGTTACTCTACTATGTTGCAGAGCTAGCCAAGCATCCTATTTGCACATAAATGTGCCATGCACATCAGTGCATGATATACAGTGCTCCCTCGGGTTACGAAATTAATTCGTTCCGCGGCCGCTTTCGTAACCCGAAAAGCCTTCGCAAGCCGAAAACCCATAGGCGCTAATGGGGAAAAGCCGCGTTTCGTGCGAAAAAGCGCCGAAAAGCACCAAAATTTTTTTTCGTAACCCGAAAAAACATTCGTAACCCGGAACAGTTATTTCCTATGGGATTTTTTCGTATCCCGGAAATTTCGTAACCTGGGTATTTCGTATCCCAGGGTACCACTGTACATCTTGTGGTTTTGCCAGTGTCCTGATACACACCTTCACAATTCAGTACAAGGGTTTCTTAGCACCTCTGCTACATAGCTAGGTATGTGTAAAGTGAAGCAATGTTAACAGGTCATATAAAATTTCCATATAGAATTCTGGTGCACATATCTAATAAGCCCACTCTTCTTTGTACCCATCTTGCCATAATTGTATAATTAAAAGTGGGTGGGGAAAAAGCAAAATGGGAGGAGAGCAGAGAGAGAGAGGGAGAAGCCAAGAGTGAAAGATGGGGACAGGAACTTTTTGCTTTAATATCTAGAGCATAACACTGTGTGAGCAACAGGGATGGAAAGAATTTTCAAAGGCTTAAGGCAGGGGGATGAATCAGGAGTAGTTGGAAAACTCTGACATGGAAAATTTTCCCATTCTTGTTCTAACCCCACCACCACCACCACTTCTCCCAAGTCTTTGAATAGGCTATATTATGCCCAGTCTTACATTTCTTCTCTCTCTGTTCCTCCCAACTTATCCATGATGTGGCTGGTGGAAAGATGGGGGCCCACTAAGCAAGGAGGATGGTTGCCAGCTATATTCCAATAGCTGATACTCTATGATAATATCACCCTCTGAGAAGTCTGGATGGTCCCTGGGAGGTCTCAGAGGATCCTTGAATTATCATGCAACAGCTATCAGAACATAGCCAGCAATAAAGAGAAGATTGAAAGGAGGCATGATTTCGCTCTTTAAATATCTAAGGGGCTGTCACAGAGAGGTGGAGACAAATTTGTTCTCTGCTTCCCCAGAGGTTAGGACCAGGTCTAATGGTCTTCAGTTATCGGAGAGTAGATTTTGACTGAACATTGGAAGGAAATCCTTGATAGTTTCAGACAAAATAATTTAATTGAAAATAAAAGAATGAATACTGAATTACTACTCCAAAGAAAATTCAGATCAAATGTCAAACCCAAAATAATAACAGAAGCCCTCTGAAATTCCAACTTATTAAATAAATACAATTTTTTCTGTTACCCAAATAGACCTGTTTATTAAAACCCTACAAAAGGGAAGGGATATTTATTTAGTTAGCTCATTTATATCCCTTCTTTCTCCAAACATGGTACCCAAGGCATCTTACCACAGTTTTTTAAAAAATACAAGTAAAACTTTGGAGCTTATCCCATTAACAGATACACCGGCTTATCTCTTCTGGCTTGAATTCAGGATCTGGGATGCCCCTGGATATGATCATACCTAAATTGTCGCCTATCTAGCTGGGATACGCCACTTGGATGCATCCTGGGTCGAAGTCTCACTCAGCCAGCTCTTTTTCGAAGTCAGGGAACTTCCAACTTCAAAAATTGGCCGGCTGAGTAAGGCTTTGAAAGATACTGTTCCACATAGTGTCACAAGGTCTGGAAAGCTCATCCTAACTAAGTAGCAGATCTCCTAATGGTTGAGGATAGCAGTGGACTGACTTTTGTGGGGCAACTAATGAAAACTCATGTGGTTCTGTTGGGAAAAATCTATCACATTACAGAAAGCACAGAGATTTTGAAGATCTCTGATGAAGTACAATAATCCCCAACAAAGAATTCAGGCAGTCTCGTGTAAGTGGAATTACCTTTCTCACATAATTGAAGTTCATAAGTTCCTGGCACATTCACACTTTCTTTTATGAATGGATCCTTACCAGCAGGGCAAGTGCCTTAGATTTTGAAGTGCTCTTAGTCAAAGTAGACACAATACCAAAGCAGATGTAATTGGAGCAATGACCATGGCTCAGAATAAGGCTGCTTCACTTGTTCATATGACTTGGAATTAATGTTAGCTGCTACCTTTTAAAGAGTTTCTTATTTGAGATTAATTATTTTTGGATTTGTTAGTAAGAGGAAATGGGGTTTAAGCAGATCCTGCCTTGGAGACCTTGGTGACTAAATGTCAGGAATGGAGAGGCATAAAGACACCCAGCATGTGAATAACTGTTTTCTCAACTCACTCAGAAGCAGGCAGCATAGATCTGTGGGTTAGCCAAGGACCCCACAAGGAAGATAATAATCGTTCCTTTCGCCTTTGCCAAGAATGATGTGAGCTAGAGGCCCAAGAAACAAGAGGAGAGACAGAGAGTTCATGTTCCAAACTCGTTCTTGCTGATCCCTTTATCCTTACTGTCTCACTGATGTTGTTGTGTCAAGATGACATTTAAAGAGAATGTCAGAGGAAGAGGGTAAGAACATATCTGTGGAGAAGCTACATATAGTGCCGTGACACAGTCACAAGAACTGAAAGTGTCTTCTACTTTGGAAAGGTTTTATGAGCATCGGAGGAGCTGGATGGGGGAGATATTTTGATGTTCGTGTTTTGGTGGAAAGTGCTGAGTTTTCTTTAATGTTTTCCAGATTTAGATTTTCCCCCTTTTGTTTGTGCTACTTCTACGCTAGATATGACCCGCCACACACACACACTCACATATTTACTTCAGATCATGACCTCATGGAACCTTTTATTACAGGACAATTGCTTTTGTGCTACACAGATAGGATCCAGCTTTTTTTGGTGAAGGCTGCAATGACAACATGGTGTGCTAAACAGCAAGTAGCCAAAATAAGGTATGAGGAAGGACATCAGTACTGAAAAGGGAACTGGGCTGTTGCACTGGTGTAACAGTATGCTGAGATGTTGGCTGGTGTCACAGTTCAAGACAATGCAATTTCTCCACCTGGAATGTCACATAGCAGCATTAGGCAAGAATTTTGAACAGACTGGAGGTGTGTTGGAGTCCTATCAATATGTGACTCTGTATAGATTATGCATGAATCAGTGTGCCCTTGATAAAGGAAAGCTTGCCCATGAACAGCTGGACTTGTCTATTGAGTCAGACATTGTTTTTATCTAGACCATGACCCTAATGTGTGTAGCACTTCCTTGAAATAAAGTAAAGGCAAGTGTGGGCTTCATATTCTGAGCTATCTTGACAGAATGCAATGTTTATAGCACAAATGTTATAAAACACACAGAGTCTCATATTCTACTGCAGCTTTACCTTACCTAGTGTTCTCCAGATGTTATGCACTACAACCCTTTCCATTTTTGGTCACTAGACATATTAGTTGGGGCTGATTGAAAATGCAGTCCAAAACATCTGGGTCTCACCAAGTTAAGGATGGCTGTCCTACTAGATGACTATCATGGAGTCATGGGGTCAGCATCATGTTTTTCTTTCCCCCTCTAACTCCTCAACTTTCTATCCAGTAACTCTCCTCAGAAGATTAAACCAAACATTGTTCAGTACACACCTTGACTGATCCCAAACCATCAGGGATTAATCTATTGCCTTATAATTCCACCCCCTTCAGTTAAAGTAAAGAACAACAGAGTGGTAGCATACAGAGTTCACCTACCTTACCCTGTACATTAAAGAAGGGAATAAATTTGTTTTAGAAGGAATCACATAATGCATACAGGAAAGGCACATGCAAAAATAAATGGAAATTGCTTAGATAAATGCCTTTGATATTGCTTACCAGCAAAAATCTAATACCAGGTCAGTTCCTCAAATTTATTTAATTAATTTCTATGCCACCTTTCTCCCAGGCAAAAAATGGCGCTCCTCAGCACTGAATGGGGATGGCCTGGTGCTGGGCGTCAGAATGGGGCCTTTTGGAGGGCGCTTTGTGTGCAATAAAATCTGTTTTTTCTTGGTCGCACATGCACATGAGCATCCCCTTCCCATGCCCATAATGGGGGGAAAATGGGTGCAATAAAATTCTAGGTTCTGTAGGCTATATTTCAGAGGAAGGAACTGACAGAACTACCTCTGAGGATTCCTTGCCAAAGAAAACCCTCTGAAATGCGTGGGGTTGCCATAAGTCAGCTGGTGACATGAAGGCACACACACACACACAATGGCAGGCTTATAACAGCCTGTCACAAAATTTGACATCTCTATGCTACATGCAAAGTAAGAGAAATGTGAGGTAAGTGTCAAGTGTTGAGCAATTCATTTGAATGAAGAAAGATACAGTATAGTGATGCTTCCACACCCTCTGGAGCAGTCTGTCAGGAATTGGGAAATTCCTTTAAAGCAGGTCTCTACGGACCTTTCTGGCTGTTGTCACGATTGAGCAACAGCATCTGGCCAGGAAGCAGGAGGGAAGTGGGAAGGCTCCTGTTGTGTAAGGCAGCCCAGGAATTCACAGGAATTTGGGGATCTGTCAGTTTGCAATCTGCAAATTTGAGAGCAAAAATGGAAAGTGGTCTTTTTGAAAATGGAAACTAGTAATGTTAAGTTACCAGTCTTAGACAATGTAGGATATTTTTAAGTTTAGTAAGAACGAAACTGAAATGGTCTTGTGGATGGGGTCTGAGTGATGTTAAGAGGTAAGGAGTTGCTGGGTGGATATACATCTAGGCAGGTGATAGGAGTCAGCATGGTGTCATAGTTTGAGCATTGGACTAGGATTCTGGAGACCAGGGTTCCAATCCTAGCTTGGCCATGGAAACCCCGTGAGTGACCTTGGGCAAGTCACACTCTCTCAGCCTTAATGGTAATCCCCCTCTGAAGAAACTTGCCAAGAAAACCCCATGATAGGTTCGCCTTAAGGTCTCCATAAGTCAGACATGATTTGAAGGCACACAACAACAACAACAGTAACAGCAACAACAACAACAATGGGCTGTCACACAGATCTGTGAAGATAGCTCCATTCAGTGGTTAATGGTTGTAATAATGAGAAGAATTGCTGCTTGAGAACAATACCATACTTTTTAACTGTTCCAGTTTGGCAGGGTAGTGTAGTAGTTTGAGTGCTGGACCATGATTCTGGAGACCAGGGTCTGATTCCCTGTTCAGCTATGAAACCCATTGGGTGACAAATCACATGCTCCGAGCCTCAGGGGAAGGCATTGGAAATTATCCTCTGAACAAATCCTGCCAAGAAAGCCCCATGATAGGGTTGCCTTAGGGTCGCCATAAGTCGGAAATGACTTGAACAACAACAAGAAGTCCTGAATAATCTTCCTCACTCTGCTTTTAAAATGTCCCAGTTTCTCTCTCTTCCCACTTTCCTCCTTTGTTCTTAGCTTAATTCAATTGAAGCAAACAGAATTCAAACATAAAAAGTGGTTTGCCCTTAATTAATTTGGGGGATGGGATGGGATGGGAAGCGAAAGGAAAGGAAGGGCAGAATCTTGCCCTTTCCATAGACTCTGGCAAAAGCACACTTCTGCTGCCTCATCCACTTTGTGTATTACTCCTCACCACTGAATCTTCCACATTAAAATACTGTAGCATGTCCTGTGAGTTTGTGATTGCTCTTGAGCTTTCCAGGTGCCTGGGATGACATGGTTTTGTTGCTTTATAGAACTGATTATGAAGTGATTATTTCAGGGCCATTAAGTTGAAAACAGTGAAGTGTAGCTTTCAGAATTCGCTATGCTTTGGTGTGGGAATATTGCTGGTAGTAATCCTAGCAACCAGAACCCACAACTCCTTCACTGTTGAGCACTTTTTAAAATTTATTTCAATATTTATAGGCTATATTTCAAAGTTACCCCTTCCAAAGGGGTTCACAACATATTATATATTACAGATATAAAATCATCAAACTGAACGCAACACATTCAAAATTAGAACTTCAGCAACAGCTGAAAACAGTATCAGGAGAATAAGATCTTAAGATCATTGCAGTCTTAGTATCACTTAGAAACTGAAATGAAAAATAACTGCTAATCAGAGTAAACATAATACTGGGTTAGAAGGATTTATGATGTGATTACTTACCTATGTTTCTATGTTCTTAGTGCTGCCATATCTGTTATACTGTGTCTATATCTATATGCCTTTATATCTCCATCTCTATAGATAAATAGCCACAATATAAAGTTGGGCATTTGTTGCACTGTGTTGCATGTAATAAACAGGGATTATGAGAATTCAATTTTGGATATAAATTTTATATATATACACACACACACACACACACACACACACACACACACAATTTCACTGCATGCAGGCCTGAACCCAGCCTCTCTGTGGAAGTACAT
Organism: Sceloporus undulatus; assembly: GCF_019175285.1. Classification (NCBI taxonomy): domain Eukaryota; kingdom Metazoa; phylum Chordata; class Lepidosauria; order Squamata; family Phrynosomatidae; genus Sceloporus; species Sceloporus undulatus. Next base: position 32,023,395 of record NC_056524.1, on the reverse strand, counting down.
AATTTTTTGATCTTAAAATGCAGTTCTTACAAAGCAATTCTTACCATGCAAAACAATAAAGAATACATAAGAAAAAATGCATGTCAGTGGAAAATATATAATTGCTAAAATACACACCAGCATGTTTTAGTCACTGGGAGAAAACTGGGCATAACTGAAAAATGTGCCCTCATATGCTTGAAAACTATGCACAGAAATATAAGGAAAATAAATGCTTATCCCAAGTAGGAACAAGGTTCAACACGAAAATTAGAAAATCTTGGTAAGTTTGCATTTTGTTTATTCACACATGTATATGGGATTGTCCAGGGGACAGCCATATTTTCCACTACTCTTAAAAAACTCTTAAAAACTCTTGAAACCACTATGTATTTTAATCTTCCTTCAGTATTCTATGTGCCAGATTTTAACAGAAAGCCAAATTACTGTTTATTAAAAATGTTATTTGATTTTTTTCAGGAATTTCAGAGAGCTCAAACCTGGAGTTAATAACACTGACATGCACGTGTGTGGCTGCAACACTCTTCTGGCTTTTATTAACACTCTTCATACGTAAGCTAAAAAGGGTAAGGAATAAGCCTCCTTTTTAAAAAAAAAATGCCATTAAATGTTCTATCATTGCATTGTATCATTTCTGGACCAGAATGAACATGCATACAGTAAAGGAATGTAGAAAGGGTGGCAGAATGAGAGCACACACACACACACAACCTGCCCCGAATAAAACCTCTACACCTCCCCATGAAATTTTTTTCAATCCCTAATTTTCTAGCATTGCAAAGAATGAAACATTAGAAATTATTTCCACCTGGAACTCTTATATTTGGACTGTTTCATTCCATCAGTAATTTTGCTTGAACTTTTTCTTTGGAGGTGTAAAACTGCATGTCACATTATTAAAACTGAAGTTTTAAATCTGAAGGAAAATTTCATTGGGGCCAGAATTTTTATTTCCAGGACAGTGCTCTCATTTTGACCCCTACAGAGGTACACCTTCGATGTGGTGGACTGTATACAAACAAGCTTCATTTATACAACACTTCATACTGCCTATGCAGTGTCTAAGCAGTTTACAACTGTAAGCTAATTTGCCCCCCAACAAACTGGGTACTCATTTTAGCGATCTCAAAAGGATGCAAGCCTGAGTCAAGTTTGAGCCCTTTTGCTGGTCTTGAACTCGTAACCTTGTGGTTTTGAGTGAGTGGCTGCAGTTCAGGCATTTAACCACTGCGCCACTAAAGTCTGATGTGCCATTGCACACCACAAGCTGAACCCCAGGATGTCACTGAATAATGACATTTCAAATACATTTGTGTGTGTGTGTGTGCGTGTGTGTGTATGCATCAATGTATGCACATATGGCACTTATCACCTCTCAGCCCATCAGGGGCCCAGAAGTGGTGTACACTGGATAAAAATGTTTAAAATATTAAGTACATGGCTGAAAACAATTTAAAACAAACTTAAACTGTTCTTTAAAAATAGTTCTAAAACCAGTGACAATTTTAAAGAACAGTTTAAAATTTGCCAGAACAGCCATCTCTAATGTTAATAGTCAAAGGTCATCTTCTCTGCCCAACAGAAATTCAGAAGTGGATGTGGCCAACCTGAGCTGCTTTTGGAGGGAATTCCATAGTCAGGCTGTTGCCACAGAGAAAGCCCTGTCACTTGTACTCACCATCCTGGCACTGTGAAGTGGTGCGCCATGCAACAGTACCTTTGCTGAAGATCTCAGATTTCCAGGCAGGCTCAGCTGGGAGGAGACAGTCTTTCAGATATTCTGGCTGCAAGGCATTTAGGGCAATTTCCTGTAGGTACAAACTGCTATGCAAAACCAGTGTCTTCCAGCACCTTAAATTCTAACATATTTATTGCAAGTTGCCACAAGGCTTTCTCAACCATGATATAAACTCAACTATAGCTCCATCTATACTGCAGAAATCATCCAATTTGACACCACTTTAACTGCCATGGCTCCATGCAATGGAATTCTGGGAATTATAGTTTTGTGAGATGTTTAGCCTTCTCTGTCAGAGAGCGCTGCTGCCATAACAAACTACAAATCCCAGAACTCCATAGCGTCGAGCCATGGCAGTTACAATGGTGTCAAATGGGATGATTTCTGCAGTGTGCATGCAGCCCATGACACAGTCCAGGTGTGGATAAAACATATTATTGAGATGTTATTGGACTACAACTCCCATCATTTCTCATCATTGTGGATAAGGCTGATGAGAATTGGAGTCCAGCAATATCTGGAGGGCTATAGGTTGCTCACCCTTGATGTAGACAATCCATTTCAAAAATGTTTTAGAGCAGAGTCTTGCCTATCTTTTAAATAAATGTGTAAGTCTTTAAGGTGTCATAAGAGTTTTCATAATTTTGTGTGTAATGTTCTAACACCACTGCTTTGAAAGAGATGTGATGTTCTGCCATTTATCCCATGTGCACATGGTAGTATTACCCAACGCAACTGCCAGTTGACAAACTAAGCAAGCAACACAGCTTGGAGCAGATACTTTTTGTCTACAGTTCCCCAAATCCTCATTCAACTTGGACAGTGTTCATACTATCTTGGGAGATTCTATGAATTATAGTGCAAACTGTAACTTTTCCAAGCTCTGTCAGTGAGTATGGAATTAAAAGTTCAACTGCGGCCAATAGTGATGATGGAAGGACCACTATGATGTTACAGTTTTGTGTTTTAAAATGTTGTTGTGTTTACTAAAAAATTATGATAAAACATGATTAGGTATGTATTATAGAGCATTGTAAATGTAATATCGGTAGACTGAGTAAATGATATGTTTGGAAGAATGAGAACATTGAATGCTGATAAAAATTAGTGAGTGGCTGAGTGAGTGGAATTTTTGAAAGGTTGGTGTGTATGTCAGTTGGGAATATGAGTTAAAGATATTAGGAGAGTTAGTCTGGGTGTGCATGAGAGAGAGAGATCATTTAGACTCAGGTCGGTTAGGATTAGGAGTGAGGGATGTTAGTTCATTAGTGTGTTAGGATTTAGATATGCTGAAAACTTTAATTTTGTGCTGCACTTCTGTTAATTTTGTATTATATACTAGTACCTCTAGGAAGGCTTGAAACAGATTAATGGAATGCTTACACAGGGTGTAAGTGGTTGCAGCAGTTATTCAAGATCAATGGTGACTAGTGGTGGGATTAAACAAGTAATGTCTCCCACAGACATTTAGAAGGTTGCCATATTTGATGCAATATCAATAGGACAGGATGAGGTCCTCAAAGTTCGTAGTGGGATAGGTGGAAACCTGCATGAGTACAGCCTCATGGGACCACTCATAGACCTCTCAGCATGACTCGGGAACAGCTTGGGTGCTGAATACACATTGGAATAGATGGAATCAAGCAGTCCTACTGCTTCCCATTGAAAAATATGAAAAATATTTTCTGCATCCATCCCAAGACTGGCCTGGTGGAGGTGAGACCTTTTCAAAACAACTCATGTGACTGTAAAAATATTTTGTGGTCATATTGTATTTTCACTCAGATAGTTCTGAATTTTTATTAAAAGAGAATAAAATTCCAAAGTTAATTTGCCTTGACTTGAAGGAGACACCTAATTAACAAAAGATGCATGATGACTCTGTTGGCTTGAATGTCTTGGAAGAGACAAAATCCTGTTAGCACAGGGTGTATTTCATCATTCCTCCTATTCAGCAGTCTGAAACTATGCATATTTACTGAGAAGTAAATCTCTCTGAGTTTAATGAGACTTCTTCCCAAGTAAGTATGTAAGACATCAGCCTTAAACCTTCCAGCAGCCTAACAATTTTAAATTATTTGTTAGGAATGACTATGGGGAAATAAAGAGTGCGTAGGCAAGAGCCTACAGGGAAGTATGAATTCCTGAACATTTGAAAAATGTGTACTCAAAATGTTATTCATGAATGCCTTATAGATTACATTTAAGCCTTGCACAACTTTTAAAGCCACTTTTGGCCGTTAAAAAAACACAACAAACATCAGCAGCTGAACTCATCTGTTGCTCATGCCAGAATTGTCTTTTTGTGTACAGTTGTCAGCCAAAACTATTTTTAGAGACTGTGGTTAGTCATTTTTCTGAAAATACTCCCGACTAAAAGTACAGACTCAAATAATCTCTGTCACATGGCTATGTTTTGAGCAAGTTCTTCATATGGATTTAATTGAGGCATGCAGTATGTGAGCAAAGGTGGTGTAAATAGCATTGTAATAAAAAATACATGACGATTGTAAAGTGAAGAATCTTTAACAGATTATACTTTGGAGCATGAAGGTACATTCCATATGGCAAAAGGTGCAGCTGTATCATCTAATTAATGTACCAGCTCTTGATCAAAGCCAGGAAAACTTGCTTAGCATTGTTGTACATTTTGTAGTGACCTGCGGATTTTTAAAATTGTTTTTTAGCCTTATTCTTCTGAAATAAAGACCGATTATTTATCAATCATAATGGATCCCGAAGAAGTCCCTTTAGATGAACAATGCGAACGACTTCCTTATGAGGCCAACAAATGGGAATTTGCCCGAGAAAGGCTTAAACTGGGTAATAATATCTTTATTTTCCTACAGTTGTGTAGCATACTGGGTTGGCAGCGATGAAGTAGAGGTGTCTTTGCATGCTTTCCATCATTATGAACAGTAGCTTACTAAAGGTCAGTTGGGACAAATTTGAATTAATGGAGGAATATTTTAATGAATGTGTGTGGAGTGGGGATGAATGTTAAGGAAATATTGTACTGAATGTTATTTGGCCCATCCTGTGTGCCTAGATTTGTATGCATATGAATTTGGGAAAGCAGGATGGAATCCTCATAGTCCTTTCTCCCTAATACTGACAGCCCTTAGCTTGTTCTATGCCGTACTTGCAAGCCACCCATCCTTAATTTAGTGGACATCCATATCTCTTTGAAAGAGTTCCAGAATATCCACAGGATGCACATTTTCACTCAGTGAGGATATGGAGAGGAGAAAGGCAGAGATCCTTTAACACATGAACTGAATGTGGTCCCTGTGGGCCATTTTGACAGCCTCTGTGGCCTCCATTCATTGTCTGGATTGTACCAAAGTACCCCCCCCCCCAAAAAAAAGATCCTCTTTTGTACTATTGGGCTACTTGGAAGTTTCTCAGCTTTTGAAATGGTCTTCTTTCATGAATATAAATAAAGATTCACTTTGCTTAATGCAACTTTCAGATATACAGTTGTCATATAGGGGTTTTGCTGTCGCCTTTGCATTATGAAAGCTGTTGTAGCTGTCCTGGAATTTTATATCTGTGAATGTCCTCTCAAAACCCTTGATTGTTTGGAAAATGCCCATGCTATAGCTCCCTTTCATATGCAGTGCCACAGATTTTAGGAGGGGAGTGCTGGCAGGGGAAGGAATTGTGTCATGTGCCCCTCTCATGAGTCATAGATCTTCTGACATACAGTAGTCCAAGGCTGATGGACATGTGGTCACCCACTCTGCAGGCTCTCACATCATAATCAAAAAGCACTGAGAGGTTTCAGGTGCATATCTCAATTGTGTAAAGCCCAAATTCAACAAATATATGGGTTTTAAAACACATGTGCTTGTACTTTTGCAGTGTATTTTTGAGGGAGCCATGCTCGGCTACAGTCCTCCATTGAGTACATAACTGATTGGCAAATATGCTTTGGCTATGTTACTTGGAATTGCTTACACCTCTAGTAGGAATGAGTTAATTTGATTCCTTGAGTTTAGCTTGTACTTGGGAACTGAATGACAGCTCTTAAGTGGTGTAATTGTGTGTGTATGTATGTATAGTGGGGAGACGGGTGGAATGGCATAAACATGGAAAGAATATTGTGTTCATGAATGAAAAACAGATTCTGAAAAGTTGGCCAGGAGCAGCATGTTTGTCAAATCATCTCCTGCACAAGTCCCAGTTACATGGAAGTCCGTCCAAACTCTCACTGACCTTGGCAGCTCATGGAGCTATTATGTTGCAAATGTGAAATATTCTTGTGAACGCGCTCTCTCTCTTTGTCTCTCTCTCCAGCCTTATATATATTTCCTTTCTGCCTTTTCATTCCACCTATCATTTTCTTTAGCAAATCTATTAATTATGATTTATACCAGCAAAGGAACTATATTAAGGTCAACACTGCTAGGGAAAGTTTAGCCTATCTTCAGACATTTAGGAAATGTATACAGAAATGAGGATTGCAACTGCTTCATGAACTCCATCTATTCATATGTGGATAATGAACATGTGGAATACAACTAGTAGATCATGCCCGCCAAACCTGCTCCCCACACCTTTCTCATGGGGTCAGTGCTTGCAGTATGACCTGCTACTGCTATTGCCATGCAATAGCAGGCACAAAAAAGGTGCCAATCCAGAGTAAAATTGAAGCAGAACACAAATGGCTTCAAATCCCTCTCTTCTGATAATGCCCCACTCTTGGTTGTCCAAGTCCCTCTGTAGTCACTGGATGTTTGCGGAAGACGAATTCTGACACTGTTGGTTCACAATGTTTTCTAATGTTCTTGCTCCTGATAGTCATTGGAGATTATCAGACGGAAAAAATGACATCCTTGTCCGGTTCTTGTCCCGTCTTTCCTGTGCAATCCCTGGAAGGACTTTCACATGATGTCAGGCTTATCCGAACAGTGTCCCTTCCAGGAAGCACAAATCACAATGATCGTGTGAAAGACATTCATATGACTTTGTGCTGATCCTGTCATTATCCCACCACTGAAGTGGAATTATCCTGGCATTTTGTATTAATGGGAATTCACATTAACACAGTTCCACTTCAATGACAGGATAATGGCAGGATCAGTTCTACATGTATGAAAGGCTTTTGTGCGATTGCAGTCATGGATGGGATAAGGACAAGAGAGCAATCCCAATTTCCAATTAATTTCATCACATGGGAAACTTTCACAGCTAGTATTAGTGTAGTGCTAGTATAGTGCTTAGGAAGCTACTAGTATAGTGCTATCTGCTAACATGGGAGAAGGTTTCCCAGTTGGAAGTAGTCTTAGATGGTAGAGAAAGCCATACTGTTTAGTCATACCGTAGCTTTTATATGGGAAAATGTATATCAGAATGAAGCATCTGCCCTTTGCCATGTTATTAATGCTAATTAATTCAAACCTTTAATCAGGTTGTTCTTTTTCTTTCCCCCAACTCTTCCATCAGCTTTGTCAAGACTGATCCTTTTTATCATCCAATACATTGTGAACAGCTGGCACTGTGGATAATGAAAGAAAAAGGTTGATAGATATATTGAATTGAAACAATGGGAAACCATTGTTAATTGCTACATGAATGAGCCACAGTGAATCCAGAGCTTGTTTTGTTTGCCAGATGAGATGGGGAATATCTACTCTTGGTTTAAAACTAGCTACAATTCCCTATGACATCCAGACTTAGGAAGCTGCACTTTGTTTATTTTAAGCTAGTCAGAGGAAGGCTTAGTATGCCCCTGTAGGGTTGCAACTTAAAGGGGTTGTCTCTAGCTATAAAAGTCGGCGAGAGTTCTGTGATTGATTTTGCTGGGATGTGGATTGCACCTTGCATTTGTAACAAAACTGCTCTGTATGTAATTATCTTCTGAAGCTGCTGGAGGGATTTTATGCGGCTTGTAAAGCTAGGAGAAATTGGTCCAAGAATTAAAATATTCAAACATGCTCTCAAAGTGCTTAAGAGCCCATGTTTGGCACTAAAATGTAATTTGACTGAAAGCAGAATATTAGAATTTTTTTTAAAAAAGAGCTGTGAGGTTTATTAGAGTTTTCCATGAAACTGAGATTGTACAGATGGAAAGGATATCTGGAAAATGTAGGAGTGTTCAAATACAATAATACCCCTGTGGCGTTTTACTGAGTACAGAGTGAGTTTTACAAGTTGCTTATTCCAGTGTACTAAATGGGCTTTTATAGACAAAAATGAATGCAGAATCTTCCATCTAAATCATGAGTGCATGGGGTTCCTAAAGGCCCAGTGGCAAAATTAAGCTTGTGCCATGACCAATTTATATTCACTCGTTTTTTCATTCAATCGTTTATTTCTATCATGCCTTTCTCCTGACACAAAACACTTTGTCATGCTATATACCATAATATTTATTGACATAAGCAATGTTTAATACAGCCCTTCAATCTGTTTATAATTCCAGGATGATATGCAATCCATTCATTAACATATAATTTATGTGTTTTTATTTTATTTATTACAATTACTTAGATAAAATAAATAAAATAATATAAAAATCCTTACAAGGAGGTTTACAACTAATTTTTTTTTTAAAAAAATACTCATTATAAACAATGGTTAAGATCCTGTATGGGAGGAATCGAAAGCCAGTATGACATAGTTGAGTGGTGTGAATTATGACTCTGGAGGCCAAGATTTGATTCCCCGCTCTGCCATAAAACCCACTAGGAGACCTTGGGGAAGTCACTCTCTCTCAGCTTCAGAAAAAGGCAATGGCAAATCTCCTCTGAACATAATCTTGTCAAGAAAATGCCACTATAGGTTCATCTAAGCGTCTCCATAAGTCAGAAATGACTTGAAGGCACACAAGAACAGCAGCAACATGGGGGAGAGAGCAGTGGTGATGTAGTGTCAAATCTAGGCTTCAGTAGTTAAAACTTAGCAAACCTTTATTCAGCACTATAGTTCCATACCAGAGACATTCATTGTCAGAACTAAACAGCAAGCGTTAATAATGCCTAATTAAACTACACACAATTTCAAACTCATGACAAGCTCAATTTTCATTTGTTAAAATTAATAAACTCTTTTTCCCATCTTGTTTCCCATACTGCCCCTTTTTATTCTTACAGCGAGATTCTTCCCACAGAAATGATCCTGAGCAGGCCTAAATCATGCCTGCCTCCTCTCCAGTGTTATCACATCAGCTGTGGCTGAAATCACCATGTTTCTGCACTAACTGTTCTACCCTAGCACATATTCTTCCTCATATTTCATGGCAGGAAAGGTGCATTCACAATTCCAGACATGCATCTACAATCCATCTCCTGATTCAACTTCCCAAAAACTACATTAAATGCCAGGCAGCTTCACCAACCATGAGAGTTGTGCAGCACTAACAAGCAAGACATTGAAGGATGACAATCCTCAAGCAGTGGTGCAACATGCCATTGTAGCATGTCACAACTGTTTGTTGTACCCCAGCTTGCTGGCAGGTACTATGGCCATAAATGTGAACAGCAAAATTTATGAGGTCATAAGCTTACCTATCTTATGACATCATAAATATCAAGCAGGATGACAGTCAATATCAACAACTTGCACACATCAATGGAGCAAACTTTTTATCTGCCGTTCCATTGTGTAGGACTCTAACCAAGGTGTCCAAATTACATAAAAGAAAAGAGGTTCTTCACAGTGAAAGTTGTTTGCAGTGGAACAGGCTGCCTTGGAAGTTGGTGGACTGTCTTACTTTTAAAGTTGTTAAGCAGAGGCTGGATGATCATCTATCAGAGATGGTATATATGTGGGTTTCCTACATCAGCACAAGGTTGCTCTAGATAACCCTTGTAATTGCTTCCAATTATACAGTTCTGTACACTTACAGGGTAGGTGATGATGGAAGGACCTCAGAGAGAAGGGGGATTCTTTGATGATTCTCACTGTAATGTGCCTCTTGCTCCTGTACTTTTTCTAATGAACATAGGATTGTAGGATCATAGCGTTGGAAGAGACCATAAGGGCCATCCAGTCCAACCCCCTGCCATACGATATACAATCAAAGCACTCCCAGAAGATGGCCATCTAGCCTCAGTTTAAAAACCTCCAAAGAAAGAGACTCCACCACTCTCCAAGGAAGTGTATTCCACTGTCAAACAGCTCTTATCATCAAGAAGTTCTTCCTAATGTTGAGGTGGAATCTCTTTTCCCGTACCTTGAATGCATCGCTCTGTGTCCTAGTCTCTGAAGCAGCAGAAAACATGTTTGTTCCTTTTTCAATATAACATTCCTTCAAATATATGGATATCGTGTCACTTTTCTCTTTTCTAAACATACCCAGCTTCCTAAGCCACTCCTGATAAGGCATGTTTTCCAGACTTTTTGCAATGTTTGTTGCCCTCCTCTGTACATGCTCCAGCTTGTCAATATCCTTTTTGAATTATGTTGCCCAAAACTATGCATAGTATTCCAGGTGAGGTCTGACCAAAGCATAATAGAGTGGCACTATTACTTCCCCTGATCTAGATACTACATTTCTGTAAATGCAGCCTAGGATCATATTGGCTTTTTAGCTGCTGCATCATACTGTTGACTCATGTTTAGCTTGTGGCTTATTAAGATCCTAGATCCCTTTCACATGTACTGTTGTCACGCCAGAGGTCTCCCATCCTATATCCATGCATTTCATTTTTTTCTCCTAAGTGTAGTGGCTTACATTTCTCCCTATTTAAATTAATTTTGTTAGTTCTGGCCCAGCTTTCTAATCTGTTAACATAATTTTGAATTCTGATCCTGTCCTCAGGCGTATTTGTTATCCCTCCTCATTTAGTGTCATCTGAAAATTTGATAAGCATGCTCCCTATTCCATCATCCAAATCATTAATAAAGATGGTGAATACCACTGCACCCAACCAGTCACTTTTGATGACAAGTTCTCATGTCAAGAGGCATGGCATGGTGAATCTGCTCCAGGTTTTATTTTGAACTTTAAAGGAGCCAGCCAAGTGCTGAACCCAGGGGAGCAGGGTATAATGTTCACCAACATGGATAGCTCCTTTAAAGTTAAGACAAGTGGTTGCTAAATTTTGGTCCTCCCGATATCTTGGACTTTGGGTCCCAGAATTCCTAACTGTTGGCCAAGTTGTCTGGGGCTTCTGGAAGTTGAAGTCCACAAACTTGGAGAATTGATTAGACTTGATTTGATTAGACTAATACCTTGAGTGGATTCACAGTCATAGTTAAAGAAGCAACCAGCTACCACAGGATCCCTTCAAGGCATCTGGTAGTTAGATAGGTGGTAATGGACTGGCTCTGTCCAATATTTCACTGCTACTCCCTGCCCACAGCTCAACTTCTTCTGCCCAAAGTGGTTGTTTCACTTTGCATAATAGTAGGGTCAATCATGTTAGTTACTACTAGCATGTCTTGATCCCATACAGTATAAATGCAGGATCAGAAGCAACTATATGCTGTAATTGCCTCTCTCCCTGCTAATATTTCTAGCTGCACTCATACCTTCATTCCAATGGGTTTGATCACATTAGGGCTCTGTTCGTGTTGTAAGATGGTGTTAGCATGGCTCAGTGAAAATGGTAGTGTAACAATTTTATAAATTCTGGAATCCTGTGTGGACTATTGTAGTTTGAACACAGATGGAACTTTAAAATGTAATGGAAAATTTATTAATATGAATTATTCAAAGAGCCTCTCTCTTAAAAACAGCAACAACAAATCACCTATTCTTTATTTTTGATGCAGGAAAGACACTTGGGCGAGGCGCTTTTGGGAAAGTAGTACAAGCAGCTGCTTTTGGAATTAAAAAGTCTCCCACATACAAAGTAGTTGCTGTAAAAATGCTGAAAGGTACTGTGCACAACAAATCTATTCATACTTAATGCTGTTGAGAGGTGTGAGCAATGAATTCCCTATTTAAGTTCTGAATTTGTAGTTAGGTGTGTGCAGTTAAATGCATGATTGCATTTGTATAATAATAATAATAATAATAATAATAAGTTTTATTTATAGACCGCTATCCTGCAATGATCATAGCGGTGTACAGTAAAAATTGCAATACAATACAATACAAAATACAAGGTGACAGTTAAAGGAGGGAGAAGTCTCGTCCTTCAGGCTGTCCCTGATGGAGCTGGGTCTGCCTGATTGCTCCCTCTCAGGCCAAGATGACAGTTAAAAGAGGGAGGAGCCTCTTCCTTCAGGCTGTCCCTGATGTTGCTGGGTCTGCCTGATCGCTCCCTCTCATTATAAATTATAGGTTTCCAAAATAGTTCAGATATTGCATAAACTAGTAACTATAATTTACCATGTTCCTATATTCTATAAGAATTCATCTAAAACAATATTCATTATTTATGTGGCTGGGGGAGGGGGATCTAAGGCTTACTAGAAGGACATAGTTCAAAGGTTAGGACTCACAGCCAGATCTATGAAGTTTGGAGAAGTTACTCTTTTGGACTCCTAAAATTTTCCAGGCAGTGTACTTACAAATGCAAATGAGAAATCTCCCAGCAGACAATGAGCAATAATCAAGCAGACACTCATCCTCTTTTGCAGACCCTCCCACCCTGAGGCCTGCCATTAGCAACAGAACAATACACATGCAAATCACTCCTGCCTTTCCAGGTCACACAATATATATACCCAAGTCCTTTCCAAGCAAGCATTCTCTGAAGATGCCAGTCACAGATGCTGGTGAAACGTCAGGAAGAACGTGGCCACATAGCCCGAAAAAGCCACAAAAACCTATAGTGTACTTACTAGTTAGGGGATCTGAAAATAATAATAATAATAATAATAATAATAATAATAATAATAATAATAATAATAGCATTTTCAATCCTCCCTATGAGTGTTTGACAGAGTGCTCTGCCTAACTCTCAAATCCAGAGCCAAACTTTGGATAAAACAGTCCCTTGGGTCCAGACTCCAGAGTACCTCTGTTACCAATTCGTGTGTCATTGCAAAATCTAGCAAAGGAGAATTGTGTCTGTTGGTCTTTATTCTGGGGGGAAAATAACGTCAAACTTGAATTTCAAAACTGAAAAGAAATGTATGTGATAGCCAAAACACGTTGTTGTACTTGTTCAAACCCAACTAATCTGTAGAACTTGGGGGAGAAAGCCATTAAATACGCTTTCTGTTTCCTTCTCCCCCTTGTCCAACTGGTGATGTAATTCTGTCCTAGGTTTTTAGTTAGTGAAAGAGTCCCAGCCACCAATAGGATGCTAATAATCTTCAACAAGAAATGGTGGTGTTAGCAGAGGATTAAGATAGATCACAAAACAAATTCTCTAAACTTAGCAGAAAGCAAATAATTTCTCTTGGCCTTGCAGAAGGAGCCACTGCCAGTGAGTATAAAGCTCTCATGACTGAGCTGAAGATCCTGATACATATCGGCCATCATCTCAATGTTGTGAATTTGCTGGGAGCATGCACAAAAGGTGGAGGTACTATATCCCATAATGTCTTATTTGTGTGTGTGTGTGTGTGTGTGTGTGTGTGTGTGTGTTTAGAAATGGATCTTGCTTTTCTTTATTGATTAATTTGTTATGGGCTGGAAGATTATTCTGAATGTGAAGATCAGCTGGGCTTTGTCACCATAGCTTTAGTTTGAAAGTTCTCTCCTCTTAGCACCATATTGATTTGATCAAGCATAAATACATTTTTGAGTCATGGACTTAACAAAATTCACCACAAATCAAACTTCCCTAACAGCTAATATGAAACCCAAGCAAAGGCTGTATTTGGGGTGTCAATTATATTAACGTTATTTCAAATAAAATACATATTGATTAGTTATGCTGTACTATTCAAATGTTCAGAAAGTGTTCCTTAATCCTTCCTTTTTCCATTAAAATTACTTACTTTGTTTACAGGGCCACTAATGGTGATAGTTGAGTATTGCAAATATGGAAATTTATCAAGCTACTTGAAGAGCAAAAGGGACTTTTTTTCAACTAACAAGGTAAAGATCCAAATTCCATATTTTATTTCTCCTGAGCAGTACATTACCTATTGAAATAAATAACATATATCTTCTGTTGCTGTTTAAGACAAGAACAAAAAAGTGAATAGAATCTGGTATGCAAAAGCAAGATCTTGTAAACATGTGAAGATGGGTAACAACAATGTTAATAACAAATAATAAAATATAATTAATAAAGATCAGCAGAAACATTCATTGTAGTAGCACCTAACCACTAATAAATGGCCAGATAAACCAATGAGCCTTAACCTGAGGCACTTTCAGATTGGTTGAAGGAAAGATGAGTTCTTGTGATATAGCTCCTTGGGGTTTGCTGGGATTTGCCAGTTGATTTTGCCTCTATCTGCACTTGTTCCATTGTGGTTTTTTGGGGGGAGTGTACTGATTTCTGGAAACTGCACTAGACTCTACCCAACTGGGACATGGTTTACAGATGTGGTCCTATGGTTTCAGGGGCCATTGTTCTCCTTTCTGATTTTTTTAAAATTACAATTTTAGAAATGAGAACTTAGAATCACTATAATATAAAAATGGCACTTCATTGGCATAGGCCATATATGCTATATGGCATTGTAACGCAAAGAGAGAGAGAGAAAGGAAGAGAAGAGAAGGGTACTTTTTTGTTCTGATGTGTCTTAGAATTAAAAAGGGTTTTAAAATAATAATAATAATAATAATAATAATAATAATAATAATTTATATTCCACCTTTTCTCTAGGGAATCAAGTTGGATAACAACATCTTTCTCTTCCGACAAGCTTTCCCCCATGTGTCTTGACATCTGTCCTCCCCCCTATTACTCAGTTGCTATTCAGCTAGTTTGTTTTTGGTTTTATTTTTTGGAATTGTATGTGTTTTATCGGGATGTGTTTTATGATGTTTTAACTTGGTATGTTTTTATATTGTATATTGTATTTCTACACGTATGTTGTAACCCGCTTTGATCTCTGGAAAAGCGGGCTAGAAATAAACAATATTATTATTAGTATTATTATTATTACAACATAAAAAGAAATTAAACAACAAAATAAGTTTAAAAATATTCCTGTTAGGAAATCAGTAAAATTGTGGGTAGAATATTGGGGGGGGGAGATCTTTTCCTAGGGAGAAATGGGACTGATTATGTTAATGTTAGTGTTAGTGTTAATACTAATAATAAAGAGCAAAAGAATAAAAAATTAAGGATTATAGTAGAAAGGAATTCATATTTAAGGGGGAAAGGTGCAGGTCGTAGTGAAATAAATACATATAAGTGTACAGCAACGCATAAACAAATATGGAGGTAGGCATGGATAGATATATACAAACAAAATGAGTACTAAAATAAAGATTCATAAGTTTATAAATGTTTATTTCACAAATGTTTATAGGTAAAGCGTATATTTGGATTTGATCATAGAACTGAACAATTAATATTCAATAACACAGTCAGACAGATAAAGTGTATCGTAAGCAGAAACTGTTAGGAAGGAAGTCACATTTGTATATTTTATGTTATATGTATGTTTTACTATGTTTTGAAAAATTGTGTTGTTGTAATGTGATGTTACTATGTGTTTTATTAATGTTTGTGTCATGTGGATATTTGATAAATATTTTAATAGTAATAGTAATAATAATTCCATATATATAGTCTGGGTCAGTATGCAAAAGGATCTTGTAGCACCTTTGAGATTAACTGAGAGAAAGAGGTTAAGTCTACAAAAGTTTATGCTACAAATTTCTTTTCTCAATTAATCTCAAAGGTGCTACAAGACCCCTTTGTATTATGTTGACACTATAAATGAGAGACCTTCAAGAGATCCTGTCGCTAACCAACCTGCTCAGGTTTTTGCAGACTCAGAGATATGGTTTCATTTATTGAATCAAACCAATTATAGTCTTTCTCTTTTCTTAGTGACTTCAGTTTTCCCCGCATTATTCTCTTTTACAGTGAATAATGTTTCCTCATAAAGTGTCCAAAATACAAGAGCTGCAGGCTTGATTTGCTCTTGGATCCATGTATTTGTCTTTTATAGCAGTCCATGGTTCTGGCATCCCTTTTTAAATTGGTTTTTTCCTGCCATTTTTCTATATTGTCCATACATCCATACAATGAAACTGAAAACAGCATTATCATAAATCATCCTTCCCGACTCAGGGAGAGGCATATCTTCAGCTAAAGCTATACATTTAAAAATCAGGTTGGGTGCATTAAGATTTCATCATACATAGAGTAGATACACTGAAGTTAGTGGGACTTAAGCAATCACAGTTAAGTCAAGTTCTAATGGGTGAGATAAAAAGACACATTTAACTTTCCTATTGAGAAAAATAGAATTAACTTTGGCTGGATCATATCACTGGAGTACCTTCTTTTCCACCTTGTGTTACTTTGCCAATTTTTCTCCCCTTGTTTATAGGATATATCCATTCAGGGAGAGCTGATGACAGAGGAGAAGGATGTTGAACCAATCAGCAGTATTAAAAAAAGACTGGAGAGCATCCCAAGTCGAGAGAGCTTAGCAAGCTCTGGATTTCAGGAAGATAAAAGTTTAAGTGATGTGGAGGAAGAAGAGGAGGGTATGTATTAATTCCTTCCTCTTTCTACAGACTGAGTTATTTTTACAGCCATGCTCTGCATCTTTGAGATTTTCTTTCTCCATTTATCATTCTCATAAACATCCGTGGGAGATAATGAGATCCAAGAAAAGATGGTTTAAAATGAGTTTATTTACAGTGTTACTCAATCTGACAGGAAGATGTTGTGATTGTTTTTTGAGATCTTTTCCTTATCCTTGGGGGAAGTGCTCAGCATATTACAAGTATTGTTTTTTGTTCCCACTAAACTTCAACATTAAACTTCAAACACTGTCATGAGTTCCATATATACTCGACTATAGGTTGACCTCATGCATAAGTCAAAGGCAGGTTTTGTGGCCAAAATTATGGATTTTGATATGACCTGTGGATAAGTCAAGGACAAAACTTAGCAGCATGTAACAAAGGATGTAAAGGATGAAGCAAGGGAAAACAGTGCTAAAGAACTTAAAAAATGTTTACAAGCATAACTGTTTGTGTTCACTCTAAAGGCTGGATGATGAGATAATAGAGGGGGTTGGTACTTCTTTTAGGTGCTCTGAGAAGGGATTAAGCTCTCACCTTTCACTAGGGGATAGTTCCTTTTTTGATAAGAGTAAAAATACAATACTGACAATGACCGTGGATAGGACGACCCATGTTTTTGGGGTCAATTTTTTGACTAAAATTTCTAGATTTATACTTGAGTATATACAGTAACTTAACTACAAGCAATACAAAAGATATATTAATCTTGTATGTCCTGAATTGATTTCAGACTCTGGTGATTTTTACAAGTGGCCTCTCACCATGGAAGATTTGATGTCGTACAGTTTTCAGGTGGCCAGAGGCATGGAGTTCTTGTCATCACAAAAGGTTGGTTTTTCTTCTGTGCATTTTCCCATAATCATTATCTGGATGTTCCAGACTATCCTAAAAATTTAAGGACCCAAACAGACAGGCCAAAATAAAGCTGCTTCAGGTCACTTTGGTGGTATGCTGTTTAAATGACACACACATCTTAAGAGTCCAGAAGCTGTGCCAAAGCTGCGCTCCAGTCCTTAGGCTTTGACGCAGCTTCCAGCCTCTTAGGACACATGCATCATTTAAAGAGCATACGTCCAAAGTGACCTGAAGCAGTTTTATTTTGGCCTGTCTGTTTAGACCCTAAGGAAGTTTTCTTTTTGAGGTACTGTATATCACTGTTTATCAGTCTTTTGGCCTTCAGGTGTTTTGGATTTCATCTTGCAGAAGTTTCAACCAGTCTTGCCAATTAAAGATCAAAGTATCTCCTCCGGTGGCCTCACTAGGATTGGTGTCACCCGGTGTGGTAATTTATAGTCTCATACACACCCATTGTCCCCCTCCTATATCACAAAATACAGAAACCTTAGCAATGTTTTTTGTACTAATATTATTCATAAATTGCAATTCCTGTACAGTTAGCCCTCTGTATGCATGGTTTTTTTTTATATCAATGGCCTGAAATTATTCAAAAATAATATAAATTCCAAAAGCAAACCTTGTTTATGCCTTTTTATAAAAGGAACACCTTTACAATATGCCATTGTATTCAATGGGAACTGAGCATCCACAGATTTTGGTATCTACGGGGATACTGAAACCAACCCCCAAGGTCCACTGTATATCACTGAATGTAATGGCAATAGTTGTGACATAAACAACCAACAAAATAATCTTATGCCTTTAAATTACAATACCATATGTACGGCCTGGTGTATTTACATGTAGACAGTTTCATGTGGTTAAAGTGGAAATTTGGTGAGATATGATGTTTCTAAAGAAAATATAAAAATAATAAAAAATTAAATTTTAAAAAGATTTTTTAAATAAAAAAGCATCTCCTTTTTTCTTCCACTGATCCTCACCCCACACACCCATCTTTTCCACTGAGCGCCAGCCTTTTGAACGGACTCAGACCAACACCACAACCTGTTTCTGCCAAAAGACAGATACTTGAGGAGCAGTGGTGTCACTCCCTCCCATTTCGGTGTCCACTGGTGTGGACTGAACTCCCAACACAACCTTAGTGATGCCCCTGATCACCACTGCCAGCTGATGGCTTCCATGTTAGGGATGTGGTGAATCCACTCTGGGTTTTATGCCAGACTTTAAAGGAACTGTACAGGTGCTGAAACTATTTTGGTGAATAGAATTCAGAACCTTGGATAGCTCCTTTTAAATTTTAGTCTAGGTTTTTGTTCAATTCCGGTAGAGTTCCCTGCTTTGGTTTATTGAATTCAAACTACATGTGCTTGAAATAGCTGATTATCTATCTATGAAATGCAATGCTTAATATCATTACAAAGTCCTCAACAGAGTGCTGTGTCCCTTGGTAGTACTTAATAAATTTACAACACAACTGTATTCATGTGTAGCTAGAAGCAGAATGCAATCTTATGCATGCTTTAAGTTATTGTATGCCTTGACGGGTCTATTGAACATAAATAAAGATTGATTGATTGATAGTTATAGTGAATATGTCCCATTGAACTCAGTGGGTCATATTTCTTGGTGGGTATATATAGAATACTGAAAAGATGCATGATTCTGAAAACTCTCAAATCTCATTGTTGAAGTTCTGTATTAACTATGGCAAATTTCATGAAAAACAGAGGTATTAAAATATGAAAATGCATACATGAAAAAAAAAAAGATTCCAAAGATTTAATGTCTAGGATCCATATCATGAAGTGGAATAAGACTGTACAACTCAAAACCACAAGGTTGCGAGTTCAAGACCAGCAAAAGGGCCCAAGCTTGACTCAGGCTTGCATCCTTCCGAGGTCGCTAAAATGAGTACCCAGACTGTTGGGGGCAAATTAGCTTACTTGCTGTCCACTGCTATGATCTTTGGAATAGCGGTATATAAATAAAACAAATTATTAAATTATTATTATTAACTCTTTTCTTGTAGTGCATCCATCGTGACTTAGCAGCCAGAAACGTACTTTTATCTGAAAACAATGTTGTGAAGATCTGTGATTTTGGCCTTGCAAGAGATATTTATAAAAATCCTGATTATGTGAGAAAAGGCGATGTAAGTCAGCACACTGCTTATTATTTGTTTCATTGTTTATCATTTTGAATGGCTCACAAAAATGTTGTCCAAATGTTTATATTCTCTCCACTTAAAAGGCCCCTGAAAGTGATTATACATTTTTGTAATGTGAAGATGAGCAATCCAGATGAGTTGTATATGCTGTGATGACTTGCATCCTCCACAACAATGCTCGGAAATGCTCACCAGCTCTGCTTTTTAAATAGTTTACACGTTGATATTTGTTTCTTGGCTAACCTCACCAGACAAGCCAGTGAAAGGCTTCAAGCTAATGCACAGAAGTTAATGCACTACACTGGGGCTGGTGTAGGCCTGAAATAATAATATTGCTCATCATAGTTTAGAGACAAGTCTCAAAGTGCTTAATAGTAATTTGCTTTATTGGAAAGAAAGCCCAATGCATTTTGACCTAGACACACACACACACACACGGTATTTATGGCCTTCTTCAGGGGCTATGTAAAAAACATAAATATAAATATAAAAAGCAAGACATAATTACATGATAAAACATATATAATCTAGCATAAGAAAAGTCATTTTAATCTTTGTACACTACTTAGGATCTCAGCATCAGGGATTTCTGCAATCAGATTTCATATCGGTATGTACAGGCCATAGTTAGTATATAAAGATTAAAATGAATTTTTAATGTTATATTATGAATATTTTATCATACCCGACAGATTATTATTATTAATAATAATAATGGCCATCCAGCCTCTGCTTAAAGACCTCCAAGAAGGGAGACCCCACTACACTCCGAGGGAGTGAGTTCCACTGTTGAACAGCCCTTACTGTCAGGAAGTTCCTCCTAATGTTGAGGTGGGGAATCTCTTTTCCTGTAGCTTGCATCCATTGCTCCATGTTCTAGTCTCTGGAGCAGCAGAAAACAAGCTTGCTCCCTCCTCAATATGACATCCCTTCAAATATTTAAACAGGGCTATCATATCACCTCTTAACCTTCTCTTCTCCAGACTAAACATCCGCAGCTCCCTGAGTCTTTCTTCATAGGGCATGGTTTCCAGACCCTTCACCATTTTAGTTGCCCTCCTTTGGACACGCTCTAGTTTCTCAATGTCCTTTTTTAATTGTGGTGCCCAGAACTGGACACAATATTCCAGGTGGGGCCTGACCAAAGCAGAATAGAGTGGCACTATTACTTCCCTTGATCTAGATACTATACTTCTATTGCAGCCTAGTTCTTTCTTGATCAGAAAATAACTTCTCACCCTGGAAGAACATCTTTAGATCCATTCCATTATGGCCTCAGCCCAATCTTGCCTGTTTTCCTTTTGTTGCAATGGAACCAATAAAGGTTGTCTTTGTTTGAGAACTGCAGACTTAAAAATGGGAACTAATTCTGTAAAACACATAATTTATGTTTAACCTTTGTTACAGGCACGTCTGCCTCTCAAATGGATGGCACCAGAATCAATATTTGATAAAATCTATAGTACCAAAAGTGATGTTTGGTCATATGGAGTACTACTATGGGAAATATTTTCCTTAGGTAAGTTATAGTATACATGTAAGTACTATTCTATATATTTATACACAGTGTAAGCCTACGCATGTCTGATCAGACATATGCACAACTGAGTTCTATGGAATTTACTGCCAATTCAGTGAATATGAGATTTCATCATTATTCTCCCTAATAAATTTTTCAGCCTAAATATTATACATTAATATATGTTTAACTTCAGTCTTGGACTATGTGCTTATATTCTATTAGAAGCCCTGAGATTCGCCAATATATTTTCATTATACACAGCCAGAGTTTCTACTCAGGATATTATAATTGTGTATTTGCAAAAATTTCAGCAGCAGGCAGAAATAAAATAAATCAGCCCCTGCTTTATATTATGTATAAGTATTATCACAGACACCACAGTGGCTAGGAAAAACTACAATAGTATGATCAAGCAAACATTATTTGTGGAAGATGTAAGGAACCACTGGCCTGCCAGATGTTTTGGACTACTCCTATAATTGCTTATAATTGGCTGTGCTGGATGGGGCTACTGGCAGTTGAAATCAGAAATATCCAGAGGGTTGCGAGGTTCAGTCTTGAAATCTTTTCTATTTTTCTTCCAACCATCAGCATACCTCTGTCCCTGCAACCTTATAAGTCGTCTTTTTAAAATGATAAATTTTAACACTGGGGTGATGACCATTATAAAGATGAGGAAGGAATACAAGGATAAAATTATATATGCATGAATTAGCAGATTCTTAGGTTTCTTAGGTTTTATTTGTTCTACTGTAGTTTGGAACAGAATAATAATGCATCTGCATTTTTATATGCTTGATATCCATAGCTAATATTTTACACAAAATGTGGTCTTTATTGAATAAAAATGTGAAATTTGTCACCATTAATCACATGTCTCCAGTTATGGAAACAGACTGTTAGCATGCCAAAGGGAAAGGAGCTTCAATAATATTTGTAAGATCCTGTACTTTTCTCTGGAGACAAGTTCATTGCATTAAAGCTAATAACTCCATGATCTATTAAAATGGTTGCAGTGCCAGGAAAAAAAATAGTTAGAGGAGGGTGGGTCTCATGCCACAATTACTTGAAGATCATAATTTGAAAACAATGCCATTCTATTTATCAGTTCCTTCCCTGAAGTGATGGGAGAAGTGTATATGGCAACTATGACATATACAATTGCAGTTAAGATCAATACAAATGAATGAACACATTTACACCTATAGGTCAAGTCAAATTGTGGAAAAATTACCTTTTGGGACTATGACTTCTAGAAATCATTAACCAGATTGGCCACTGGCCATGTTGCCTCGAAACCTCTGGGAGTTCCAGTCCAAAAAAGTAACTTTTTCAGGCTGGGTATGGGAGGCAACAGCCAATCCCCTGGGACCAGATTAGTGTCTGGTGTTGCCATTCCAGCTGCTTCCTTCTTGGATTGATCAGTAGGGCTCATGGCAAGTACTATACTATCCCAGGGCAATTGCATACAAGAGGAAAATGCTGAGCAAGGCATTAAAAAAAGAAGAAGGAAACTGCAGGATACAAAATTCATCCTAGAAAGGAAACATCAATTTCATTCATCAAAGAAGAATGGTGGAAGAGACAGTCACAACAGCAGAGGAAACCAGTCCATGCATACAGTTCCTTAGACAAACAGTCTTTTGGCCATCTAGTGCAGGCTGCTTTGTCAGTTCTTGCATTTGAATTAACCCATGTGGTTCTGGAAGAGGATAGTCATTTAAAAACCTATACTCAAGGAAAAGCATATAAAAAAATAAGGCTGAGATAATATACTGTATATGCTTACCTGGAAACAAGCCCAGTTGCACTTAGCACATGAGCAGACATGTATATGATCCCACAAAAAAAGTTTTACAGATCCAATTTGTTTAACTCAGCTGAGGAAGAATTCTTCTTCTTCTTCTTGGCTTTACTTCGCGAACGAAGATTCAGGAAGGACTCATCCATGCTTTCTACAAGCGCGTTGATGACGTTGGATGTATCCTTCGAACCTGTACAATGGATTTTTCTGGTGGAGCGCAGTGTGCACAAAACTAGCCTCACCCTTTAAACCAGAGGTTCGTCTGCTGAGGCCTTGACAAGCATGGACGGTGACAGCGAGGTCCTCGGGTCGTAGGTTTGATTAGAGTTGACCTTACAGGGTTAGACGAGCACCATCTGCCCGGGTTTGGGATTAGAGTTTTCCTTCTCCTAGGATGGTTGCCATAAGGCTAGAGAGCCCATCCTGCCCTTTGGCGCTCTTGGTCAGACCCTTCGGTTGTGACCTGTCTGGCATGGGAGGCCACCGCCAGCATAGCTCACAACTTCATTAGGGTACGCAAGCCTCTCCCCCACACAGTCAGAGCATAGCTGGAGGGGAATAGGAGGCCGGAAGAAGACAGTTAAGGAGGGAGGAGCCTCTTCCTTCAGGCTATCCCTGGTGGAGTTGGGTCTGCCTGATCACTCCCTCTCAGGCCGGAAGATGACAGTTATAAGATGACAGGAAGAATAATGATATCATAAGAAAGAATAATGAAATGAAATGAAACTCTGAGATGGACACAGGAACTGTCACCACTGAATTTTAGTGTGTTCCTGTTAGACTCAGCTAGAGCTGGCTGAAAATGTGCTTCTCTGGAACATTGCTCAGAAAACATAATAATAATAATAATAATAATAATAATAATAATAATAATAATAATAGAGTTTATTTATATCTTCCTGCTTCTCCCAATTGGATCGAGGCAGGATCACAGCAGAGTTTTAAAAATACAATTAAAACAATTTTAAAAATACAGTTAAAACATTACAATACTATTACCACATAAGTTAAAAACACAGTTAAAAACATAAAATCAACAATGATGGGGTTAGATGCTCTCGTTCCATACAGAAACAGTCTGTAAAAGTTTCCAGGGATGTAGCAAGGCGGATCTCCTCTGGAAGTCCATTCCATAGTCTAGGGGCAGCTATACTAAATGTTTTTTGAGAAGCAGAAACATATTTAGATGCTGGTACTTCTAACAATTTCTTCCCATTTGTTCTAAGAGTGCGGGGCAGATTATATTGGGAGATGCGTTCCCGTAAGTAACTCGGGCCCATGCCATGTAGGGATTTAAAGGTAATAACCAACACCTTTTATTGTGCTCGGAAGCTAATTGGAAGCCAGGGTAGATCTTTCAGAATAGGTGTTATGTGGTCAAATCTCGAGGATCCGGTGACCAACCTGGCTGCCTCATTTTGCACTAATTGGAGCTTCCGAACTTGATACAAGGGTAGCCTCATGTAGAGCGCATTGCAGAAATCAAGATGAGAGATTACCAGAGCATGTAGTACAGCTTCAAGATCCATTCAGTCGAGGTGGGTTGCAGTTGGCGTATCAACCGAAGTTGATACCAAGCACTTCTGGCCGTCGCATCTACTTGAGATGACAAACGTAGAGATGGATCCAGAAGTACTCCCAAACTGCTAACTTCATCCTTCAGGGGAACTGTGACCCCGTCTAGGAGTAATTAACAAATTTTCTTCCCCAGGCCTAAGGATCCTATGGCAAGTACCTCCGTTTTCTCTGGATTCAGCCTGAGTTTGTTTTTCCTCATCCAGCCCATTACTCTTTTGGATTACAACTGCCAAAATCTGCACATTGTCATAGCCAAATTATTATTCATTTATTTATTTATTTATTTTGGTGTATAGGCCCATATTTTACATAATCTACTTTATGTATCTGAGGAAATAGACTCATGCTTCCAACTTCTTTCTTTCAGGTAGTCTCAAAGGTGCTATAAGATCTCTCTGCATATTGGTTCAACAGACTAACACAGCCATATCTTTGAATTCTATAACCTATTTTGTTATACATGCCAGCAGAACAGATTTCCATCCCTCATATGCATAACTAAGTAATGTCTCCTGTCCTGACCCTCCCTTCCCCAAACATACTTTGCCAGGCACTACCTGCTTCAAGAGATAGAGATCTGTTCTGCTGGTGATCAAAGCTCGAGGAGGAGGATCTTTCCATCCCATCCCACCAGTGAGCAAGGCTACAACAGGGAGTTGCAACAGGGGCCCTACTTCTGATTGTTGCAGCTTCACTGGTTGGCCTGGAGAAGACAGCTATCCCACCAGGAAAAGGGCAGGGAGCCAGTTAAAGGGATGGGAGGGAAGGGGAAGGGGAAGAGGAGCATGTGCACCTTCTCCTCTTCCCTCACCTATGTGTCCCTTTAACTGGCTTCTGTGGGGGAGGGGAGTTATTTGTGGTTTTTCCACATTCGTGGGGGTCTTGTTCCCCCGTGAATGTGGAGGCAGTCCTGTACATAGGATTAGTGAATACGGAGCAGTTATAGAATGTGATACAGAATGCCAGCCATAGCTTGTAGAATCCCTCAGCCAGCATAGATACTGATCAGTGTTGAACTGGGAATTCAGTGGTAATCCAAAATGGAATCTTTTTAAAGATGTAGTTATAGTCCAGTGTCACCAAGATTCTGCATCAGATTATTATTATTATTATTATTATTATTATTATTATTATTATTATTATCCTTTATTTATGAAGCGCTGTAAATTTACACAGCACTGTACATACAATCTTTTTAATTAGACGGTTCCCTGCCCTCGGGCTTACAATCTAAAGATGGGGCATAAAATTCAGACAGGGGAAGGAGATCTCATAATTATTTTAGACTAGGTACTCCATTTAACAGTGTGCAACTGTTCTGAAATGTATTTGTATGTTTAATTTGTTGTTAGCTCCTGTCCAAGTATTTTTAATTATTCCCTTTTAGGTGCATCCCCATATCCAGGTGTTCAAATAGATGAAGACTTCTTCAGCAAGCTAAAAGAAGGCATCAGAATGAAAGCCCCAGATTTTGCAACCCCAGAAATGTATGAATGCTTGTATTGCTACACAGTATCATTTTAAGAGCTTTCACATGTTACATTCAAGACAAGTACAGTCTGTACATGTGTACAGTGTACAGTGTGCCCAAATTCTGGATCTGTACCTGGGTACAGGAGTTTTTGGGTTTTCATTAGGGATGTTCACATACTCACATTGTTCAAATGTTTGTGAGAATCTCTTTTTTGCCATACTGTTTTGGGCCAAACACAAGAGTGCAGAGACTTATTTTGGACTGTAGAGCCAGAAGGATAATTGACATCAGGACAATCTCTAGGGGCTACAGACCAACAGTAGGCATGGCCAGAACCCAAAGTGAATGTGGCCATCCTTTTTCTCTCACATAACTTTCATAAAGAGGTGCACACAGCACATTAGTGTCTTATTTAACATTAGCATCCTATTTTACAATGGATAGTTTGCCATCTATTTGAAGACATCCTCCATTAGAAAAAAAAATGTTAAATCCAATTCAAAGGTTAAGAATCCTAACAAGGAAGAACATGAGTCTTGAGATTCTTTTCTCACTACCCAATTATAGAGCTTTGATTCTATTTTAAGTGCCATGGCAACATCCTAGTCAACCCTGGAGTTTGCAGTTTGTTGTCGACTGATGTCAAGCTGATTTTGATATATGTGACCCTGTGAATGACAGACCTCCAAGTCACCCTATCATCAATATCCCTGCTCAGGTTTTGCAGATTCAGGGCCATGGCTTCCTTGATTGAGTCTATCTGAAATGTAGTTTTCAATTTTTCTACTGTCTTCTATCTTACCAAGTATTACTGTTTTTTCTAGTGAGTCATGTCTTCTCATGATATACCCAAAGTATGACAGTCTCAGTTTAGTCATCTTGGCTTCTAGGGAGAGTTCAGGTTTGATTTGCTCTAGCACCAATTTATTTGTCTTTTTAGCAATCCATAGAACTTGTCTCCAGCACCACATTTCAGATGAATTGATTTTCTTCCTACTGGTTTTCTTCAATGTCCAGCTTTCACAAAAATACATAGAAATCAGAAATTCGATGGCATGGACAATCCTAATTTTAGTATTTAATTATACATCTTGACACCTCAGGATCTTGTCTAGTTCTTTACAGCTTCCCTTCCAGGTCCTAGTCTTCTTCTGATTTCTTGACCACAGTCTCCATTCTGATTAATGACTGATTAATGACATGGTAGGGAAAATCTTTAATTGTTTTAATAGTTTTATTGACTACTTTAAAGTTATATAAATCATCTATGGTTATTATTTTTGTTTTCTTAATGTTCAACAGTAAACCAGCCTTTGCACTTTCTTCCTTAACTTTCTTCAGTAATAATTCCAAGTCTTTAGTGTTTTCTGCTAGGGGTATGGAGTCATTGTTGATGTTCCTTCCTCCAATTTTCATGCTTCCTTCCTCCACATCTAATCCTGCTGTGATGTGTTCAGCATACAGGTTAAACAGCTTGGGTGATAAAATGCAGCCTTTCAAGACCCTTCTGCTAACTGGAAACCATTCTGTTTCTCTGTATTCTGTCCTGACAGTAGTCTCTTGTCCTACATACAGATTAAACCTCAGGACAATCAAATGTTGTGGCACACTCTTTTCTTTAAGAGCATTCCATCTCAGACTTCAGAACATCAGTCCTTGAACAAAAGAACTAGATAAATTGGAAAGAGAAACAACAGAATTGGAGTTCATCCACAAACTACAGTCTCTCAGCAGTGGACTGAACAAAGATAATGGCTTCCTGGCACACTACAGACATTTCAACATGGGGGTGTCCTACACTCATCTATTCTCTTCACTACAGGCTAGTTCCATTGCCAAACTGGATTTGCCTCTTCATTTCCATGCACAAAGGCTAGTTCACAATACTTTTGTTCACAAATGACTATAGTTAAAATTGGGCTTGCCACTTCATTTTCATTCACAAAGGATTTTGAATTCAAGTTGACATTTTCACACACCTAGGGAATATATAAGTCTCTCTCTGACTTACCACTCCACTGAGTGCACCTGAGGAAGTAGACATATTTCCAATATGATCCCTAGTGTTTCTTCCTTTCCTGAACCCAGCTTGGACATCTGGCATTTCTCGCTCTACTTGTGGTAAAAGTCTTTTTTGTAGAATTTTGAACATCATCATGTGTGTATGAGAAATTAATGCAATGGTTCTGTGGTTACTGTTTCCTTTCTTGTGGATTCAAATGAATACTATAAATTTCTAATCTATGGCGGGTTACAGACCGCCATTAAAGTACGCACAGAGCGCGTACTAGGGTTAGGAAGGGGCGGTGCTTCCGCACCCCCCCTAACCCTAGCACACGCTCCGTGCTCACAAAATGACGGCGGCTGTTCCACACGGCCGCCGCCATGATGGTGTCATGAACGCGCCACCTCCAAATGAGGCGGCGCGGACGTGACGCCATCGCTCCACGCGAGGTCGCTTAATGCGCCCTTTCGGCGGAGCAGGAAGGAGCTCCGAAATGGAGCTCCTTCCTGGTTTGCGTTGCTGGTGCAGCCGTGTGAAGGCTGCACCAACAACGCAAATCAGAAAGGGGCTGAGCGGCCCCCTTCTGGGAGTCCCCGCTGCCGTTGGGGTGTCCTTGGGGCTTGAAGCCCCAAGGACACCCCTTTTCAGGCTGTGGGGAAGCGGCATTTTTCCGCTTCCCCGTAGCCTGCAAAGTGGTGGATCGGGGCCTCGGAGGCTGCCGGTCTGGCAGCTGAGGCTCCGATACACCGGGGAAAGGGGCGGATGCAGGCCGCCGCTTTTCGGCGGGCTGTAACCCGCCTATGGGTTATTTTCTTTTCTTTTCCATATTTTTTGACAGTTTTTGATGAAACTGGAGTAGATTCTGTCTCTTTAGCATGAAGCAACTTTATCATTATGCCATCTGTTCCTGGTGATTTATTTTTCCTTAGTGCTCTGAATGCAGGTTCCACTTCAGTTTGTGAAATTATAGGCTCATCTTCAAATGGCTCTTCTTGAATGAATCTGTCATCCTTTAATCTCTTTTATATAGTTCTTCTCTGTATTGGTTCCATCCTCTTTCACTTTCTGCTTGGTCATGTAATGTCTTTACCTCCTGGTGGTATAGCATCTCCATGCTTGATTTAAATTTCTCTTTGATTTCTCAAGTCTTGTGGAAAAGGTCTCTTGGTTTGTTTATTGGGGGGGGGGGGTTGGGGGGGTAGTTATATTATATTTTTCTGTCCTGATTATTACAGTAGTTCTCTTTGTCCTTCAACACAAGTTGTTGAACAGTAGCATTCAGTGTTCTGACTGTATTCTGTCAGCTTTTCCTTTTGCTTCTCAACCAGTATTGCCAACAAGCATTGAAGATATTCCCTGGAATGTTTTACCAAAATCCAAAATCCACGGAATTCCCCAATATTTATAGAAATATTCAGTTAAAATTCCTGAAAGAAATTAATTAAATTCCCTAGATTCCAGGGAATTCATTGGAAATTGGCAACGCTGTTCTCAGCTGCCCTTAGCTGGTTGAAGAGTTTCATTGCCATCTGCTGAGGCTTTTATTTCTTTTCTCTGCAGACAATGCCTTTTTGTTTTCCTGCCTGACAATGCCCCTGGCTTCAGTCCAGAATTCTTCGGGCTCCCAGTCAGTTAGGATTAATACTGCACATCTATTCTTTACATTATCACTATCCGGCTTCATTTCTTGATCCTAGGCCAATTTTTCTACAGTCTTTGTTTCTGCTCTGTTTTCTGCTTTTGCATTTCAATTGCCCATGGCTAACAAGTAGTACTAATTTGGTGTGTAGCTGAGTTCCTCCTGACCTCCAGGGGAATATTTCAGTTTCTTCTTCTGCCTCTGTAGTTGGAGCATAAACTTGGATTATACAGTCACTCCTCCAAGTCCGAAGACTTGAGATCCACAGACTTGGAAATTCGCGGAGGGGCAACTGCCATTAATGTGAATAAAGTGCGCCCCACTTGCATGCACCCCATTCAAACCTATGGGGCTTGCATATGCACACATTTTGGAACTCGCGGGGGGAGGATCCAAAACGGATCCCCTGCGAATTCCAAGGGCCAACTGTACTTATATTGATGGATTTCCCCTAAGGACCTATTGATATTATTTTGTTAGATATTGCTTTATATCCTTTGGCTGCTTTTGTTACATCTCCCTTCACTATTAATGTCACCCCATTTCTTCCTAGATTTTCATTTCTTAAATAAAACACTATGTTATTATTTGACTCAAAATGTCCCATTCCTGTATGACAATGTTTGTATGTTCCATTTTTTTTTATTGTGTCTAGTTTCCCCTGATTCATGCTTCTCACATTCCATGCTCCTATAACATGTATTATTCAGCTTCAGGCTTTGCTTTCACCTCTGAGTGCATCAACAGCTGAACATGCTTCCAGCAGTTGTATCATTAGACACAGCACTATGCCTAGTTGTCCTCTGCTGTACTTCAGTAACTGGCTGATTGCCTCCCAACCTGGTAATCCCATCTTCTAGCAATATCTCTTGCTTCATTTTGGATTGTTTCATCATAGAATTTTCATGGTAAAAGACATTCAGATAGGGGTTCCTCCATCTCCTTCTGGGCAGTACTCACAAGTATTAGCTATAGAGTCACTCCTGTCGTCTCTGAGAAATCCTCCACCAGTGTCACCATCCACTATTTTGTTTGCCCAGTAGCTATTTGGCACATTTAGTGTGGCTCTTCAGCAAAGGCATGTCTGACATGGGAGATGCTACTAACAGCACCACTGCCATCAGCATAGCCTCTTGCCTCACAGGAGCATGCAATCCCACCACCATAGAAAAACAGTGAGCAGTTTATAGTTTAGGGAGAGGCATTTAGAATTGTCAGCTAGAGAGTCCTAGTGCCCCACTATACTACAAGACCCAGGATTCCATAGGATGCAGCCATGGCAGTTACAGTGGAATCATAATGCTAGCATTGTGTAATGTGATATCATGATCGTGATCATAATCATCATATTATGTGATACCCTGGGCATAAAACTGAGGAGAAGACATATAGATCACTGCCCACTGTGATGAAATGTATTGACTTTAAGGTAATGAAATTATTTCCCTATTGACAACTAATCATTAAACATTAGCATAAGCAAATTTTATTGTTTACATTTTCATTTCTATCAGATTAGGCTCTCCTCCCTATCTCATTTATTGAGCTGTCCCCAACATCCCTCCTTTGTGTTCTCACTATTTCTTTTTCCCACCCACTCACCCTTTTACCATAGAAAGTCTTTACCAAAGAAAGGACTCTAGGTGAAACAGGTAAAGTAGCTGCTTAGTGCTTTCTGAATGTTTTGTTTGTTTGTTTGTTTGTTTTATTTCATTTCATTTCTATGCAGCCTTTCTCCCAGAAAGGGACCCAAGGTGGCTCACAAAGAAAACCACTTAAAAACTATATAATAAAAATGTAAAAGACATTTAAAAGAATTAACTAAAAGTATAAAATTACATAAACAAACAAAAGATTAAAACATAACTAAAGCACACACCCCGTATAAAAGCCTCCCTTATATGATTATATATTAAAAGCCTGATTGAATAAAAAAAAACATTTGCTTATCAGTGAAAGGAAAGCAAAAAGGGAACCAGCCTAACCTCCCGTGAAAAGGAGGGTGGGAGCAGCCACTGAGAAGGCTGTCTCTCTTTTCCCCATTAAGTGAGCCCATTATGGTGGCAGGACTGAGAGAAGGCCTTCTCCTGAAGATCCTAGGATCCTTATAGGTTCTTAAGGAGATAAATTGTTCTTTCAGATAGTCTGGACCTAAGCCATGTAGGGCTTTATAGGTCATGACCAGCAGTCATGAATTGTGCCTGGAAGCAAACTGGTAGCCAGTGGAGTAACTGATATAAGGAGCCTTCCATCTGGAAATGCTCCTATCATTAATGAAAATGAATGGATTAGAGTGACACCTCTCCCCCTTTAGCTTCTCCTGTTGATACTGTAGCTCCCACTTTATGGGAGGGAAGGAGGGGTGTGTTCAGGAATGAGTGGAGCACTGGAATTAGTGGGGGTTGTTGTTGGAGGACACAGACAGAATGGTGGGAGATGATAACCTATATACTTCTGCTTAAATTTATATCTGAACAGAAGTAGGTTGATCCTTGTAAATCTCACTACTCCTTCTGAGATGGATTTCTCTGGCCTCTAAAATTTGGACCCAAGCCTTAGGCAGAAGAACTCACCCAGATATATGAATGTGAAGCACATACTTTCCTTCCTAAGTGTGGTAGGCCTTCCTTCCCCTTCATTCTTGAATGTTTTACATGTTTTTGTATTTCTGTGGGTTGAGTTATAACCCAAAAGACGCCATAGCTGGGGAGAACAAAACCTTTTGTGATGAGGCTAAAATGTGTCTGAGGGTTAAAATTAAACACCAACCCTAATCTGAACCCTCCCTCCTGCTGTTTAACACATCACTCCTTACTTCAGTGCAACTTCAAAGATTCCATCAAATGTTTAATCTGATCTTGATAAATCTATAGGAGCCTGTTAGAAGCGAAAGCTGGTATCTCAAGAGACAGGAAACACTGCACATGTGCACAAGAATCACAGGCTTGCCAGCATCTTGTTCCAGCTTCATTGTGATCGGCCTGGAAGGATTTATGGGTTGCCTGCTAGGATGGTGAAACTACTCAGTGAAACATTCTGCTTTGACTCCTAGGGGGGTGACCAGTGAAAGAGAAAATATTCAATGGAGACCATCAAAGGCTATCAGGGACTGTGATGGAGAGATCTGTGAACAGTTAAGGAAGCTGCAGAAATTTAGCCACCAACAGAGAAAGTTGTTTCAACGCTAGATAACATGTCTTCATGTACAATGTATTTGAAAGCCTGATAGTTATAGCAGTGCTTGGAAAAGAAGGGATAATGAGCTTACACATAGGTAGGAAAGATTTTGAACGTTAAAGCGGCAGGGATTATTCTAGCTCCAAGATTAATCAGTCAAAAGAGCAACTAAGCCACAGAGCCTTGTGAAGAGCTTAAGGAAATATTTCTTAGTGATTTGTATGTCGAAGAAAAAAGCATTCAAAGTAAAGCACTTTCAGCATAGCTCTCACAGTTTTTTCTTTAGTTACTTATTTACACATTTACTTTATTCCATATTTACAAGAAATTGACAGTTTACTGTAACTGCTTTATTCCACAATTAAATTGTATTTGCTTCATACTGACACATCTTCATCTCATGCTCCCACTCAGAACCATGAAAATAACTAAATTAATCAATAAACCTTCTAAATAAAGTGGCATAATAGATTTTATAGCTTGACAACTATCTTCCTCAGTCTGGGAGCCTTCCAGATTATAGGAGTTATAGTCCCCCAGAGAAGCACCAATTTGAAGAAGGGTTCCATAATTTGGTACAAATCTCTGAAATCCTTGTTCTGATATTTGATGCATTTTCCAAAGTGTTACACAAATGCACTGCACTTACTAAACTGTCATTGAGGGAAGTCCAGTAACACCATCAGCACTTACTTCTGTTGTGTGTGGTGCTAGATTTTGTTTTAAGGATGTTTTCTTTAAAAAGAGGGAAAAGATAAAAGATAATTTAAAAAATAGAACTGAAATATGGATGGATTTTGTGTTGTTTGATCAGATTAAAAGTGGCTTCAAAATGTGAGAATAAAAACCACTCTACCAATGTGACCCTAAATTGGAAGAAGAGAGACCTTCTTTCTCCTCACCTTTCCACTCGGGCCCTCCGTTCTGGTAGTCAAGGTCTGCTGTCTCAGCCCAGGATTTCCTCTGCCCCATCCCGGATTCGGCCCTTTTCACTCGCTGCCCCTCACTCCTGGAACCTTCTTCCCCCAAAAGCAAGAGCCATCACTTCTTTAACCAGCTTCAAAACGGAGTTGAAAACCATCCTGTTCAGAGAAGCCTTCCCAGGCATTGCATAATTGTCGCTTACTATTTGATGTTCTTGTGGTGCCTGTTTATTGAACCATTTCCTGTATTGCTATGTACTGTATATGTATTATCCTACTTGAGAGTATGTATTTTCCCTGGAAAATAATTAACCATCCATTATGAAGCCTCTGCCTTGGTCCAGGCCTTGGAGGTAGAGAGGAACTGCTGGACCTCTTACCCTTTCCCTCCACTACTCCCTTCTCCTTCTGTGTTCATGTCTTTTTAGATTGTAAGCCCGAGGGCAGGGAATCGTCTAACTAAAAGATTGTATGTACAGCGCTGTGTAAATTTACAGCGCTTCATAAATAAAGGTTAATAATAATAATAATAATAATAATAATAATAATAATAATATACTTTCTTTTCATCCTGCTTCTTTCACTTTTGTCAGGTACCAGATCATGCTTGACTGTTGGCAGGGAGATCCAAACGAAAGGCCACAGTTCTTGCAGCTGGTAGAGAGATTAGGGGACCTACTTCAAGCAAATGTGCAACAGGTAAGCAATAATAATAATAATAATAATAATAATAATAATAATAATAATAATAATAATAATAATAGATTTATTTCTAGCCTGCCCAATCACGAAGAATCCGGGCAGGTTACAACAATAAAATACAACAAATTATAATAGAGTTAAAAAATCAAACCCTAGACCTACCCCCCCCCATTCCCAGTACTAAAACAGAATTAAACAGTAATAATATTAAAACATTAAAAACATTAAAAACATTGATCAACTAAAAAATAGGCAGAAACATTGGCGGGGGAAAATAGACAGATGAGGGGACAAATATCTCTATATCTGGGGAGGGTAACTAAGTTGGAAAGGCCTGCCAGAAGAGATCCGTCTTGAGTGCTTTCTTAAAAGCTACCAGAGTGGAAATGTGACGGATCTCCTCCGGCAGGTCGTTCCATAGTTTAGGAGCAGTAGTAGAAAAGGCCCTCGGGGAGACAGATGTTAGCCTAGATTTTTTTGGCTGTAGTAGATTTCTTCCAGAGGACCTTAGTGTGCGGGATGGACAATAGGGAAGAAGACGTTCCTTCAAGTACTCTGGGCCCAAGCCATGTAGTAAAATTCAGTATGCACCAAGCTTCTTCATAGTAAATAAAAAAAATACTATGCTAGACATACATGTATCTAGCTTTTGGTTAGATCGCTTATATTTTTGTTAAGTGGTGACCATGCTGATACTACAGACTGAGTGCAGAATCAGGGACTACACTGTACGGTCCACAAGTCCTGTTGTCGCTAATGGTGGTATGGTGTGTGCACAGCCATGCTTGCACCGCCATTTGGGATAGTGGGGCTTTCCATCCGTGGATGCAGATCCATGGATGGCAAGCCTGCAGGTAGTGAGGTCCTATTGTATACATACAATGACACCATTTTTTAAAAAAACAAAACCATTTTTATATTGTACTCTACAGAGGTCAAAACTGACAAGTCAGAGCATTGCGTAGTCGCCCCTCCGTTTTCGTGGATTTGAAGTCCATGGTGAGGATTATTGATGGAGGGGCGAGCCCCATTGGCTAAAATGGCTTGCACACCTATGAAGCATGCTCAGAGCTTTGCACAGGAGCATGCAGCCATTCAAGTCAATGGGGCTTGAATATATGCGAGTTTCTGTTTTTGCGGGGTGGGGGCAGAACAGATCCCCCACAAAAATGGAGGGGCAACTGTAATTACCTCTAACAAGCATTTCTCCTTGCTTGACCCTTCTCCCAATCCTACCTTACTAGACAGCAGCTGCTGTGAGCTTTGGAGATCTGTTCTACTGTTGATTGGAATGCAGCACATTGAAGTTTCCACCACTGTGACAATCAGAAGCAGTATCCCTGTTTCAGTGCTTCCTCCTGGAGATCACTCAATGGATGGATAGTGGAAACATCAGCCTGTTGTTATCATGAACAACAGGATAACAAAACCCAGTAAGGCAGAATTGGGGGACTTTTATGACACATATATATTCCCTGTACTATTGCTAACCAAAGGGTGCTCAACAATGGCTCTTTTTCCTCCTGGAGGGAAGTGACCAGCGAGGTCCCACAGGGCTCTGTCCTGGGCCCAGTGTTATTCAACATCTTTATCAATGACCTGGATGACAGAATTGGGAGCACACTTATCAAATTTGAAGAGAAGGTTAAGAGGTGATATGATAGCCCTGTTTAAATATTTGAAAGGATGTCATATTGAGGAGGGAGCAAGCTTGTTTTCTGCTGCTCCAGAGAACAGGACCCGGAACAATGGATGCAAGCTACAGGAAAAGAGATTCCACCTCAACATTAGGAAGAACTTCCTGACAGTAAGGGCTGTTCGAAAGTGGAACACACTCCCTCGGAGTGTAGTGGAGTCTCCTTCCTTGGAGGTCTTTAAGCAGAGGCTAGATGGCCATCTGTTGGGGATGCTTTGATCTGGATTTCCTGCATGGCAGGGGGTTGGACTGGATGGCCCTTGTGGTCTCTTCCAACTCTATGATTCTATGATTCTAGTGAATATGTATATGTAACAAATCAGTTACATATGCATAACTCTAGGTTATTCATTCATAACTGTGATTATGAATTCCAGCAAAAATCAATAAATTAATCCTGAAAGACAGTCCTTAATTTTTCTAATGTGTCATAGGCCCCATACAGACAGGCCAAAATAAAGCTGCTTCAGGTCACTTTGGAGGTATGCTGTTTAAATGATGCATGCGTCCTAAGTCCAGAAGCCGCACCAAAGCCATGCTCCAGTGACTGGAGCATGGCTTTCGCTTAGCTTTATTTTGGCCTGTCTGTACAGGCTCATAATCTTATCTGTGCTGCAGAATATGATTTTTTTTGTGTAGTCACTCTAAGCTTAAGGGCTGAACTAGCACATATCCTAGTGCTGCAGCTGAAGTGTGACGGATCAGACTTAGTGTCTAGTAGCATATGAGTATTTTGTATTGTGAGGAATCTATAGTGATTCTGCTGTTTCTGGACCGCAACTCCCAGAATTCCTGGCTGTCAGCCATGAAGGACTGAGCTAATGTGAGTAAGAGTCCAGCAACATTGGGAGGGCAAGAAATCTCCCCCCTCTGGTTTTCATGTTATTTTGTACTTTTATGCACATAGGATGGCAAAGATTACATCCCCTTGAATGATATTTTATCAGCAAACTCTGGATTTGACTGTCCCTGTCTTACTTCTCCTAATCTTCATGGGATAGAAAATGATTCAGCAGCCTTGAATTGTTCTGCTTCTGAAAATACTGGGTAAGATGGAATAACAAGTTGCATGACATACCACAGATAGACAATGGTGATATGATTTTGATGCTGGACACTGAAAGATGCCATATAGTGACTGTTTTTTTTAAAAGAATATAGATAAATAAATAAAGATTTTTAAAAACAATATTTTAAAAATATTTTAAATGAATATAATAAATAAATAAATGGTAAGATTGATCTCTGTAGATAACAGTAAATATGCAGCACTAGTAAAAGTAGTTGGCCTAAATACCCTAAAGGTACCAGATCTCATCTGATCTTGGAAACTAAGCAGGGTCATCTGTAGTTAGTAGTTGGATGGGAAACTGCCAAGGAATACCAAGTACTGTATATTTCAGAGGAAGGAATGGGCAAAACCACCTCTGAGTATTCCTTGCCTTAAAAAACCTCTGAAATTCATGGGGTTGCTGAAGGTCAACAGGTGACTTGAAGGGACAGATGCACACAATAAGCATAATGCATTCAAATGTAGTCTAGGGCAGTTCTGTCCCTCCCAAGCAAAGGATGGAGCATATGCATGCTCTTGCCCATGTTTATGCATTCACAAGTAGTTTGATATATATTTTCCCCTTCTTCCTGCACTTTAAGGAGACACATGAATGCCTTCAGAATGAAGCCACCACAGAGGGTCAAGACCTTTGAGGAACTTTCACCAAAGGACAAATGTGAACATGAAGTAAGTTGCAGTCAACCTCCTAATATCATAGACTCATAGAGTTGGAGGGTACCATAAAGTCCATCTTGTCCAACCCCCTGCCACAAAAGAATACACTGGTGGCGCAGTGGTTAACTGCCTGTACTGCAGCCATTCACTCAAGACCACAAGGTTGTGAGTTCAAGACCAGCAAAAGGGCCCAAGCTCGACTCAGGCTTGCATCCTTCTGAGGTCGCTAAAATGAGTACCCAGACTGTTGGGGGCAAATTAGCTTACTTGCTAATTCGCTTACTTGCTGTTCACCGCTATGATCTTTGGAATAGTGGTATATAAATAAAATAATTATTAATTATTATTATTAAAGCACTCTTGAAGACAACACATTGCTTGCTCTTTTCATTTCAGTCCTGCCTTCATGACCTGAAGAAAAAGGATGAATGACCAATCTTTTGTGGTCATTTCCCTTCAAGATAGCTTACTGTTGAGCAACACCTGGTTGACTCCACCACTACTGTCCCTTGCAGGCTTACTGGTTTCCTTGTGCAAAGCAATTTTGCACCAATATCCTCCACCAACATTCATCACAATATCTAGTAATATCTAGTGATTTTTATTTAAAGGAAAGAGAAGTTTGTGGGAAGGAAAAGTATGGAGATTTGCAGTGGGACTAAGCTGAAAGAATTCAGGGAATTTCTCTGTAACCCAGATTTCAGTCTGAGCTACAGAACAATTTGGATGCATATAAAATTCTTTCAAGAGACAACCACTTAAAATCTGTATCTCTGTATGGGTTAAGAAAATTCTGCTAGTCTTTTAACAACCAAGCTACATCATAAGCCAACTAAAAAGTCACAAAATGGGAATAAAATAATGAATGAAATTCCTACTGAACAGCATTTATCAACTTTTGCCCATAAATTTGTTTTTGCTCCACAAAACAGTGATGATTGACAAAACTGATACAGGCACTTATTGCTACTGTCTTACCATCTCCTCCAACCCATGCCCTCCACCACCAAGTCAGCTGAGGGGCCTGTGAACTTACTTGAAATTCTGCAGAAGTCATACTGATGAGAAGGGGCTTGAATAAGGTTTGACCTGTCTCAAACAGAACAGAGTTATTAGAGCTGGATTTTCTTTCAGGATTACCAAGCAGACAGTGGAATTGTGCTGCCTTCAAAAGAGCTGAAACGTTTTACGTGGACAGGAAGCAAACAAAAGCACTCTTTCTTTGGGTAAGTCATGCCATATTGTATTTACTTGCAGACACAACTAAATAGCAATAGCATTTTAGCATTTACATTTCTATACCACTTATCAGTGAATTCAGCACTCCCTAAGTGGTTTACAGTCTGTAAGCCAATTGCCCCCAACAAGCTGGGTACTCATTTTACCATTCTACAAAAGGATGGAAGGTTGAGTCAACCTGGGAGCCCTGGGATCGAACTCACAGCCTTGTGGCTGCAGTACCGGCATTTAATCATTGCTTCACCAGGGCTCCTTATGACTTTATAATTGTTTCCTATTCCCATTTACAATTGTGGTACCATTGGCATCATTGTAAATGTCCTGAAATCCACCTTAAAATCAGCCAGCTGCACTTTGGGCTGCAGTTCTGCAGTGATGGTGAGTGAGGCTCTGAAGGATGATGTGCTCAGCCCCCTCCCACCAGTTGTGCACCATCTAATTGTGAGAGGACCCAACAGGTTTACAGGTGGGAGGAGGCAGGAGGCATCATCCTTCTTGAACCCACTTGCCAGTGCTGCAGAACTCCACCCCCTGCTGCAACTTGTTGCATGTGCAGATAGGTTTCAGAGGCCAAATCTGGAGACAGATTGAATCTGCAACATTGCAACTACATATCTGATGCAGGATCTTAGTGTTTGTTATCTGAAATACTGATAGCAGAACATGATGGAACAGTTACTTTTTGAGGCTACAGCTTATAGAAGCCTCCAAATTAACCACCATACATACATGCTGGGAGTTTGTGGAATTATGATACCAATTCAATCCTACATTATAGGAGAAAAAGTATAGTAAAAAAACAACCTCAAGGAACCATTATGGGTCCTATGCCTTCTTTTGATCAAGGGGTGGATTGGTGCCTATACAAGGCAGGCCCTGCTGGATAATGGTTGATTTAAAACAACACCCTGCAGGAGACACAGCCATTAGAGATTTTCCACTGTACATATTTATTGTGCTTGCCTCCTGGCCGAAAATGTACTATATTCCAGGCACGGGCTATTTGGGTACCCAAATTTGGGTACCCCAACCATCTGAGAAAGAAGGTTCTAGAAAGAAGGTCTCAAAGGTGCTACAAGATCCTTTTGCATACTGATTTCCCACACTAACACAGCTATGACTTTGAATTCTGCTCTTGTGAGTGTTTAGTTTTAGTGTACTGTGAAACATTAGAATCCAATCCATTATTTTGTATACAATTTGGGTTGGCATAAGGCTTTGCTGTCTACTCAACCAGATGGACTGGGTTGATCCATTAATTGAACTTTTTAAAAGTATAACAAATGGCCAATAGCTTTCTGTCCCTATTTAACATTCATCTCACAAGTATCCATCTTTCCTTACAGCCTCCACTCTGCCAAGAGAAGCAAAGAATCTCTCCTTTCCAGCACCACAAAGCGAGACTTCTACAGTTTCAGTTGTGGTCATATCAGTGATGTGACCCAGCAATTCACACATGACAATATAATGCAGGAAGGAAAACATGGCTTCCCTCCACCCATCTATAATTCTGTGGTTCGGTATTCAACTCCACCAGTTTAGGACTTCAAACACTTCAGAGCAGCTGTTCCTTAAGGGAGCTGCATTTTCTCTGTCACCATTTAAATATTGAACTGTGCTTCCTGCTGCTTACTGATGCAAACACTACCTGTGTACAATAGTGATGGCTATTTCTATAAAGCCGCAGAAATTAATGCTTCTGCATAGAACTAAGGCATTAGTTCTGCATCCAACAATGAAAAGGAAATATATGCCTGTTGCAGGTGGGAGGGCCACTGCAATGTGTTTCCTCACCATGCATTCCTTATTGGACATGCTTGTGTTTGTCTCATGCAATACAATAGTGAGGAATTGAAATCAACTGAACTAGAAAGCTGCTGCCAAGGTAGTATTGTCAAAGACAATCTTGGTGTCCATGCAAACAAAGTTGAACCAGACCCCACAGCACTGTTACAATGGCTGCATCCACACTGTAGAAATAATCCAGTGTGACACTGCTTTGACTGCCATGGCTCAAAGGTAGAGAATTCTGGGAATTGTTGTTTCTTGTGACACCAGAGCTCTCTGAGAGAGAAGGCTAAATGTCTCACAAAACTACAGTTCCCATAATTGCCTAGCATTGGGCCATGGCTGTTTAAACAGTGTCAAACCGGATTATTTCTACAGTGAGGATGCAGCCAATCAGAGCTTGTAAACATTAGTATTAGCATTTCCATTAAATTGAAAATGAATTTGAGGTGAAAATTTTTAGTGTAAATTATAAAATTAATGTGTCAATAATTGTAACACATTAATATAAAATTTAAAGGAACAATTAAAAAGGCTAAAATTCCAAAAATAATAAAAAATAAAAAATGGCCAGTCCCCCATGAATTAAAATATGATATTGTGTATTACTAAAACTTATAAAGGAGTGATTGATGTTATAACCAAATACAGTGCGCCCTTGTTTTACGCAGGGGATCCATTCCGGCCCCCCCTCACATAAAACAAAAAACGTTATGCTTGAGCCTCTTTATAAGTAATGGGGCTTGTGCTCATGGTGGCACATGGCGGCGGCATGCATGCGCCACGGGCACACACGACATAGTTTTTCCGGTGCACGGCGGAAGCAATGCTGAAAGCAGCGTATAATGCGCCCATGTATGACACGGGTGCTCTATAATGACTTTTAAAATAGTTGTTTAAAAATTATGGATAATCCAGTAAGTTTGAGCTTACAAGCTCTTGACACAGATGTGAACACTGCACAGACAAAGGCCTATGCCACCTGGAAAATAAACCATCATTGATTTTTATGTATTATTTCAGCTATTATGGCTTTCCCCTAAGCAGCTCTGGGAAGGTCAGTTTTGTTAAGAAGCTTTTAAAAAGCGCTTTCTCATTTAGGAACTACAGTTCCAGGTGAAGATGAGCAATCACAAACGTAGCTTTTGATGAAAAATTGCACTTTGTACATGGTTGTGTACAAATAGCAGTGGGATTTAAAAGGAACTTGATATTTTAAATTGCAATCATATGTACAATTTAAAGACTAGGACAATTTATTATTACAGCTGTAATCATACCCCACAACATTTCACAGATGACATCTGGAACATATGTAGCCAAATAAGATCAGAGTGTGGCCAAAATGGCAGAAGGTATTAACAAGGATAAACACACACAGGCAAGGAGATGGCACAACAGTTTGCTTTTGCTTGAGGAGATTCTGCCTCCTCTTTTTTGCCCACTGCTGATTTAAACTGGGTTAAAACCTTTTGCATTTTGAACTCAGTTTGCAGCAAGTAAGCTTGAAGTAAGCTGAGCGCAAAAGGAGAAAGTAGGATGACCCAAGACATTTTAGAAGCAGCTGAAAAAAAATATGGGACAACAGATTGGTTAGGATTGTCCCTGCCAAACTGGGACAGTTGGAGTGTACTTAAGCAGCTGGAATCCTATCACTATGTGGGTATAGGTGGTGGCAATAGGAGACAGTGCTGCAGCTGTGAAAGAATGCAGGCATTTGAGAATTCGGCCATCCAGAACTAACAGACTGTGGTCAGGATCCTGCAGATCATTGCACATGCAGGTGCAGCTTGTCTATGCCCAAGTCCCTTTTTGGATGAGGTGCAGAGGGCTAGTCTCTTTCCAGTGCACTCTGTCCAAAAACATTACACTTCCCAGCAGCTGTCAAAGAGCCTTTGCTGCCGTCTCTTACCAATGGGGATAAGAGGGAAGCATTTCAGACCATGAAGTTCTGGCTGCCCTGAGATCTCAGGGGAAGGAAAAAGTGCACTCCATTTGAGAGTGCAGCCTCATCCTCTCTCCCTGAGCCGTCTTAATCACCTCTTCCCAGTGAGAGGCAGAAGTAGGAACCCTTCCTGGGGCTGAGCAGCTGCTGGAAAATAGGATGAGAAAGAGCCACAGGCAGATGTATGATTGCAGCCTTGTCTGCTTTCCTTTGCTATCACCTCAACCCTGGAAAAAATACACTGGAAAGATTTTACAACATCTACAAGGCAGAACCTTGAAAAAAGTACAAGGTTTGGGCTGGTCCTGAAGCCATGCCAAGACCCACAGCACTATCCTCTCTCAGAATAAAGTGCCAGCACACCAATATGCCATAGCACTGGAAACTATCACCATTGTTCAAATGTTAGTGAACAGAATCATGAAACTGAAAAATGGAAAATGAGGGCTAAGCTGTCAGTAACATTGACAGAAAGTGCCCCAAACCCACTCTTATCAGCAGTCTTCTATGGACACAATGGTAGCCTTACACTGTTGCATTGTGACATTTGACCCTGTGGTAGAATGCAGCATTATAAGTATTTTAGTTTCCCTTTATTTTTACATATATATCACACAGCCATACACTTTGTGTCTTCATAGTAATAGGAACACATGAAAATTTGTACATGACAGTTAAAATTTCAAAGGCGATGGCTGAGCAGGGTTGCCCTGGATCTTCAACATCTTGCTAAGTTCTTTACTTTATAGTTCACTGCCCAGTGTATATGCTGCTTCTAAGTGAATAATCACATTATTTGCTGATGCTTTTCTTGGTGCACTACTTGGGAATCCCTAACACATCTTATTTTTTGTTGTTGTTTGAACTAAGAGACTTCAGCATTCTGTATGTATATCCAATTATATTATATTGCATTTTCCATTTATACGCCAATTCCAAGAGACAGCACAGAGTGATTCACATTGCAACAATGCATATAGAATTCGAAGGCCAGTCAAGCGCTGTCTGAAATACTGTACTGCTGAATCTACTGTTACTGCTGCTATTTATGACTAACAACATTTATTTAGGACTAAGAGCATGCCTGCTAGGTTCATTTATGGTAAAGAGTAAATAGTATATTAGTGAACCGTTCTTTCAGTTCACCACTAAGCCATGGAGATAATTAGGTAACAATGGCCATGCTAAAGTTCATGTGAATGTAATTTTCAAGCAACACTTAGTATCCTT
The DNA here is from genome assembly GCF_019175285.1 of Sceloporus undulatus. Taxonomy (NCBI): domain Eukaryota; kingdom Metazoa; phylum Chordata; class Lepidosauria; order Squamata; family Phrynosomatidae; genus Sceloporus; species Sceloporus undulatus. The sequence goes on along the minus strand of NC_056524.1, from coordinate 31,979,603 downwards.
TATTTTTCATTGGACTTTGTCACAACTAATGTCAGCTGAATCAAAGTCAATAACTTTATGCCATAATTGCATACCTGCTAATCTGGTGTGACACTGAACTTGGCACTTACTTCTGAGGAGATGTGTGTAGAATTACACTATCAAAAGAGCTTTTGAGCACCAAAGCATTTTACAACTCCCACTTCTAAAACCTATAGGGATGTCATCTATGCACATGCTATCAAATAAAAGAACACTAGACATCTTTTGATACATGGTTCATTTATTAGATACAGAATAGAAGCGCTGGTGTCATCTTCGTGTAGGATACTAACCAGTGTAAATATAATTTTTGAAAGCAAAATGAATGCTGAAACTTTTAACATTTTAAAGTAAATGTTGCTAATAATAAATGCATGTAAATAATTGATACCTATGCCTAAACATTTAAGTCTATTTTCATATATTTTCTACATTTTCACAATAAAACTGAATTCCAAACTTTGCTTGAGAGACTATTGTTTTGCTTCTGTTACTACTTAAGTATCTGGTAGAATTAACTGGTATCGGGCAAAACAGACTGGCAATAAGAGCCGGCTTGGGGGTGGCATGGGTGTAGGGTGACTAGCACATTGCCTGCCCTGACTCTGCCCCCAAGCCGGAGTCATGCCACCCATCCATTCAGACAGCGGGCAGCATGGGAACGCTCCTGCAGCGCAGCGATAAGATACCAAATGGCATAGGAACGGAGAAGAGGTGTGCGGTGGTGAAAGGGGCACCTTTTCCCTGGTGCTTTTTGCTACTCCTTTTTGCACCACGAAAAGGCCAGATCAGGGCTGTGGCATGCTATTGCTGTAGCCCTGATCCAGTCAGTGCAGGGGTGGCATAATGCCACCCCTTTAGGGTTGTCTGTTTTTGGCCTCAGTTTGAAGAAATTTCAAATAATCTTTCTATGCAATAGCCACAATATGTCAAGACATATCAGAAGACCTGGACCTTGAATGAAGGGCAAACCACTGGAGGATTGCGAAGACCAGCTTACTGGTTCTGTGAATTGTTAAATCTCTGCTAAGGATGAGTTCACACATCCATATTCTTCTCCACCTGTGCAAGACATAATTTGGAATGTTCTTCCTTTGGCCAGCAATCAAAAACATTTTTATTCAAGCAAGCTTTTTAAAATCATGTGTGCCTGGTTTTATGTTTTTGGGGCGCTGTTTTAGATTACATTTTTAACTTTTGTATATTTTATGTGATTTTATGTAATGTGTTTTTCTCCATCATTCCTGTGCAAGACATAATTTGGAATGTTCTAGACCCTGAATAAAGAAACAGTGGACATTCCACCACTCCCATCCTCTACCACTAGCCAGACCAGCTAGAAGTGATGGGAGGTAGAGTCCAACAATACCTGGACAGCCACAGGTTCCCAACCCCTACTTTAGACTTTGTAAGAATCTAGCAATAAAGCCAAAGGTGAAGAAAATTGTGCTCCAACCCTCCTTTCACAGCCCCTAAATCCCCTTAAGCCCCAATTTTTGGTTTTCTAAAGTGTGTGTGTGTGGGGGGGGGGGGGGGGGGGGGGGGGGGGGGGGAGACAGGTGAAAATAATGCCCAGATCCCTACAAGTGCAAAAAAACAAAAACCCCTGCTCCCTACCTCCCTCCCCTCGGAAATGACACTGTATTGTGTCCCATCACCATTTTGGAGGAGAAATGTGGTGGCTTTTTGGTCTTCTCTTAAGAAAGGTACTGCCCACAGAAAAGGTTAGAGGAAACTGGCCTGTGACTCACACAGTTGCACACCCCTGACATAAGACTTATGGGTTTTGCTGGCAAGGTATGCTCCCTGGGTGTAACCGTTCCCCAAGGCCAGCCCCCATCTGTTCCTGTTCCAGACACTAGCAGCAACATCAACAGGTTTCTCTGTTTTTTCAAAAGCTAGAACTCTTTCAATTCCCATGTTTTTTCTTCTTCCTATTTATTTTCAACAGTATTTTCAATATTTCCTTTTGGTGGTTGAACAAGATGGCCCATGAGGCTCCTTCCACCTCTGTGATTCCATGATTCTGTGTGTATGCTCACAGATACAATGGTGGACAGAATGTTTCCTGCAACTCAAGTTCTTTTAAGTAGGCATCTGTACAGGGGTCCCATCTCCTTGCTTCAGGTGATTATTCTAGCACTGGGGTAATCAACTTGAATCTAGCAGGAAGGTGTAAAGTCTGCCTCTTTGACCATGTGTATTTGACTCTACCTATCCTACTGTTAATGCTCACCAGTTTTCAGGTTTAGAAGGTTCCAAATGGTGTTTTATGAAGATACATAATTCCATGGAGCAGCTGCATAAATGGCCACCCAAAGAGCATCAGCTACAGACAGGCTACCTGCACTTCATATACAGAACCATTTATCTGGATGAAAGGATAATCACAGCAAGAGCATTATAAGAAACAAATAAACAAATGGATTTAAAAATCTGATTTCCTCAAATATTAGTTTTTTAAATGGAGACTCTTCACATATGATTCTATTTAAATGGAAATTACCAAGCAACAACTCACTGAAGGGAGAAGAACGTGTATATATTTGTGAAAGAATAAATGGCCACTTTTGGTCATTTTAAGAGGTCTGCCAGCCTTCCAGAAGGGAGGCACAATAGTAACTAGTGAGAAACTATTTTAACACACACCAATCAATCAGTTTCCAAATAATTACAAGGCTGGATTTTGACTCTTCAAGCAGTGTACAACTATTTCTCCTTGATGGAAAAGTGAGAAATACAAGAAAAATAGGTGGTTATGTTTGTGATGGGGTACTGCTTACCGTATTACAAATTAAGAAGCCTTGGTCTGTTTGACATCCAACATGCAGGAGTCCTCTCAGTTAATATGAAGTACAGTACATATTTCTAGCATGAACAAGAAACCCTACAGCTATCAGAGCTGCATGTGTTCAGAGATTTCCAGGTTGAAGATGGCTTCATGAAGCAAAACTCTAAAGCAACTCCATGGAGGGGGAACTGCTGAGTATGGTGGTCACTAGTTAGACACTGTGCAACTGGTGAAAATTGTTTCCCAGGTGTGGGAAGCTGAAAGGTGAGCCTCTCAGGCGTCTGGATCCCTCTCTGTGCATCTTAACACACCCCTTGTGTAGTTTGGATGTGATAAGAGCAGAGAGGATTGAGAGGAGTCAGTTGCACCTATTGCATTCAAATCTTTTAGCCGAGACCATTCAACTTTCTTAATTACCCCATAAGTATATTATAGAGGAAATCGAAATTAAGGAGCTTGTCAATAAATTGGGATGATCTGACCTCTATAAGTAACTTCTATGAACATAAAGTGAGAAGCATATTGGGAAAGCTTTTTATTCTGCAATACATCTTATTTAAATGGTATTTAAAAGAAAGAAACATTTAACTGTGGAATAAAGTGGAAAATAAACCCCAAATTATCATCCACTAAAGGCAACTATATTTGGATTTAATTTTGTTGCACAGCAAGTTAAGATGGCAATTAAAGGAAAGAACTGTGTTGTTTACTTACTTGATGTAACATCAAGACCATCTTCTTGCTCTGTAGAGAGATAGTGAACTAACAATTGACAACTGAAATGTAAGTTCCAGCTGATACAAGAGAGTTTAACATAGAGGGCCAGTCAGTTTAAAGATTACAATGGCATCTTGTGGCTAAATGGTTAATTGCAGTTAAAGGAAATAATATTTAGACAGCTGTCAAAATAGTCTTTATGATATAATATGGCGACCTGATGAGGTAAAATAACAGATACTAAATGTGAATGACTATGAAATGATTTCTCTAGAAGGTCCTTCACAAAAGAAATGAGACTTAGTACTGATGTATTATATAACATATGTTGCTCAGAGTCTGTTTCGTTAGGGGCACATGGGAATTTGTTAAGAAACCTGCCAAATATATTTTCACCACAGGCTAGTTTCATTGCCAAACTGGATTTGCTACTTCATTTCTATGCACAAAGGCTAGTTTATAATTTTATTTTGTTTTATAGATCTTTATAACATTGCTTTTAACTTATGTTTTTAAAATAGAAATTTAGTTTGTGTTTTAATATTTGTATTGAGAGTTTTAAAATCGCGTTGTGTTTTTAAAACATTGTATGCCACCTTGGATCCTTGTTATTCATATGACTGCTCCCATGCTGCTACTCTTTCAACAAAACTCATTCATTTGGTGGGGACTTACAACTCAACATGTAGACAGACGGAACTGTGTACAGGCTGCATCTCTTCAGTTTCAAACTGGCTATGTAGAAGATTTTCGCCCAGATTGTCCCTCCAAATTTGTAATCTAAATTTGACATGCACATACACGTATCTGTCTTGTACAATTCATATTACAGTAGCAAACATTTGCTTGTCCTCGTCTATTTGCAATAAGGATATGCAGGCAAATTTTGCTTTTCTTGTTTGTGGAACTGTATGATATACAATGTTGTAAACACGTTTTGCTCTGTAGGTACAATATGTTTTAGAATAAAACAGATTGCTTTACAGATGAATGGAAAATCTGATATACAATTAATGCCATGTATTTCAGGTGCTCCAAAGACCAGAATACAAACCAATTAAAATTACAAGAAAAGATTCTACCTAAAAGAAAAGATTCTACCTAAACATGTAATGTAAGCGTTATTTGAGCAGACTGCCTCAGAAGATGGTGGACTCTCTGTCATTGGATATCTTTAAATAGAGGTTGGATGTGCATCTTTCAGCAGTTCTTTTGTTATCTATTCCTACATGACACAGGGTTGGAGTAGATGGCCCTTATAGTCCCTATAGACCTCTATGACTCTATTCTATGAAGCTCTCCTGTAAGCATACTATTAGCTTCAGAGAAAAAGGCAGAAAAAGAAAGCCCACTGGCCAGTGTTAAAATGTGCATGTTTTCAATAGGCTTTTAAATGAAGAATTACCTTCCATTATTATTATTTATTTAATGGGCTAAGCAACTCTTTTGCTTTCTGGCTATGTGAGGAAAGTGTACCAACCAAATCTGCTGTGATTTTATTTTACTTCGTGTGGAAAATAATCTTTTAAAGGAAAAGTGAATTCTAAAGGACGTGTGGTCCAAGTTAATTTATGCAAGAAATTAGGAATGTGAGGATACAAAAGCTTCAGACTATTTTTGCAGGTATCTAAAATTTCATAAAACTTTATAATTTTTCAAGAAGCAAACTGCATCTTGTAAGTCAAACAAAACTTGGGTCTTAACTTTAAAATGGTTTCCCAGAGAATTCAAGCTATATCAAATAGGAAAGGTTTTTCTGTGAGTGGGATATACTGAGGGTTGCTTTTGGACTGCAGGATAGTGAGGTCATGTAAGATACAAGGGGAAAAACCCTGAGAATACAGTTTAAAACAGCTATGCAATGAAGAACACAATACACACACCTTCACATTTTCAAAAGAAGTTTTTGTTATTTCTGGAATTCTTTATTAAAAATACTGCTGTACACATGAAAAGAATGGAAAATAGGATTAAAAGGTAACACATCGTGGGATCATGACATCAGAACGTAACATACTGGTGCTTTTTAGGGGAAGCTGTTCACATAGAAAATATTACTGGAACAAGGTCAAAATTAAAAAAACAAAAAAAAGTAGTTCTCAAAGTATTTACAGTGCAGCAAAAACAAAACAAAAACAAAACAAAACAAGCAAACTAGAACAGGTAAGAAATTTACCGTAAATGGACTAAAATCACATGATTTCAAAAGGTTGTCCTTTCTGTGCTTTCAGCTGTAACAATAGGAAGGTCAGAATTGTTTCCCCATGTGAAAAAAGAATATCTTGCAAGGTTCTTTATATTGCCACTTTAGTTTAAGGATTACATACGCAACACTTCCTATGAATGGAACATGCTATTACTGGACAACCTTCTAAATGGAATTATGTTGGAATTGAAGGGTTCTCCCCCCAAAAAAAACACCAAAGGAGAAACTTCCAAAACATGGACCAAAGGGGGGGGGGGCACAAAATTCCACATTGTTTTATGTATTATTCAACAGCAAATATTTCCTGGATGACATTTACTTATGGAAACTTATCAGATCTCTGGTCTTTTTAATTTTTTAAATATACTTTAAACCAAGTCCTGAGATTACTGGGGCTAAAGCAATGGACATGTGTGTTGACAGAAGTTTTGCAAAATGCAACTTGTCTTTGAAAGGTGAGTCTTGCTGGTATATAATAAGTGAGGATGAGACTGAAGCCCTGCGTTACCCCTGCCTTTGCTTTTCCCATAATATTGGTCCACAAAATAATCTGTCAAAAGTTCCCAATTCCCACAACTAAAGAGATGATCCCCTTTCATTTTCAAAGAAAATAACACTGGGAAAAAAGAAAAGAAAAAAAGCCTCAGCCCGCTTATAAATTAAGCATTCAATATTTCTTCTAGAATACAAGTACTACTTTTTTGTACAAAAGAATTACAATATGATTTTTTCAAAAACGTATAAAAGACAGCTGCTCTTCCTCAAATACATGAGCTAACGATAAAAGACTGGTTTGCCATGTTCATATCCCAAAGTCTGTTCCTCTTGACATTTAAAAAAAGAACAATATTATGGCAACTGTAATCCTATGAATATTGAACATTATGCTCCATTTAAAATGTTTTTCCAGATCAAACAATAATTGATTTTATTTCTCTAAGCTCATCAACTGATGCTACTAACTGCAGACTCTGCCTTGTCTCCTGATGTCACAGGTGTCCCTAGTCTTTCAAAGCCTTGCTTATAAAGAACACTGCTTTTCTTGAGGCAAATCTAAAGTTGGAGTGTCACCATTAAAGCTTATAAAACTGGAGAGAATTGTTATAAATTTATCTGAAATTACAAATATTCAGAATTAATAAAATTGATGCCAGTAACATCAGTTGCAAGTGCTTTAAGTCAGTCCGACACCTTCTGAAGAGAATTTCCATATTTTATCTTCATAGTAAGCACCCAGTGCTATTAAACATTCAGTGCTGGAAAAGGATGTAAGTATACAGTCTTCACTACTGTTTTAAGAAAGAAAATAAAATAGTCCTACTTATTTGGCAGTCTTCAGTATCAAAGTAGAGGTGTTTTACTACAAATAATCTTGAATACCCAAGCTTCCAGACAACAATGGGTCCAAGTATCAGAAAACTAGTTGCGAGCAATAAAAATAAAATAAAATCCAGACTTGAAGACTGAATATTCATGTGTTGCGTATTATGAAAAGTAATATTACTTTGGGCTAAGCAGTGACTGCAAAGGCACAGCAGACCATCAATTCCTCCAGAATCAAGCTATAAAACTTCAAAATCTCTTGATGTCAGACAACTGCTGTGTATAGCTAATCTTCTGAACAGTGTCTTTGTATCTGTATCCAGTGTAAAGTACCATAATAAAGCTGTGGTTCAAATAACAGAACTTTATACAAAACCAAAAAGGATACCTTAAGTAACGTAATGGAATACACTACTGAAACTTCAGGCCTGTAACACAATTTCATTTTAAAAATTCTATTAAAAATTGCATAAATGTAAATGCATCTGATTAGCAGGAAAATATACAAACAGGTATTTTATTTAAAAGGCGCTGGTTGTGTTTAGAGCATTTGGATATGCTCCTGAAATTACAGCTCTGAGATGGTGCTTCAACCAAATAAAAGGGGATTTTTACATGTGACGTCTCTACAATCTCTTACTTGATTATTATTATTTTTTTCATTTTTAAATATGCATCTTCTGGTTTGATTAGTTAACCTAACAGTGGGTGGCATATGACACAGTTTTACAGAGGTTATAAGCTACATTTTAATTTACAGAACACAATTTTTATAAAATTATTCACCTGGTCCTTTATAATATTCTGGGGTGCAAATAATATCAAAATGGATAAATCCTGCAGTGGCAAAAACAAAGAAAAAGAAAATAAAAAAGTTTATCCCAGAAATGTCCTTGCAAAGAGATTCCCTTAGTAAGTATCCGATGTGGCAAAACTTCAGAGATCAGAAAGTCTTTTAAAAAATTAAAATTAGTGCATATACGAGTGGAAAAAAATAAAAGCAGGAACATCATGCCCCTGATGTGTTCCTTATTTTAAAACAAATTCTTCACAGATAAAGCCTCCAATGGCAGCCAGAGCTCAAGGGTAAGCAAAATCATTCTTCCCTTCAAGTAACAGTGTACCTGACTGAAGTGCAACACATCTCCTGCTGTTTTGTTTCCCAAAGTGTGAAATGAGATGACGACAATCAGCTGTAGTGCAATTTGCCATTGGTTACGTTCCTCAGCAATGTCCTGCATGCTTTCAACAAGTACTACAACTGACCGTTTGCAGCTGCAATCAGTTCTTGAAAAGTATTTTCAAAGCAGCGTTTTAGGTCACTATACGTTACCACAAGTACACTCTTCTCATCTCTGGAAATGAGGCTTATTTTTTCTGGCACACCAGCATCAAGCTGAAAGTAAAGCACAGGAAACCTGATGCAGATTTATGTAATGAAACTTGCTATCAAAAGTAATAATCGTCTGTTGAACAGCATTTTGGCATACAAAGGGCTATAATTTTTTTCCTTCATCTTCACAAAACTGCTTATAAAGCTATCATTATTTTTCCATTGTGCCAAAGGAACAGCCCAGGTCCAGAAATTCTCTAGCAATCAATTGCTAACAAAGTGTTTATCATGAAAATCCTATGAATAAGCTGTGTTGTTTTGATAGAACAAAACACCTGACTCAACAACGTCAATCAGAAAAGAGGAAAAATTTAATCTAAAATTCATATGTACTGGGGAAATATTAAAAACTGCAGAACAATTTGTAGAGGGAAAATTAATCTTCAAAAAAGTACAAATATTTATGAAGGTATACTGTACAGTCATGGAGTGTGTGTGGAGTCTACACTATCCTACAGGACACACTAACAATCTTTCCTTTGTTTGAACTCTTCCCCCAAGTCTTTATCCCGCAATACACAGAAAGCTTGTTCTTAACCTTAATGAAGTAGCCCTCAATGTACAGGGATATTCTGGTAAGGAAGAAGAGTTAAAACAAGCAATCTATCATGTGCCTCATGGATAAGTACAGGCCGAATTGCAGACTGTATTACTTTACAAATGACAGAAATGGAATTAGCTTTAAGGTTAAAAAAAAAAAAGGGGGGGGAGGTTGCCTTAGATTTCCTACATGGAGCATTTTGCTCCTAAAAGTCTAAACTCAGTGAAAGAATTCACTATTTAACACAAATTGGCCTCATGCAGATAGTGCTGAGACATACAGTATTACTTTTTAAACATGATACGGTATTCATTTTTCAACTGAACATAAAATATAGGACCCAATCTAGACACAAAATCCATTGTCCAGGTCTACAGGTAAAATCTTGGATGAATGTTTGGCTTGCATTCTGCCTTTTCTTCCTCTAGCACAGCTACAAGTATTCACTGGAAATATCCATTTTTAAATTTATGCTGTTTGTTGTTAGCACTGACAAGGTTAGGTTGTATCTGGTTCAAACCGGCCTACTAAAATAAGCCAGAATCAGAAACCGTGGTGGGTTACAGACTGCCCGTTTGGGGCGGCCTGTAACTGGCCCTTTCCCCGCCGGATTGGGGCCTCAGCTGCCACAGCAGCAGCCTCTGAGGCCCCGATCCGTCGCTTTCCAGGCTGCGGGGAAGTGGCAAAAGGCCGCTTCCCCATGGCCTGGAAAGGGGTGTCCTTGGGGCTTCAAGCCCCAAGGACACCCAGCGGTGGCAGGGAGGAGGAGAAAGGGGCTGCTTGGCCCCTTTCTGCTCTGCGTCACTGGCGCAGCCATGTAAAGACTGTGCCCAGCGACGCAAAGGTGGAAGGAGCTCCGAAATGGAGCTCCTTCCAGGGCTGCGGAAAGGGCGCCTCAGGCACCCTCGCACAGCCCCACTACGTCACTTCCGCGCCACCCCGTTTGGAGGTGGCCCGGTCGTGACATAGTCGTGGCGGCGCCCATGTATATAGGGTGGCACCATTTTCTAAGCGCTCCATGCGTATTAGGGTTAGGGCCGTCAGGAAGTGACGCCCCTTCCTAACCCTAGTACGCGCAGAGCGCGTACTTAATGCCTATCTGTAACGGGCCCAAGTGTGTTTTCAGAACATCTGAAAAGGGTCAGTGTCTCACATATGCAACCATGTTTTTTGATGCAGCTGCTGAAGCACCCACTTGACCACTGACTTATGCAGCATTTGCTTGTGCCATGTATAGCCTAACCACAGTTAAAAAACAGTTTAGAATCCTATCTGTTTTAAGAGGAAATCTCCTTGCATTCCAATTGAAAAGAAGGTCAAGAGGAAAGATAATAGACACCATAAATTAACTTGCAAAGAAAGAGCTCAGAAATCTACTTTTAAAAGACAATGACATGCTAAAGTCATCAATAAATGAGCAATAGTAGGATGACACACTGGTTGAGTAAACAAGTTTAAATCAGCCACACTATGTCATTATCAGTTGTAACAACATCCACTCTTCCTAAAAGTAATTTTCTAAGCTCTGGAAAATACAATACTTCCAGTTTACCTTGTTAAGACAAGAGATAATGTGACTGAGGTCTATCCAGGGAGTACCTGCTTCTGTCACCTGATGGAAAAGATGATCCCTAAAGAGCTTCAGGAGATATCGGTCTCCAGTTTCTGACCAAGTTGGGTCCTTCTGAAATCTATTGTAAAACAGAATGGTTGTATTTCTTATTAAGGGCACAAGTTCACAATTATCTCAGGCTAAGTAATATCTGGAGATGTTTTGGCTTTGTAAAAACACCCCCACCCTTCATAACATTTAAGAAAAAGCAAAAAAAGCAAAGTGCCATCCTTCAGGTCATCAAGTTTAAAAAGAAAAAAAAAGTCTTTATGGGTCCAGAAGCATGTCAACTATAGGGGGCATTTTTTGAATATCACAGTTTAACTCATTTGAAAACCAGGTTAAATAGGTTTTCATGTGAACTTGTGTAGTTTCCAACACTTGGCATGAAATGCTGTATTACTTTATTTTATGTTTGGTATCATTAAGTTATTGTGGTCAGACTTACAGTGTCCAGGAGAATGCAATCTCTACAAATATCAATTACTGTTCCCAGTTTCCAGAATTGGCAATGTAGCACTGTCTGCACTTGGATGATATTTGCTGCTGTTGGGAGAAAAAACTGAAATACCTTCCCAAAAATGTACTAACAGCTTGGAGTTTTAAAACTGTCTTTCAATTATGTCAGAATATGAGATATTTAATAAAACACCATTTTGCACTAATTATTCTCTGCCTCCAGACAAGCCTCAAACCAGGATGATATTATCCATCTAAGCCATGACTAGCAAAAATATATATATTCACACACAAGGAAGTTCTGGTCTGTGTGCTACAAAATTGACCAAAATGGCCGAGCTCATCTTTCACTGGTTGTTTATACTTGGCAAGTCCATTATCACATGTGAACATTTGGACTGTCTTTATGGTGTCCCTTTACAGAACACTGTGAGGGAGAAAATGTTCAATTCCTTACTCTGGCCTTTCATTGATTGTTCCCAATTTTGCAAGAAGCCGAAATAATCTTCCATTCTGAACCTCCTAGAAGACAAGATTAAGAGATAAATAAAAACTGGACCATAATGGCATAGGCATATACCATAGTCATAAAATAAAACAAAATATAAATTTAATTAGTAGAACGAGTTAAATCTCATTTTATCTTCATTCAGTTATGTGCTGTTGCTTGGTTCTCCTTTGTATTGTCTGTGTTTTTAATATTTTTATACTGTGTAGAAAACTCTGCTTATCAATAATTTATTTCAAGTTTAAATTAACTTTTCCACCGATTTAAAAGGGACCTCTGTTAAACCAGAACTTGGAAAAGCTGTAGGCAGAGGCTATTCTGGACTGGGGGATTCTGGCAGATATAGTCCAAAAAAGTATTTTTTTTAAAAAGTCAACTAATTAATACTGTAATGCTATGGTTCCTGAGAGGACATTGACATAGGATGGAGTGCATTTCCCTATTTGCATTCTGGTTAATGGAAAAACTCAGCAGTCCTTGACTCTCCATGAATGTACTTGGACATCAGAAAAAGCCAAAGAAGACATACTAGCCATGACCAGGAAGAAAGCTTGGATCTACCAGATCCCAACTTTTCCCTGTTTCACAGATAGCAGCAAAACTATGAAAGTTTTAGTGCAAGCCTGGCAGGATACAAGAAAAGGAGATTTGACCACTCTGAGTTCTCCCTCTCCAAGTTTGACTGCTTTGGCCATCTGCAGCTGACTAATAGAACAATCAACAAAAAGTACAACAATTTAAAAGTAATGAGCATAATATAGCCAATGCTTAGTGACAAAAACAAACAACACCAAAAGTTCAAAAGTGTATTTTGAACTTAGCACAATTAGAAATCGATCAAAAGAAGGCCAAGTAAAAGAGAAAAATGTTATGAGCCTGATGAATTTTAAATGGAAGGGTATGCCAGCATCAAGTGAACATTACAAGAAAGGGCCTGACTCTCATGTTTATTTGCCAGATCTCCAGAGTTGGCTCCAAGAGAAAGAGCTCTGACTCTAATTTTAATATTTGAGAAGGTGTATATAGGATGGAGTAATCCTACATACGCTATATACTGCCTTGAGTCCATGTACTGGGAGGAAGGCAGGGTATAAATAAACATAAACATAAACATAAACATAAACATAATAATAATAATAATGTAACTCAGACCATAATCATTCAGTACTTTAAAGGTAGAATCGATATAGAAACAATAATGAGCCAATTGAGTATACATAAGATTAGATTGTGTGCTGAGACTTTTGAGCAAACCTGGTTGCTGCATTCTAAATCAGTTAAAGCTCTGGAAACATTTTGTAAGTAACCGAGGAGCTGGGAGACTGAACTCCCCATCTCTAGGAAAGACTGCATTTTGCTAAAACAGATCCACAGCATTGTCAGGGACCACGATCACTGGCGCATCCAGGAAAAGTGATGGGCCATTGAATACCGACAAATTATAGACCTATTTTGTCAACCTGCCAAAATAGGTTGTACCTGTACATATAAAGATACAACAAAAGGGACATAAATTAATGGAACACATATATCTAAGAACAACAGTGACTTTGGGCATATCTTAAGAACCTGGGGGGGGGGGGGAATCCAATTAAAAATATAACCCAATTTTCTTTATTTCTGACTAATTAGGTCCGTACCTAATACCTTGCCCCAATGATTCCATGGGATCTCCCCAAACCCCTTTACCTCATACATCCTAACTCTAGGTAGCTAACTCTGTTTTATTTCCTTGCCCTTTTAGCAGCAATGTTTTTAAATCCTCTTCTGTTTTCCTGCCCCAGGAATTTTGGCAGCAGTGTATAAATCTCTATGATTTATATCAGACACCACTTTTTTACTCCTGGGAAACTGCTATTTGGGTCTTCTACTTGAAATTGGTCACTGCTTTGAACAATACCACACCCACATCTGTCAAATTTGGAAGCACTTAGCAAAATTTTCCTCCGAGTTATGCGAAGTCCCTCTTTTTTTTTTTTTTTTTTTGCTTTTAGGATGCCCTTAATTTTGTATTTTCACCTTTTCAACTGGAAACTGGACATTGCAACCTAAGGAAAAACAAAAAACAAAAACAAAAAAACAACATTCTGTCCCAATTTTCTGATGGCTGTCTCACTTCTCTGTTTCTAACAAGCTGTCACTTGAAATTTTGACTTGAAACCTGGCACTATAGCATTGTGTCAATGTTTGAAGTGTCTAGCATGATCTCTTGAAGAGCTTGTCTTGCCATATTATCATTAGAAATAAAGGATTCATACATCTGACTAAAATGTTTCCCAGCCAGAGCAATTACTTCCATCAAAAGCTGACTTTCTAGTCAGCTTTTTATCTTAAAAATGATTACTCAACCAAACCTACTCTTTTCCTAGATAATCAGTAGAAACAAGATTAGGAAGGAGTGGAGGGATATTTTAATGCTGTGTTTTTCTTTAGAAAAGCAATATGCTTTTAGTTCTTTATTTTCCAAGCAGTATGTCTGCCCTTGTTTTTAGAAGGCAAGAGTATAACAAAGAACACAGACTTTGACCAAGATCCATTCTTAGCTACAATCCCAACATTTATTTGAACTGAATATAAATAAAGAGATGCATGTGTATTTGGCACATTTATTATGGTGAAAGGTCACTAGCATCTGATTACTACTAGAAATGAAAGATGAAATTTCTAAGATATCTTTACATATTAAATAAAAGCCACCAAGCTCAGTTGAGAAGATAATTTGGTTTGTGAAATCAAAGACTTTGGTTTGATTATCCCCAAAGACCTAAAACAACCAAAGTAGTTAAATGACATGAAACTCCTGAATAAAGTCACTTATAATGGTGTCAATAACAAGTGCAGAAAGACAACTGGCTGTACTAAATGAAGCTGTAACATTTGAAAGAACAGAGTAATTTACCTTTGCAAGATCTTCTTCTATTACATCATTCCTCATTTGGGCAGCATCCAACTGAGTATAGAATCTTGCACCAATCATAGGCATGATATCATTTACACTTCGAAGCCTGTTTTGGTCAGTCAGCAAATATCTACCAAAGGAAATTTTTGTATGCTAGTTAAAAAAAAACACTGGCTTCTAAAGAAGAAAAGCTCTGATAGTGTAAAGTTTATTTTACTCATCTATGAAGCAGAAATACAGAACAAAATCATATTTTATATGCTGCATAGAAGATGAACTAAATTTTTAAATTCAGTTAAGCCTATTAAGAATAATTAATATGTTTGAATTCAGTACAGTGGTACCTCGGGATACGAAATACCCAGGTTACGAAATTTTCGGGATACGAAAAAATCCCATAGGGAATTATTGTTCCGGATGTTGTTTCGGGTACGAAAAAACTTTGTTTTGGTGCTTTTTCGGCTTTTTCGCACGGATCGCGGCTTTTTCCCCATTAGCGCCTATGGCAATTTCGGCTTACGAAGGCGTTTCGGTTACGAAAGCGCCGCGGACGATACTACTTTCGTAACCCGAGGCACGCACTGTATCATGGAAGCATGTGATTTAATATTATGTATTTAAGTTGTTATTGCATGCCTTCAAGTCATTTCTGGGTTATGGAGACCCCAAGGTCTATTATGATGATTTCTTGGCAAGATTTGTTCAAAGGATTGCATTTGGCTTCCTCTGAGGCTGAAAGAATGTGACTTGCCCATGATCATCCAGAAGGCTTCCTGGTTGAGCGGGGGAAATCAAACCCTGGTTTCCAGGATCCTAATGCAACCACACTGGTTCTTGTGTATTTAAGTATCATTATGCAATTGCTACCTTGTTTCAATAACAACGTTACACTACAGATTAATTCTAAATTAACATGAATGTAAATTACATGAGTGTTAGGAATGGCTTCCTCTGTATTATACCTATATTATGGAAGCAGAACACATACAAATGCTGCAAATAGACATATTTATCACTACATTGAAGACTGCCAAAATTTTGTCATAAGGGCAAAGTGTCAAAGAGAAGAAAAAAAAGAAATATTGTTAGTGTTAAGTAAAAACAAAAAAATACCAAGTTCAGTTGAACTGTATAATACAGTACTACAAAATGTGTTGTATGCCATTTTGTCTATTTGCTTCTACAATAAAATACACAGTAGGAACCAACACCACTACCCCTCTGCAATTCCCATCCCTTTGCATTCCCCCAGATCTAAAAATTTAGAGAAACTTCTGAAGCAGATCTGGGGCATACACAAGAGGCAAAAGAAGGTGGGGGCTGATGAACAAGGATTGACCATTTGCAATGAACTTGGGTGGAATGCAGTGCTTCTGATTATGACCAAATTGTTATCTTACAGCTGCCTTAAAGGATTACTAGATATGTCCAAAAGTGGTTAAGAATTCTGCAGTATCATATTTTCTGTTTCCTATCAGAAGAATGCTATTCTGATGCCACTGGAATCATGTATATCAGGGCATACATGAGCATCCCATGAACAAGTCTACTATCATATCTACTAGATCAAGGGAAGTAATAGTGCCACTCTATTCTCCTTTGGTCAGGCCTCACCTGGAATACTGTGTCCAGTTCTGGACAGCATAATTCAAAAAGGATGTTGACAAACTGTCCACAGGAGGGCAACCAAAATGGTGAAGGGTCTGGAAACCATGCCTTATGAGGAAAGACTTAGGGAGCTGGGTATATTTAGCCTGGATAAGAGATGGTTAAGAGGTGATATGATAGCTCTCTTTAAATATTTGAAGAGGTGTCACATTCAGGATGGAGAAAGTTTGTTTTCTGCTGCTCCAGACTAGAACATGGAACAATGGATGCAAGCTACAGGAAAAGAGATTCCCCACCTCAACATTAGGAGGAACTTCCCGACAGCAAGAACTGTTCGACAGTGAAACACACTCCCTCAGAGTGTGGTGGGGTCTCCTTCCTTGGAGGTCTTTAAGCAGAGGCTGGATGGCCATCTGTTGGGGATACTTTGATTGTGATTTACTGCATGGCAGGGGGGGTTGGACTGGATGGCCCTTGTGGTATCTTCCAACTCTATGATTCTATTATTCATATTTTTATTTAGTTAAAGAAGATATTGATGTTCATTTCAAATAACTCACAAAATAAGATTCTTCAAATCAGAGGAATAGTTGATTGTCACCAGTTCCATAGCTTTCTGCAGATTTTCTCTCTGAATTCCTGCCAAAGAATTGCAAGCCAAAGCCAACACAACCTTCCCTAGGGAGATCAGGTCTGCTTGCTATAAGAAAAATGACAAAGTAAATTGACTATGGTTAGCAATATATATATTATATTTTCTTAGCACTTTAAAACTAGATACAAATACTTTGTGGAGATAAATCATTTCATTTATTTTTGAGATTGAAAAAGTTATTATGTATAAACTAGTAGGCACTCATTTCATCCTATAGTTTAATTTAACAAACAGTATGCAGTGTAACAGAGTTCAGTTGTAGTAAGAACTCTCCCCCAACCCAATATCCTATGGATTTTTTTTTCTTTTACCAGTTTTCAGAAACATTTTGTCAAGTATTATCTATCAGTTATTATTATCACACAATTCACTCCACCTTGTGAGGTAGGCAAACATGTCAACTTAGGGCACACCACTTTTTCCTGCTGAAAACACAGCAAATAGCACTAGTGTACGCGATTCTCAACATCAATTCCTGTGAAGTAGTTCAGATTTGTGGTGGTTACTTGGCACTACAGCTGTCCTCTGCTAAATATACAGTGGCCCATCCACATTCGCTGGAGTTGGGGGCATGGGACTCCCTTGAAAGTAGAAAAACCACAAATAAAAAACCCAGTACTTTTTTTAATCTGAGAGATCACCTCTCTAGGTCCTCCAGAGCAACATTATGATCAACATCCACTGGAGGTTGAGCATAGAATCGAACTGGAGGACTTACAAATGCCAACATTAGTGTTTTCTCTAGGAATCTCTAGGTCCTTCAGCACAACTCTATAGTCAACCTCATGGACAGTCACTCTGGAGTACCTAGAAATTCCTATACAGAACATATTAATCAAATCTGCAAATGTCCTTTAAAATGGCTACACAAGGCAACAGCATTTCTAAAGCAGGACAAACAGAAATCAAATGAAATTAAGGGGCATGGACCAGGAAGGGAGAGGAAAATAGCAGATGCGAACAACGGGTTCTCCAGATGGGGCTCCAAGAACAATTTGGATTCTTGGATCATGGACTGCAGTTGCATGAAGGGGGACTTCTGGCAAGGGATGGATTGCACCTCAAACCAGAAGCCAGATATGTTCTTGCCAGTAGTCTCCTAAATTTGATCTGGAGGGCTTTAAACTGAGTTATGTGGGGGAGGGAGACAGTATCTTGGAAGGCAGGAGTACATCATGGGCAAGAGATGGCAACTGTCATCATCCAACCTGGAGGGAGTGAGGGGGTGGGCCCAACGCCATTGGGACTGCCCTCAAGAGAAGGAACCCTCCCTCCATGGCAACTGCCATCGTTCAGCCTGGAAGGAGTGAGGGGGCGGGAAGGGGCTAATTTTGAATTTTTATTGTATTCTGTATGTATTTTTATTGCTGTAACCCGCCCGGATTCCTTGTGATTGGGCAGGCTATAAATAAATAATTTATTGTTGTTGTTGTTGTTGTCAAAGTGTTATAGAGGGAACAAGGCAAAATAGTGCAAGGACCAATAGTGGGAGAGAAAAAATTATACACAGACAGCTAGGGGGGAGGACCCATGGTCTTAGATGTGGCTACACTAATGCACAGAGCATGGGAATTAAACAAGATAAACTTGAACTCATAGCACAACAAAGCAAATGCAATATAATAGGCATCACTGAAACCTTATGGAATGAGTCTCGTGATTGAAATGTAGTAATAGAAGGGTCTAACCTTTTTAACAGAAATAGGCCAAATAGGAATGGAGGAGGAATAGCATTATATGTCAGGGATGTTTACACCTGTGAAGAGATCTAGAACTTAAATCCTGGAAATCAGGTGGAGGGCATCTGGATAAAAATGAAAGGGGAAGGAAACAAGAGAAATGTTATTGTGGGAGTCTACTACAGATCCTCAAGTAAGACTGAGGAATTGGATTATGTCTTTCTAAAACAGATAACCACACATTTAGAAATGAGAGATGTTTCCTGATATTTGCTGGAAGGCAAACTCAGCAAAAACTTCAAGGTCTAACAAATTCCTCAATTGCCTGGAAGACAATTTTACTGTCCAAAAGGTGGAAGGGGCAACAAGGGGAACAGCTATTTTAGATCTGATCCTAATCAACAGGGATGACCTGGTTAAAGGGGTGCAAGTAGTAGGATCTTCAGGTGGAAGTGATCATGTTCTCCTGAATTTTGTTATACAGTGGAAAGGAGAAGCCAGGCATAGTCAGACACACATTCTAGACTTTAGGAGAGCTGACTTCAATAAACTTAGGGAAACATGTGGGGTGATCCCATGGTCAGGAATACTAAAGGAGAAGGGAGTTCAGGACAGACAGGAGTTTCTCAAAAGGGAGATACTGAAGGCACAATCTCAAACTGTTCTAATGAGGAGGGACAATTCAACTCAAGAAACTGTATTGGATGACTAAAGAACTTTCAACTGAATTAAGTTTTAAAAAGGAGATGTAAAAGAAATGGAAAAGGGGGGAATCACTAAAGAGGAATTCAAACAAACAGCTAGCACTTGTAGGGTTAAGTCAGGAAAGCTAAAATGAAGAATGAGCTAAGGCTTGCTAGAGAGGTTAAGAATAAAGGGCTTTTTTGGGTATGTCTGTAAGAAATGGAAGAAGAATGAAATGGCAGGCCAACTGTGTGGAGAAGATGGAGAAATTCTAATCGGGACAGAGAAAAGGCAGAATTAGTCAATACCTTCTTTGCTTCAGTTTTCTGACAAAAGGGAAAGGATGCTCAACCAAAGGAAAATGGAGCAGAGGACACAATAGGGGAAATACAGCACAGAATAAGTAAAGTACAGGAAAACCTGGTTAATCTAAATGAATTTAAATCTCCGGAACCAGATGAACTACATCCAATGATATATTTTTTTAAAAAACTGGCAAATTTAATCTCAGAGCCACTGGCAATATTCTCTGAGAACAGACAAGGGGAAGGGGGGGGGGGGAGAGGATCCCAACAACTACTGTTCAGTTAGTCTGACATCAATACCAAGAAAGTTTCTAGAGCAGCTCATTAAACAGAGAGTCTGTGAACATTTAGAAGGGAATGCCATAATCACTAAAAGTCAACATGGATTTCTCAAAAACAGGCCATTCTAGACTAATCTGATGTTTGTGTGTGTGTGTGTGTGTGTGTGTGTGTGTGTGTGTGTGTGTGTGTATATATATATAAAAATTACCAGCTGGTGATATGACAGCCCTGTTTAAGTATTTGAAGGGTGTCATATCAAGGATGGAGAAAGCTTGTTTTCTGCTGCTGCAGAGAATAGGATCCGGAACAATGGATGCAACCTACAGGAAAAGAGATTCCACTTCACTATTAGGAAAAACGTCCTGACAGTAAGAGCTGTTCAACAGTGGAACACACTCCCTCAGAGGGTGGGATCTCTTTAATTGGAGGTTTTTAAACAGAGGCTGGATGGCCATCTGTCGGGGATGCTTCGATTCTGAGTCCCTGCATGGCAGGGGAGTTGGACTGGATGGCCTTTGTGGTCTCTTCCAACTCTATGATTCTATGAGGAAAATGTCATAATCTGAATCCAATCATATTAAGGATAGAGTCAGCAATCATAGGCTTTGAAGTCTCTTTTGTTCAATTAGGAAACTACCAAAGTCAAGATATCCTCTGCAAAAAGATGGTTTCTAAAGCATATTTTCTTTAAAGGAAAGCTCTGTTAATACAAAAACAGTAATAGTCCATGTAAAATTCTGCAAAATTTGGTCTCTGATCAGCATTTGCTTAAAGAATATGGTCTGAATTCCAAGCTCCTCTTCCACTTATCCAAGTCCTGAAACTTTCTTTACGACTTTCTCTACAGCCTCCCACAATCTACCCCAACAATATGAGTGGAGTTGTGGGGGAGAGCAGAAAGCTGCAAATGGAATGGCAAGGTAAGTGACATCCTATTCTGTTCTTCAAAGGGGAATTAAGAATGAAGCCCATGAATCAGCAGTCATTTTGTCAATTTAGCTGAGAGTATATAACACAAAACTACAGAAGGACTGCTACATAACTAGTGCACTATTAGATATACA
Source organism: Sceloporus undulatus (assembly GCF_019175285.1). NCBI lineage: Eukaryota > Metazoa > Chordata > Lepidosauria > Squamata > Phrynosomatidae > Sceloporus > Sceloporus undulatus. Next base: position 31,958,856 of record NC_056524.1, on the reverse strand, counting down.
GTGCTCCCTCGGGTTACGAAATTAATTCGTTCCGCGGCCGCTTTCGTAACCCGAAAAGCCTTCGTAAGCCGAAATGCCATAGGCGCTAATGGGGAAAAGCCGCGATTCCGTGTGAAATAGCGCCGAAAAGCACCAAAAATTTTTTCGTAACCCGAAAAAACATTCGTAACCCGGAACAATTATTTCCTATGGGATTTTTTCGTATCCCGGAAATTTCGTAACCTGGGTATTTCGTATCCCGAGGTACCACTGTACACATGCTTCTTATTTACAGGGCAAAGTCCACTTTGTTCCTCAAGGTATATTTTTTATCATAGGTACTTCCTGTTTTGCTCCAAAAAGTAGTATATGATATTCATTATACTTTGCTTTAAATTGCTGCATGCCGCCTTGAATTCTGTGCTGGGAGAAAGTCAATATATTTAAACAAACAAACAAACAAACAAACAAGCTGTAAGGTATCCAGAGGTCCTGACTGTGTCTTCACCTGACTACTCATCCATCTTTGGAATACTTTCGTAGCCAAATTTCACTAGAATAAAGCAGATGAAATACCCTAATCTCAGAAAAGTTAGATAGCTCTCAGATTTGCCACATAATACTGTTTTAAGAGATTGAGAAGGGAAATAAAGCATTGTCATATAGTAAAAACGACTAAAGATACAATTTATGTGATTAACACTGCTACACACCAAAACTACTCTTTACTCTGAATACTGTGAAGGAACAGTGCTTTCACTGAGGAAGCACCCTAGGGTACTTAGATTTGCTTCTTTTTGTTCAATTTAAGGTGAGTTGTTACAGTTTTGAGTGATTTTAAGTGTACTAGTTCTGCTTTCTGTTTTCAAAATATTGTTTTTCTCTTCTTAATTTTGCTATGCTTTATATTTTAAAACTGAAATGGCAATTCACCTTCATAGCACTTTCTGGACTAGAAATATTTTTATAAGGACAAAGGAATAAATTAGTTTTATAATAGCATAACATAAAACCACTGCTGTTGAAAGAGCATTTTGGGAATCAAATTTATAATCTAAGCACACTTGAGATAATATGTACAATCTATGATTAAGTAGAATTTTCTGAGTATCCTACAGAAAGATTAGTACTGGCCACAAAGTCTTATATATTTTCATGTGCTAAAATTTATTTTTATACTATGACAGCTCTGTATTGTGCCAGCATGTATATACAGAAACACACTACTTTGAAACAGCCTATTTCATGCAGATTTAAATATTCATAACCATCAGAAGAATCAGCCAGTGTAGAATCATGAGATTACCTATGATTTTATTCTTTCCTGCTATTGAAATACTGTGTACTTTTAAATACTATATGTAAAATTGTGCTGCAAAATACACTTCAGTAATCATTCCCCTCCCCATCTCGCCTTCACATATTTTGTGTCTGTTTCTTACCTCCGTGAATTTTTTCTCTTTTGCTGCAGTCTTTTATTTTCCCCCTCAATTGCAACGCTTCTTCCTGCTTTTCAATTCTTATTTTCAACTCTGATTCTATCTATGGTTCTATTTATGTCCATTTACTGTGTCAATCTCTATTCATGTGGCTGAAATAGACTATGAAAAATAGACTGCAAGGAACAATGCATTCTTTTCTCATGGCCCTCATAGTCCATGCCTAACTTCTGTCCTTTCCTGACTCAATACAGAATGGGATATGATACGATGAAAGCAAACAAGAGAAAGGAAACCATCTTAGGAGTGTGCATGATGTTGACATTCAATTAATATGAGCAGCATGAACATTAAAATCAAAATGTTATTAAATTGCTATATCAAAAGGAATGTACTCGTGCTGGTTATGTATCATCTCAGCAGCTGATTACATTTTCACTTTGATTTCTCTTAGAGAAATCCAATGGAACGGGAGTCAAATAATTCAAAAGGAACCTACTATACAGATGGAGGTGGGAAGTAAAAAAATTCAATGCAAACTGCCTTTAAATTTCTAATGCTCAGTATGTGTGTACGTTGTTTCATAGTGACTGTCTGAAAAAGGGAAGCTACATGCTAACTCTATAGTGTGAAGCAAGTTCAAACTCCCAAGTGGAAGTAGAAGAGAGAACAATAAATGTGATTGGAGCCATCTCTTGAGATACTCTCAAATGGAAGAAAGACAAAACAAACAGGCTAGAGTTTCAAGTATTATGAACTGCTGTTTTTATAAGCTGAAAGGTTATCACACTTTAATTTGCAGTTAACTTGGCTAATTAATGTTCTTGGTTGAACTGCTGTTTTGAAGCTATCTATCCTTATTTTCATCAAAAACAACAACTGGTACATGCTAGGCTCCATTATAAAAAAAACCCAAAACCCAAAAACCTGCCAAACTCTGAGGAGCTTATTACCTATGAACATAAGTATTTTTTAGATTGTTTAAGATGTGTAATTCCCCATTGTGGTCTTATACATTTCTATAATTGGACCTCCATATCTGCAGACTTTCCATCTACGGATCTGAGCATCCGCAAATGGCAAGCCCCATAATCCCCAATGGCCATGCATTTACTTGACCATGCTAGCAAACATGCACACGTTAGGGAGAACATTAGGAAGAACAGGACTTGAGGTCCGGTGGGGGTGTGTGTATCCATGGGGGAAGAATCCAGAACAAATCTCCCAAGGAGATGGAGGTCCAACTGTATGTATGGCCATGAGCAGAGAATCTTGCAGACATGTGATGGTCACATTCTGTGATGCTCACATTTATCTTTGCACTTCAGAATATGATGAAAAGGATATCAGAAACAGGGTACTCTAGACAATCTTCCTAATCTATGAACAGCAACTACTAGAAATATAGCTTGGTATGCCCAAATTGTCACAATATATATTGGTGTAAAATCTACAGCATGAGTGAAACATAAATTATATTCTGGCAGATTATCCCCAGAATGTATAAAACAGGAAGTCCAAAATGGCAACAGAAGTCACATTTAGAGATCTAAACAAAACATATTACAATGCATCCTTATTTTCTAAATGGAAAAGTGCTCTTTAGCAGGGCTCCAGGAAGTAGTAGTGGAAAACTAGCCCTTCCATTACCCCAACTGTACAACAATGCCTTTTCCTCCACAGCTATCCTATATAGTGCTAGAAGGCTTGGGGCTAGGCCTCTCTGTGTGTATGTGCCTTCAAATCACCAGCTGACTTATGGCGACCCCATGAATTTCACAGGGTTTTCAAAGCCAAGGAATACTAACAGGAGGTTTTGCCAGTTTTTTTCCTCTGAAGTATAGCCAATAGCATATAATATTCCCTGGTGGTCTCTCATCCAAGGACTAACTAGCCCTGCTTAGCTTCAAGATCAGATAGGATCTGGTGCCTCTGGGGTATTTAAGCTGAGTCTAGCTACCTGAAATTAAAGGGTACAAAGAGGGAAAAGTACCCCCTCGTTTGTCCTTCCTTTGGAAACTTTCATTACAGCTGGTTGGAGAGTATTTTAATTTCACAAGAGGCACCCCATCACAAAACATAAGCCTCCTTCAAAATACTTACTACAAACCATTAGGGATTTTAAAAGCTGATTTTTTGTTCTTCTTACCATCCATCCATACACACCATCACAGCTGAAATTTCTGGGAAGTTTAAGGCCATTTCTTAAAAACATTTTTTTAAATTTGCAAACAGTGTGCCCAAGCCCCAATAAGGTAAAACTGCTACCTTCTTTCTGTGTGGCTCCACCTATGGCCCACAACCACACAAGTTGGAGAAAAAGATACAGACAGAGAGGACAAGCAAAGAGGAGCCCTGGTGGTGCAGTGGTTAAATGCCTGTACTGCAGCCACTCACTCAAAACCACAAGGTTGTGAGTTCAAGACTAGCAAAAGGGATCAAGCTTGACTTAGGCTTGCATCTTTCCGAGATTGCTAAAATGAGTACCCAGATTGTTGGGGGCAAATTAGCTTACAGTTGTAAACCACTTAGACACTGCTTAGGCGGCATGAAGCAGTATATAAATGAAACTTGTTTGTAAATGAAGCTTGTTTGTAAAGAGGGATTGAATTCAATTTTTAAAAGGGCAGTTTTTGAGTTGTTCAGACTCAAGAGACTCAAGAGTAGCATGAAGGAACAAAGTTACATTCAAAACAATGAAACACCAGTTCTTCCACTATACATATCTTATTTTAAGAATTCAATAGCTTTGTGAAGGTCTTTCAATGAAAGGTACAGATTTTCTAAGGGACATGGTGGCTCAGTGGTTAAGACTCTGATTCTGACTGCAAGATTGGCAGGTTTGCGGTTCAAGACCCAAGCACCATGTGACAGAGTGATCCTGTCCCAGCTTCTGCCAACCTAGCAGTTTGAAAGCATGTAAAAGTGCAAGAAGATAAATAGATACCACTTCAGTGGGAAGGTAACAGCATTCCATGCAGTCATGCTGGCCAGATGATCACAGAGTCTTCTTTGACGATGCTGACTCTTCGGCTCAGTAATGAAGATGAGCACCACTCCCTACAGTTTGACACGACTTGACAAGCTTGTCAAAGAGGAAACCTTTACCTTTACCAATTTTCTGACTGGAGCTCCCTTACGCTATGCACCAATCTGGAACGCTTGCTACATTATTCACAAATTTGGTAGGAATGTCTTTTTCAAAACACTATTTGTTGTTTCTTCCAACTAGCTACAAGGAAACTGCAATACTCATAAAGGGGGAAAATCAAAGACACATTCATGCAAATATTTTAGTGCAGGTGAACATTTGGAATGAGATCATATAATTCAAAACTTTCAAAGTTTTCCAAAAATTCAGACAGATTCAGTTGCATTTTAGTTTCTTGTCTTAAAACAATTAAGGATTAGCTTGCCAAATTTAATGCTTTAGAGAAATAACTACCACCGTCTGCATACAATTCCTAGAACCAAATTTCAAAAACATGCATCAAAGACATGCATCCTAGAACCAAATTTCAAAAACATACATACATACCCCTCTCACCTGTCTGCCAACAGGTTTCTCAAATGAAGGGGGAAACATGCAGTTTTGCTATAAGGTACAATACATATGTTGTTAGCTTCCAACTACTGGAAACTAGTTAGATGGATGGTGAGATGTTCCCCAAGAAGCATAAAAAGAAGAAGAAAGCCCAACATATTTTGCAGCAAACCTGCATGCTTTCCATTTTTCTTGGAAGTGGTTAATAGATTATGACTAACAAGATAATGGCTATTTTATCACACATAATCAGGTGGATTGAGAGAAAAGATGTGGTCAGAAAGGGAATCCCCAGGGGCCCTAGACCCCACAAGCCTATCCTGGAAATATGGAACTCTGTTCAGCCATTACAAAATAACAGAAACAACACACAGATTCCTAAAAATTTGGTAAATGTTCATCCCACTCTACCCCATCTTTGTGATTTCCCTCTCAGCAGTACTTCTCCTCTTGGGCTTGGCAAACCCTGCTCAATCAGTTAGACTGGAGAGAAATGTTTTTGGGAAAGTGTGGGGGTGCTTTGCTTGTACCAGCTTTGCTCTGAATGCAGCCCAGGGATATTTTTATTCTTGTGAATATGAGCCTCAACAATCAACAAGATCTAACCTCTTACTTATTTTTATGCTTCCAACAAGAGCAGAGGTGGGGAAAATGCAGTACCTAGTCCCCATATCACCCCCACTGCACTCCAACATTCCTAAAACTGATGGTTTTAAAGAAGAAAAAGAAAATAAAAATCATAGTACAAATGATGTCTACTTCCAGATAACCAGTGATTAATATGCAGTAAACAAACATAGTGGAAAGAGAGAAACAGCTGCACTCTTACCTGATACTGTGCCATTAGGGCCAGGGGATTGTTTTGGCTGTTATCAAATGTTAACACATCAAAGACTCCAACGCAGTTCACTCGCAACCTTGAGGACAGAAGCATTATAGGAAATGGAAAGTCATAACATTATTCTGTTTTCCTGTTCGACTCACTTAAGAGCTACATTACAGATATTACCTACTAATAAACTTATACTAACGGCAACTATTTATCAAATTAGGATGTACAGTATTCACACACATATATGCTGCAATTAATGTAAGTTGAGTAGCAAATGTGCAAAAACATAAGCAAATGTATATATTTCCATTAAACAACTGTAAAAGAAGATCTAGAAACGAAGACCCATGACAGGACAGGATAGCTATCTTCAAATATTTGAAAGGCTGTCCTGTAGAAAATGAAGCAAGTTTGGTTTTTTTGCTCCAGAAGGTAGGATACAAACAAATATGATTCAAATTACAAGAAAGAAGATTCTCACTAAGATCTAGGAATAATTTCCTGATGGTAAAAGCTGTCTGACAGTAGAATAGAATGTCTGGCAAAGTGGTGGTCTCCTCCTCATTGGAGGTTTTTAAACAGATTTTTGGCGGCCATCTTCTAAGAATCCATCAGCAAGTAGCTGAACTAGATGACCCCTTGCATACCTTCCAATTCGGCAATGCTGTGAGTCTAATATGTTTTCCATATTCCACTGACTTGGAGAATGAATTAAGTCTCAGAGTGCTGTACACTGCCTGAACAATCAACAGCAAGAATTCTGGATGCCTTGAGTCTCACTTTTGGGGAAGAGGTGGGATATAAATAAAATGATTGAATGACTGACCTTATCAGTTTGCACACATTTTCCACACATTCATGCTACGTATGCTCGGTATCAAGATGTCATGCTAAGAACTACTTGGGAACTATAACAGACTTCTTAAAGATGGGTTCTTCAAAAGTTGTGCTATACAATTTGAGCCTCAATTTTAGCAGAGTACGGCTGCAATTTATTGCTGCTGGGGCCACTAGATTAAGGCACATGAACTTGGCCATATGCAGGACTCATACATGGAATTTAATATGCATAAGCTAGGAATACTATGTCTCATCTTAACGGCATGGCAATTAAAAGAATACATACATTTATGTCATTTTAACTCATTAACCAGAATGAAAGAGTAGGCTCATTTGTTTCATATTTCAGGGCTAATTTGTAATGCAAATCCCTCTTCTACATAGCTTGCTAAATTCATGTGATGGTGCAAAGCTGCCAGGTGGGGGAATTCACAAATGAGGTACAGGAGCTAAAAAAATTATCACAATCCTGTGACACTTTTTCAATCATTTAACTCAAGTTAATGTTCAAACTAGCAATATACTGTTATCATTATCATCACTACCACTAACAACTCTGGATTTATACTCTTCATTTCTCCAAAAGAAGGGACTTAAGATATATGTCATTTCAATCTACAATAAAAGAAGAATGTAATTCAAACAAAACCAGAACTGAAACAAAATCAAATTAATGGATCACTTTCAAACCACTTTAAAACAATTTAAAAATACATCGCTGAGGGAAGTACAGAAAACAGCTGGTTACAAATAACAAATTCCCTATAACTGCTTTAGCCTTCAGTCTAATCCAGAAAGGCTACTCTAAACCTCCACCATTTATATGCCTTCATTGGCGAAGTATATTACCTTGTTTTGCCAGTTACCAGAATCTTTGTGGGGTCCATTACCCGACAGGCCAATCCTGCTGTATGAATGGTCCGCAATGCAGAGCTAAGCTGCACAATGTAGGCCCAGATCAGGGACTCTGGCAACAAGCCAGCATGTTGTCGTGGCAGAGGTCCGTCGTGTTGACCTGTCAGCAGAATTAAGAGAAGAAATGAAATCTATACTTTGATGTTCAAAGATATCTAGCAACTTTTTTTCCCCTTTTAATGCTGGTTAACCAAAAGCTCAACATTATTTCAGTGCAAATCTAACACAGTTGCCATGAAAACAATTTATCCAACAGAATATAAAATAAGCATTCACTGTTAAAGCAAATTATAACCAATAAAAATTAATTCCTTGATGAACACTGCTTACCATGATTTTCACTTTGTATATTTTTGAGTGCACTGATGTTTTAACATTAACAGAGGGTATAAGAGGATGACATTTCATTGGATATCTATAATCTATTACTAGAGAAATGGAGGAGTAATCAAAAATGGAGTCTTGACACTTCTTCTTTTACCAACATATATGACATTCACTGCCATAGATGTGGTCATGTCCATTATCCTAAGAGTGATTTGCTATGCTTCATATTGGGAGAAAAGCGGGATTCAATAAATCAACCAGTGTCCTCCTTAATGTACTTATAAACTGCTATTAGAAAAATTGCCTAATGGAACTCCCATGCTTTAAGGCAGTATATCACAGAGCACAAGATATTAGAGGAAAACAAGGATGGAAAATTAAATTGTTCAATGCCTTACTTGGGGGCTTCCCACAAGTATCTGGTTCTCTACTGTGTAATTAGGATGCTAAAGTAAATGAGGGTGGGCAACATGTGCCCCTAAAATCTTGATGCAGCCCCTACCCTACTCCCAGGCAGGACTATGGACTAATTTCCAAACCTCTCTGAAAGAATTTGCAAAGGAAAACTATCCTTCTAGCATCCCAGCAATTTATATCCATCACTAGTTTCAGCCAGTATGTGATCCCTGGCAGACTGTCTCCTCAAGCGATGGGGATTTTAGCAGAAAAGAAGGGCCTGTGTCCTTAAATTGGATGTTCTTCCGATATACAAAGCAGAAAACAAAACAAAACAAAAAAACAGGTCCAGGGAATAATGGTGATTTGGGGGTTACTCCCTGTCCTACTCCAGAGTAAGATATTTTTCTCAATTTTATTCCTACTCCAACTCTTGTAAAAACCTCTTACTCATTACTCCTGCTCCCCAGCCCTGGGGAAAAGCCCCATTTGCTTTGCAAGGCTGGTGTGTGTGTGTGTGTGTGTGTGTGTGTGTGTGTGTAAGTGACTTTCTTTGCCTCCCAGTCCCTTCCCCAGTGCAATATAATAAAACTGGTGTTTTTTTTGGGTGTTTGCATGTGCAATATAATAACAGGAATAAGGAGTAACAAATATATTTTGTTACTTCTTATTCCTACTCCTACTCCTGTATAAACCTCTTACTCCTACTCCCCAGTCCTGCCCCCCCCAAAAAAAAAACCCTACACAAAGCAATATTATTCACACTCTGCTGCCAGAAACAAAACATTTTATGTTTTTCATTTTCATAAAAAAAAGGGAGGGGGAGCAGTGCACGTTAATCAACCCTAATCCTGGGGCATGCTTTATCAAAAATATATAAGCCTCATTCCAAGTCTATTACAAATACATGAGCCAACATTTCTGGAATGTTGCACATTTTTCTTCCTACTGGAATTGCTTCATGGCTGGTATTTTGCCATAAACATTTTAGACCTTTACAATGAAATCATCCTCTTCACTGAAAAAAGGATTCCCTCCAGGGAATATATTCAGAATTGAAAAACTGAATACATTACAACTATCATCAACTTTAATATTCCCAAGATTTTTCAAAAAGAAATAACAAGATTGATACAAAACAAGTTCTGAATGAAAGGATTCATGTTTGGGTGTTTCTGCATTAACAGAACTATACACGATGCAGCAGATTACTCACACAGACAATCTGAACTGTGATTCAGATCCTTACATTATCATGCGCGTAGTCCTCAAGAGGACTGTAGCAATATTCCAGTAGAGGATCACTTCCTGAAAATAGCTCTTTAGATCCCTCAATTTAAAAAACATTTGGAGATTTTGATGTAAAAGCTAATAAAGGGTACTTTTCCTACAATGCAAACATATTATTTCTTCATATCTGCCATGCCATCATCATCACTCTGCTATATTTTTCTTTAACAAGCTCTTGCAAGAAACATCTAAAATAGGATTTTAAACTTCTTCATGCTAGGATGACGGTATTCAAGCATCTCTGTAACTCAAATGAATCAAATAGGCATGCATGTACATGCATTCAGAAATACCATCTTGAGAATAAAGAATCCTACTTCTATCTTAACAAAAGTGAAATACTAGCTGTTTTCACCTCCCCCCCTTATAAATATATCAAATGAGGGAGGAAACACTTTTAGTGACTATACACCATAGCAGCTATTAAAGCAGGTATTATTGTCTTCAACTTACAATATATGCAATTGAAAAACTGAGTGACATCAAAAATAATACATCTACAGACTGGTGGATAAAACCAACTTTGACTTCAATAAGACCTGGGATATAACAAATGATTCTCACTTTCATTTCTGCTTCTCCTTCTCCCCCAACCTTCCTTCCCTTTTGAGGTTTTGACTCTTGTTCCAGTTTGAAAAAAAGCAACCTCATTAATCAATAAGAGTTAGGACATTGAGGAGAGTATATTAAAAATGAAGATGGTAGAAGATGATTTGCATAGCAGTTTACCACCAGTTTTTACTTCAATGCATACTTTAAAAGCTCTCTCTCCTAATGCAAAATTATAAAAATTGTGAAGACAATGTACGAAAGTTATTTCTAGAAAAAGTATCATTTTATATATGTATGGGCTGACTGACTGACATCCCCATGAATCTGATAAAAGAGGGAGCAGCAGGAAGGACAAGATGTGGTTGCTTCCAAGAATCATTTTTTCAAAGCACAAGATTTCCAAGGTATGTGTGTAGTGTAATTAGACTGAGGGAAAGAGTGTCGTGGTACATGGAGCCCACTGTGATAAAATTCACAGACACTGAATGTCAGGATGCATATTGAGGGTAGGAGTACATTTTGAAGCCTCCAGCAATGGTGGATCGAGACTCTGTTTGTCCCCATAACGCAAGCACAGCACCTTGGAGCATGTTTTCAAGCCACTCTTGCTTTTAGTGTATTGGAATGGACTGATAAGTGTTTTTCTCTTCTGCTTCTGAGATATGGCCCATGTATCCCAAGGTTTCACTATGTCAAATTATGCTATCCTGTATGCATAAAGGTTCTTAGAATTCACACTTCTGGGGAAGAACTGGATAAAATGAAGACTGTATTTGCTAATGGTGCATAGCAAAACAGTTACAGGCTCTGTAAGTTAAAATGTAACTTATCTTGCAGTCAGTTCTTTTCTTCTGTCCCTTTTTAAATGGTAGCCTACTTCTCCCTACCATTTTTTCCTAAGTCACACTTTTTTACATATTGAAAGACACAGCCATGTTAGTCTGGAAGATCAGTACACAATGGGATCTTGCTGCATCTGAAAGATGGAAGTTAGTAGCATGGTCTTTCATTGACTTGAGCCTACTTCCACAGATGTATTTGAGAAAGTAGGCTCAAATCTACAAAAGCTTGTGCTACCAATTTCTGTCTTTCAGTTAGGTCCAAAACACACTGCAGAAATAATCCAGTTTGAGACCGCTTTAACTGCCCCGGCTCAGTGCTAGGGAATCCTGAGAATTGCGGTTTATTGTGGAACCAGAGCTCTCTGACAGAGAGGCTAAATATCTCACAACTCTACATTTCCTAGAATTCAGCCAGGGCAGTTAAAGCTGTCTCAAACTGGATTATTCCTGTAGTGTGTTTTGGACCTTAGTTTCAAAGATGCCACAAGATCCCTTTACACTGACACTCTGGTGAAAATTTTAAGTTTTTAAATTTTTACAAAAATTTTGGCCCAGAGAAGTTTTCCTCAAATGCTACTTCTGTGTGGATTGTATGCTATCTTTTAAATTCTACACCTGTCCCCAATTATATTGTCTTTCACTGATAATTATTTTGTATTTTTGTTGTACCCTATAGCTGAAGAAAAATAATATAATGAAATAAAATGAAATCAGGTTTGGATTTTCTGTTCTCACAATCTAGACAATTCTAGCACAGTGATGATCCTCAAGGAAGTTGTGGCCCTAAGTTTGCAAGATCTAAGCAGGTCTTGCGAACAAGAACCTGTCAGAGGTCTCTCAATTCACAGTGTTACCACAAGCCAAAGACAACTTGTTCGCACATAACAACAATGGTCTCCTTTTTTTATTAGGATAATAGTAGGTTCTTTGAAAGAAAAACAATTATTAATTTGCAGTGCAAGTACTCCAATGTTTCTTTGGTGCTCACAGAGCAATACTATTCAAATACAGCCTTTACTTGAGCATATGTCTAATCCCCTTCAAAAAAAAGTCATTACTGTGGGCCTGCCACATTTGCTGGGTTTAGGAGCACAGGATCCCTGTAAAAGTGGAAAAACTTTGAATAAAGAAACACTGGGTTTTTACCTGTGAAAGCTCCTCTCTAGGAATCTCTAGATCCTCCAGCACAGGTCTATGGCCAATACCTGCCAGAAGCTGACCACAGAGTCACACTGGAGGATCTACAGTAGAGATTCCTAGAAAGAACATATTAATCAAATCTGTGGATAATCAAATCCACAAAAGTCAAATGCATAAATGCAGAGGGCTGACTGTATATACCCTTTAAAAAGGTACAAATAAGTGAGAAAGAATTCTATAAGGGTAGGAAAAGTTAACTGGTTCACAGGTGTTCAAGTATAGAAATATACGAAACTTGTTACGCCTTGATTCACCTCTTAAAATAAAACTTTATACCACATCCTTGACACTAAAATGTTGGGATGTATCAGAGAATGACATGACAAAGTAAAAAAAGACTAACCACATTGTAACAGTAGAACACATCTATGAATAGATGTATAACCACATTTGTCTTGCTTCAACTGTCATACCCCAATTTTACTAACAAAAATGAAAAGTTAAATCATAAATCCCTGAACACTGTGGACATTACACTGATTAGATGTTCCTTAAAAATATAATCTTGAGTTTCTAAATACAGGTTACAGAATGCAAATAAATGACAAACATATTTTACAACTTTTTAAAAATGTAAAAGTATTTCTGTTTCCATAATTTTCATCCTTAGTTCTACAAATATCTCTGGATTTTTTTTTTTGTTTATATTTCAGCATTACATCAATAATGCTACTTTTTAATGTTTTTTTCCTCATAAATTGTATATTTTTTTCATTTATTACTCAAGCAGTCATACCTTTTCTTTTCAGCTAAATCTGTTTTCCCTGCCTCCATTACTAACCCAAGAGAGAGATAAAAAGAAATAAGCAATTTTCTTTCTTTAAAGGAGGAATCAAAAGCAAAGAAAGTGAGATTCTCTGGGGTATGCAGAGGAGCAGTCCATAGCCTCTTAGAAAATATCCCTCATGTGTCAGTTTATGAGGCAGGAATCTCATGCTCTCTGTTATTTCTGTTGACTCTGTTTCTCTGTTTTCATTTTTTTCTTTCTTGCTGTGTGAGTTAGATGTGCTCAGTGCTTTGTTCCTTCACTGGACTTACATTGCTAACTCTGTTGCCTCAGTTGCCTTTATATTCTTTCATCTGCTTTATCTTTCTCTCCAGTCCTTCAATATTACCTCACCACTGCTATAAATAATTTGCCAGAAATAACACCAATATTTCCCTTCACTTTCATCACATCCACAATGTTCTGTTTCATATACACTGGACTATACAGTACAGAATACCACATGCTAAGCACTAACCAGTTTCTTTTAAACATGCTGAATGCTGAGAAACTACCACACAGACATATAAGACCCAGGGCAATAAGCAATCAGGAAAAAACAAGACAGCAGCACACAGAAAGAGTACTCGAACACAAGAAGATTTACATGAGCATACCTGTACTAAATATTTTAAGATGAGTATTTCTTTAGATAAGTATACTAGATACTCAACTAAAGCCAAGTATTACTTTCACTCCAATATGAATTCACCACAAACTGCAAAATAAAACTATTTGAGATGAACAGACATTGTTCCTAATTTTGCTCTACTGAAAAAGAATCACAGGTCTCATTTGCTGGCCTTACCCCACTTCCTTTTCGTGAAATAGGCATCAGCACTAGGATCATTGAAGTGTCTGCTCATCATAGTCTCTCCTCCAGCATGGAAGTCGTATGCAAACACAAGAGCTTTTCAAAAAGAGTCCGAGGTGAGAATTAGGTATGCAATTGATGCAAGTCTTCCAATACAATTGGCCAACATCTTAAAATCAGAAACTTACAATGCTCTCCAAATGCTTTAGTGGTGAATACTTCCCGCAATGTTACAATATTCGAATGTTGGATTTTTTTCCACATATCAACCAACACCATGCACTTTGTGTTAACAAGACGAAAACCTGGGAAATATAGGGGGGAGATTTATTTCAAAGATTCTCACACATCTAATACAATTTTCACATTGGTTTCAAAATACTGAGCTGCCACCAACAGAGACACACCAAAACAAAATGTATTTATTTGTACATAACTGACTCCATGGTTTGTTAGTTAGGCCAAATTTCTATTCCTTAATTTAAAGGAATTATTCAATTTGAAATCTGATTTGTGATTTATATACAGAAAAGAACAAATGTTTTAGACTTAAATACTGGTAGCATTGAAATTTTTAAAAGATGACAACTTAGGATTTCCCTCACCATGTATCCTCCGAAGGCAATATGGCAGATCATCTTTGCTATTTACAGCTTTGTAGCATGATGTTATGTACCCAAAGTTGCTTGTTTTCTGTATCCGATTGGGTGGTGGCAGTGGTTCTAAAGGGAAAAGGCTGTGGTAGCTGTCAACTTCTGTTGGAACAGCTAAACCAGTTTACAGAAATACATTAGACACTACTTAAAATTATGAAGAAAACAGTTATAATAGATAAAGAAGATCCATTAGATGTGAAAACAATACAGACAGTGTTTAGATTGGAAGATTGTAACAAAGTTAGTTTATGATTATACCTTTGCAAATCATATACACCTTTCCCACAATACAGACATTTGTCTTAGGGAAGACAGATGTTCAATATTAGGGGGGGACAGATTAGTGCCAATGCCTAAGATTCCAATTAGCTATTGTATAGATTTGGCAGAAAAAGGAATACTTGATCATGGTTAGTAATGAAGGGGGAACTTTAGGAGAAAACAGCCATAAAAGCTTAAGTTCAGATGTAGGTCAATAAAACCATATTATAAGATATTTGTGCAAGTTTTATTTGTCTGTTACTTGTTTAAAGTAAGATGCACTTGGTTGCTTATAGATCTCTAATGTACTGAACTAGAACAACAGAGACCTGAGACGAAATTCTTTTGTAGAGACAGTACAAATGGCTCTTTTTTCCCTCTCCTGCCACCTCCTACTACATCCCTTCCTTCCACTGCCATCATGTCATACATGTTGCCTTTTCCCAGTCTTTCAGGTAAGGACAGCTGCCATTTCACTGTACAGTTTCTGTCCAGCATACTATTGTGATTCTGAGAATCTAAAGACTTCAGAAATAATAAAGATGGACACCTGGCACAGTTTTTCAGAACAGGGAGCAGGCTCGCTCCCCAACCATAAACTCATTTATTGCTTGACTGGCAAACAGCTCGTGTAACTTGGCACTTGAGTCAAGAACAAGAATTAAACTTGTATGTCCATGACAAGCAGACTTTTACTGAATTATAAAGATTATAGAGCTGAAACCATTGTCTTCTTTGCAACAGACACTTTCTTTGCCACAGAGAAAAATAGAATGCTGTCCTTCAGGAAATCCACAGAACATGATGGCTGCAAAGCAACAGAAAATAGCTTTGCTCTTGAGCCTGAGAGGTTTCTTGTGCTACAGGTGATCAAGAGTAATTTTTTAACAACCTATTCTGATTTTTAAAAAAACAGAATCCAAAGAGTGCTGCTTCTGGAAGAAGATTAACCATCCATTATGAAGCCAAGCCCTCCCTTCAGTCCATCTGCCTTGGTCCAGGCCTCGGAGGTAGAGAGGAACTGCTGGACCTCTTACTCCTTCCCTCCACCACTCCCTTCTCCTTTTGTGTCATGTCTTTTTAGATTGTAAGCCCGAGGGCAGGGAACCGTCTAATTAAAAAGATTGTATGTACAGCGCTGTGTAAATTTACAGCACTTCATAAATAAAGGTTAATAATAATAATAATAGTTCAACTGCATTGCACTGATATTTTTGGTTTTGACCCTTCCTGTTTTCTTCTCCACATTGAAAACTGCCCTATATGCAGCATGTTGAGAAGGGCTCCAGTTCCATATTCTGTTAATCACATGGAGCTATGGTAATGTCTTACCTGTCTATTAACTTTTTAGAACATTTCAGATTATTTTACTTACTGGAAAAGATTAAACGTTATAGCTCGAAATATTCCCTGAATTGACTTTCTAATCTTTAAATGTATTGCTCATAAATACTCTCTTAAATAATCATCCAAATAATCAGAAAGCTTTGTTGATTTTTAAGGACCACCTAGATGAAACTGAAATACAGTTTTATTCTTAAGTCATATTCAGTACACAGCAACAATATTCTTTCACAAGTCTGTGTCATCCACAATAACTCCTATGAAACCTTGTGGTTTGCATTAGCAAGCACTGACTCAGTTGCTGTGTGGGTTTGCAGTCTTGGATGCACACAATTAAATGCCCCATTCTGACTTCAAAATCCTCCACAGGATATCTTAACAAACAATGGAAATAAATAATGATTATACGGAGGACTCTATACTCCCAGGCTAGAAACAAAACATATTATAGAGAAACTAAACTTTTACCATTAGTGAAATCAAACACAAGAGAATAGAAAGTTTGGGTCATCTATGGCTAAGAAAAAAGGACAAATAGAAAGGAAGAGTTAAAGACAAAGAAAGTAATGTAAACGTATTACAGAGAAGAAACAATTGATAGATTCCAATTTACACTGGACTCTGCATCTACAGTAATTTTTGTTTTAATATGCTTTTGATATATATGTGATTATTTTTAGTAAAATTACAAAGCCGAAAGCAAGCAAAATAAAAGGTTAGAAATGTAATTTAAATTTGGGATGTTTGTTTACTCACCAGGCATATCTGCTTGATCTATCTGAGCCATTGTAATTAAATGTCTGTTGATCAGCTCCTACAAGGAACACATTTTCCACTTTTACAAACAGATATGAAAATCTAGTGGTTTTTTTCTCATATCCTTCTTTAGTTTGTCTTGCAAAAACTTTCAGACTATCAAGACTTACAGAAACAGACCTAAAGCCAACCTTGTCCAGGGGATACATATCCCTGAGTATAGCTGGAAGAATAGCCTTAGATAAGCCCTACACAGGCAGTCAATGCTTCTGCCTCAAGGATTGCTTCCTGCCTAAGTATTCCTACCAAACATTTCTCAAACCTGTTCTTGAGAGACTTCCAATAGACAGAGTACCACATTACAGAGAATTTGATTCAATGGTCCACCACTATTGTTATTGTATATTCCTATGGTCCAGTGTAACTCTTTTTGGTTATTGTACAACCCTCCATTATTTCTTTTCCTTAATTTTGGTAATTGGTCCCTATCTTCCTCAATGCAATCCTCATGCACCCAAACACTGATGAAGCCACTGTCGATTTTTTCTCAGTGTTCAAGTGAACAACTCCTTCAATCCATCACATTGTACCCATTAGTATTTAAACTATACTCATTAAATATTGTATTTAACTACTTGTTTTGACACCACATAAAATGAAACTTCTTCCAAAAAGAAAAGCATTTGGTTCCTCCTGTACTACCTCCTTTTCTGAGTAAAGATGCAATGAGGGATTCTCATAATCCCTCACTACTGGTGATTCTAAGTGGGGCTAGGGGGAAATCTCAAACATCTAGAAGGCCAAGCGCTCAGAAGAAAGAGAAGGCTAGTACCTCTTGTGGGATTATTTACAAGATTATGTTAGACCTCAAATAATTTAACTACTTTTTGCATTTTCTTGATATTTATTGAACATGGTACTCTGAAGTTCAAGTGAAGACAATACCCTCATCTCCTTCACAAATGTTCTACTCAGGCTTCCCAATGTGGGTTTTACTTGCTTTTCTTGTAATGATGCTACATAGCACGTTTCACAACCAACCGCTTTCAGAAAGTCACTTGGCAGGAAACTTCACAAAAATATGTTGCTATAAATCAGTGGTTCCCAATCTGTGGGTCAGGACCCCTTAGTATAAATAGAGTATGCATGTGCCTCCCCCCCCCCCCCCCAAAAAAAAAACAACTTAAAAAGTCAGACTTGCTAGATACGTAGTGGTAGAGATATGCAATCCATAGTGAACACACTGGGAATAATAGTTTTGCAAAAATTTCTGCCATAAGGCAGATGTGTAAAAATCGTATCATGTGTGAACAACATTTTGCAACCAAAATGGCACAGGTATTTTGCAACCAAACCAAATTTCTATTCTGATTCAATCAATTACTTCAGCTAGCTAACTGAAACCTACATAATGTTCTGGACAGCCTGGCATCAGGGGCTCAGCATCAAGACCTGGAAACAACTCACAGCCACCCAAGTCACTGATCCAAAATGCCAGCCACAGCACTGCTTGTTGACAGTTTGGATGTTTGCGGTTGCTGCTGATACCTGACTCAAGGAGAGGATGAGATAAAACACCATAGGAGGGAGGGAAGGAACTGAGGGGTCTACTATACCTGTCAGCAGCACAAAAGGTGTGATGTGCCCTGCCAACCTGTACTAATTCTTGTACATTACAACATGTTCCATCTCAAATATGTTACCATATAAAGAACACATCATAAGTGAGAGTGCCAAATTAGAGGTTGTTAAAACACAGTTTTAAAATATCATGTACTTAACAATGCAACCCTTAACACTTCTGCTATGAAGTAAGTAAGCCACATTCAGTTTCTCAGTAAGTGTGTAGGATTGCAGCCTAAGATGGTAACAGACTACCTGAAACACAGTCATTCATGTTTTAACATACTTGTTTCACTTGTTGACTTCCTCAGTAATAGTAATAGTAATTATTTTTTTAAAGTACAAAACTGTACACAACTTTGTGAACTGTTTAAACTGAGTACAGACATTTTATGAATAAAATCATTAATTTAAATTATTATTTCTTTAAATTTACCTGTCTGAGTTCATCTGCCATAAAGAAGGAAGGTGCATTAGCTTTTGGCTGCATATAAGCAACATGAGGTGCAGTTGGAGGATAAATGTGATAATTTGGGAATACCTATGAGGGGAAAAATAGAAACAAATTGTTTTTAGAATTTAATGTTTAGAAAGATGTCAAATCTTTCTGAAGCAACACCACAAAGATGTACCCTTTTAGACACTATCTAATCCTTAAAGGTGGTGCAATTTGTATCATCCCAGAAAGCTGCTAACAATAAGTCAAATTGTTAGAAGAACCCTGTTGTATCAGATTGGGGAAGTTAGTCTTTCACTACAGTGAGCTTACTTACATGAAACCCAGCTACCTCGTGGCAATCTAGCTCTTCAGGCTCACTTTAAAAACAAGAAAACAATGTTTGTATGCATACTGCAGACTTATGCATATTATTGACTTATGGTTGTAAGTGCAAGCAGAATCAGAATGATCATTTGCAAAGTCTGAAAAGCCAATATTAGGACAGATCTGAGCAGAGAAGAAAGAATTTGTTTGGTATGCATACAAATATACCCCAACTCCATCAGGTCTAGCCTAAAGAAGAAAGCCCTCCTCCCATGCCACTTCCCACTGCCATTCCCTTCTCCTTTTGTGTCATGTCTTTTTTAGATTGTAAGCCTGAGGACGAGGAAATGTCTAACTATCTGTAAGCCACTCTGAGAGCCTTTCTGGCTGAAGAGCAGGGTATGTATAATAAATAAAATAAAATAAATAAAATATTAACAGCAGAACTGCAAGAGAAAAAACAAAGTGAAATGCAGGTGGAATCTGGATGCGTCCCACCATTCCCAAAAACTGAAATATCAAGACTGCTTAACCTCTCAAAAGGCTGCATAGATACTACAAAGTAAACTGGCAAATATCTTCAGAGGACTTTCACAGGGTGACCCATGTTAAGAAGATTCGTGCAGGGTGATAACTACAGAAAGAACTTTTTTGGGGTGGCACAGCATCAGTGAAACACCAGTGAAAAGCACATATGATGTTAAATCTTTTTGTTTTGTTTTAATTTAGACTTTTATTTATTTTTATTTATGGAAGTTACCAAACAAGAGTAGGTAACATACAACCTATAAAATATACATGGCTACCCACACTTGCTAAATTTCAGCAATTTCCAACAGTTATCATTCTAAACCCAGCCACACTGCCAAATTTTGATGATAAAGCCTCAGAACAGAATAACGTGCACAAAGAGGACACTTCTTGTTTCTAAAATTAAAACAAGCTCTTCTAAAAGTTTGATTCAGCATGGAAACAAAGCAGGATCTTTATTTCAAAAGCAAGCTACTGTGCTTTACTGCTATGTTTGGTGACAAGTAAGTGGCATGGTGTAGACTGCAATGAGTTTATGGGAAAGGCTAAAGTGGTCCATGTGCCCCTAAAAGTTGCACATTCCTGTATTATATCCCTCACTTAATTTTAGCTGAAATTGTTGCTGACTTCCCTTGTTAAGATATCTATTTTCAATTTTATATTTTAAAATTCATATTGCTTTATTCTTAAATTGCTTTATTCTTAAACTTAGAAACAGGATAGCAGTTTTTCTATGTATAATATATGTGGAATAGGAATACAGTAAAATCTATTTATGTGTAGGTTAAGCAAGAATGCAGTATTCACATACAGCAGGCCCTTGGTATCCACTGGGGTTTGGTTCCAGGACCCACCATGGATATCATAATCCATGGATGCTCAAATCCTGTTAAACATAATGGCATAGTGAAATGGTATCCCTTATATAAAAGAACAAAATCAAGTTTTGCTTTTTGTAATTTATATCTTTTTGGAGTATTTTCAAACTGTTGATGGTTGAATCCATGGATAAGAATCCATGGATACAGAGGGTCAACTATACAAGTATGGGAATGGCAAACTAACCAGGTCTACAAAAGCTCATGTTATCAGTTTCTTTATTTCAGTTTGTTTCAAAGGTGCTACAATATCCCTTTGTACCCAGATCATGTATGCAGCTAAACAGATTCTCCCGTTAACTATTCTTATGTATCCAACCTGGACTGCTGCAGCCCTGGGAAGGGGCATGCCTGGTTTTCTGAGGTGTCACCAGTCCTTAAGATAGAACAGAACTCTACATGTAACCTGGCATGTTTCTCCACTGCCACCATGACATGGCTCCCAAATCCACATAACTCTCTGTGCGCTTCATCTCATGAATGAAGAGTCTGTTCCCACAATGACAACCCCCCCTGAAGAAAACAGCCAAGAAAACCCTGCGATAAGTTTGCTTTAGGGTTGCCATATATAAGAAATGACATGAAGGCACACAACAACACCACCACCTATGGCAGGCTAGTTTTATGTACTTTTTAATGGAATTTTGATAATATGGAGCTGCTTTTCCGTTTCAACAGGCATTTCATGAGTGACTATATATGGCCCAGCTTGTCTAAACAGTGACTGAACCCAGTTAATTCTTGTTCTGGAGAGGGGGAGGGTGTGTAATCATATATGGTTTAAATCTGGTTTTAATTTTTTTATTGATTAATCTTGTTTTAATGTTTGTATCTCGCCATTTTTTAAAACCATTTTTTTAACTTGTTGTAAGCTTCTCTGAGTCATAAACTGGGAAAAAGGACAGAAATAAATAAACAAACAAACAAATAAATAATATTACAGAGCCTGAACATTGGCTCATCTTGTTTAGCACTGTCTACTCCCATGTCTCAGGCAGAGATTATTTTCTTAATATCAAGGGTAGTTAAATTGGATATGTGTCAGGAACAGAACCAAGCTCATTCTATATACAAATCATATGTAATACTACTGACCTATAGCCTCCCCTAAGTTGGAAAGCAAGAACTGCAAACAGAACAAAATGGGTGCATTCTACAGCACTAAGGTTACTGTAATGGGAAGAAACCTAGCTAAACTCTGCTTCACTGAAATGTCATAGTTCAGCCACCAACTACTTTGGACATCCATGTAAATGTCGTAAGATAGTTTGGGAAAGACAAAAGAAAGCTAATTTAAATTAAAATCAGGAGTGGCTGTCAGGTTTAACAGCCAAGTTTTAATCTTTATTTATTTATCCATCCATCCATCCATCCATCCATCCATTCCACTCTTTTCCCAGGACTGGGACCCAGAGCGGCTTCACAGCATTAAAAAACAGTAAAATTAAAAACATTAAAAAATAAATAAATAACGTACATTAAAAAGAATTATTAAACTAGTCCAACATCCCAGCCTCTCCTTACAGCTATTCCTTAAATGCCTGCTTCAACCGGTAGATCTTCACCTGCCGGCGGAAAGCCATCAAGGAGGGAACCGTTCTGATCTCCCTTGGCAGGGAGTTCCAGAGTCTAGGCCCTCTCTTGTGTGCCCACCAACCGTATTTGTGATGGTGTTGGGATGGAGAGAAGGGCTTCTCCAGAGGATCTCAGAGTTCAGGCTGGTTCATACCAGGAGAAACAGTCTGTCAAATAGCGTGGACCTGAGCCATGTAGGGCTTTTTAGGTAATAACCAGCACCTTGAATTGTGTCCAGAAACAAACTGGCAGCCAATGAAGCTGTTATGGTCTCTATAATCTGCCTGTTAACAGCTTGGCAGCAGCCCTTTAAACCAGTTGAATTTTCCGGGCACTTTTCAAAGGCAGTCCCATGTAGAGCCCATTACAGCAGTCCAAATGGGATGTAACCAAGGCATGTACCACCGTGGCCAGATCTGGTTTCTCAAGTAACAGGCGCAGTTGGTGCACAAGTTTTAAATGTGCAAAAGCACTCCTGGTCACAGCCGAGACCTGGGCTTGCAAGTTCAAAGCTGAGTCCAAGATTACCCCCAAACTGCGAACCTGTGTCTTCAGGGGAAGTGTGACCCCATCTAATGCAGGCTGGATCCCTATGCCCTGATCTTCCTTCCGACTGACCAGGAGCACCTCAGTTTTGTCTGGATTAAGTTTCAACTTGTTTGCCCTCATCCAGTCCATTATTGAAGACAGACACTGGTTTAGGACCAGGACAGCCTCCTTGGATTGAGGTGGGAAGGAGTAGTAGAGTTGAGTGTCATCTGCATATTGATGACACTACACCCCCAGAATCCAGACAAAATGGTTTCATGTATATGTTAAACAGCATAAGAGACAACAAAAACCCTGAGGGACCCCACAGGGCAATGGCCAGGGGGGTTGAACACGAGTCCTCCAGGACCAGCTTCTGGGTTCGCCCCTCCAGGAAGGAACGGAGCCGCTGTAGAACAGTACCTCCAACCCTCATCCCAGAGAGGCGGTCCAGAAGGATACCATGATCGATGGTATCAAAAGCCACTGAGAGGTCCAGGAGAACCAACAGGGACACACTCTCCTGTCCAGTTCCTTGTGTAGGTCATCCACCAAGGCGATCGAGGCTGTCTGTTCCACAGCCAGGTCTGAAATCAGATTGAAATGGGTCTAGATAATCTATCTGTTTCATTCAGAAACCCCTGGAGTTGGGAAGCCACCACATGTTTCAAAACCTTGCCCAGAAATGGTAGGTTAGACACTGGCTGATAGTTATTCATTATTGTGGGATCCAATGATAACTTTTTTAACAGAGGCCTCACAACAGCCTCCTTTAGGCAGGATGGAATTCTGCCTTGTTGTAGGGAGGCACTGATTACCTCCTATACCCACTCAGCCAGTCACCCTCTGACCTGTTTAATAAGCCAGGAAGGACAAGGGTCCAAGACACATGTGGTGGCTCTTACTTTTCCAAGGATTCTGTCCACATCATGTTGCACAAGTTGAAAAGTATCCATTAACACTGGACCAGCAGGAGCCAATGTTACATCCACCGACACTGTATCAACTGTAGCATCCAATTCGGACCGAATCTGAGTGATTTTATCTGCAAAATGCCGTGCAAATTCTTCACAGCAAGCCTCTGAGTGGTCTGCATTTTCTACTTGAGGGTGAGTGTGTAAAATACCCCTGACCACTCAGAACAGTTCTGCTGGCCGGCTCGTTGCAGATGCAATTCTGGCAGCAAAACATGATTTCTTTCCTGCCCGCACTGCCAATAGAGTAGACTTTCAAATAGGCTCTAGCCCATGTTCGATCAGATTCACTCCGAGTCTTCTGCCAACGTCGCTCTAGTCTCCATTTCATTCATTTCATCAACATCAAATCCCTGGAGAATCAGGGGGCTGGTTTGGTTCCACTCTGTGAGAGGGGATGCTCAGGACGCCCTGGCCATTTCCCCATTCCAAAGGCTGGCCAGGGCTTCAAAAGAATCACCTGCCAAAGTGTCAGGAAACTCCTCAAAAGCCCTCAGGAATCCATCTGGATCCATCAGCCTCCTGGGGCAGACCATCCTAATCGATCCCCCAACCAATTTATGGTGTGGTATGCTATTACATTGAATATCCATATTTATTGCCATGACAAATGCATGACAAATGCAAATAAACAAAGCTAAGATCTTACCATTCCAGTTAGAGGTGCTGGAGTTGTGTCAGTATAGAAATAGGTTGTGCCACCCACCGTTTCCTTCTGAATCACCTGGCCAGTAGAAGGGGGCTGGGAGACAGCATTAGTAACCGGCGTAGAGGCACTAGTAGGCACCATATAATTTGCTGGGTTTGGTGTATGACTTCTTCGTCTAGGAGCAGGAGACGTGTGAGGAGTAATTTTAGGGGAATGAAGGGGAGAAGATCCTGCAGACAGCGACATTCCTTATGGGGAAGAAAAGGAGGGGGGAAGACTTGCAGATCAAAGAGCATTTGTTTCATTATGAGATTTACAGTTTAAAAAACTTATTTTCTTGTGGATTAAAAAAAAGATTTAGGACAGAAGAACAAGACATTTGGAAGCTTCTCAATCACTGAAGAATGTACTCAACATGTCAATGTCAAATACAATGGGTAGCTGAACTTCATCAACTAAAAAAGGTTACTGAAACATACTTAGAAACATTTGGGAGCATCTGAGACATAACTCCATTTAATTGTAATTCTGCAGCATTTTTGTAGTTTGTAAATGGATCAAGTAAACAGTACCACTGTTTTTTGTAAAAGAACAACAACAAACTAACACAGGTTCACTAACACTTAGCCAAAATGCCTGGGACAGAAGTATTTTAGCTTTTGGGGTTTGTTTGTTTTTTAACGTTTATTTGTTTTGGAATATCTGCACATACATAATGAGGTATCTTGGAAAGGTGACCCAAGTCTAAACACAAAACTCATTTATGTTTCATATACACCTTTATATATATATAGCCTGGAGGTTATTTTATACACAATGAAAATTATTTTCAATAATTTTGTCCATGGTTTGTGGACACTGGACCATCAGAAAACAAAGCTTTGACTATCTCAGCCACACATGTCGACTATTTTGGACTCTGGA
Source organism: Sceloporus undulatus (assembly GCF_019175285.1). Lineage (NCBI taxonomy): Eukaryota > Metazoa > Chordata > Lepidosauria > Squamata > Phrynosomatidae > Sceloporus > Sceloporus undulatus. The sequence continues at coordinate 31,933,658 of NC_056524.1, read as the reverse complement.
GTAGTTCAAGATTTCAGGATAAGGGATATTCAACCTGTACTTTTAAATCCACGCTTTGGTTTCTGCAAAGCATTACATTTTAATTCTAACTAAGTCGGGTTCCAGACCGCCCAAAAGTATGTGCTCAGCACGTACTAGGGTTAGAAAAGGGCGTCCTTTCCGGACACCCCTAACCCTAGTACGTGCCGAGCACGTACAAAATGGCAGCACCCATTCTACATGGGCACCGCCATTTTGACGTAGCGGACGCTTAGCATCTGCACGTCGCGGTACAGAAATGATGCCACAAGTGCGCCATTGGCGCCTTGTGGTGTCATTTCTGTGCCACAAAAAGAACCCACGGTTTGTCCGCTGCGGTTCCCTGACGCAACAAACACCAGTGCCAGCAGACCGCCCTTTTGGGTGGCCTGTAAAGCGCCATAGAAAACGTTATAATACTAATTATAGATACCAGAGTTAACTGAGTTCCAATTAGGATGGCTTAAAAAAATAATTTAAGGGGGAAATACTGGTATCTGTTGTACAGAATCTGCAAAACATTTTAATCTTGGTTTTGTACGGCGCCATGTACATTTACAGCGCTTTATAAATAAAGCTAATAATAATAATAATAATCTAAAAAAACCTCTATATACATGACACAAAGCTGCAAATATTACTGAAACTGATCAACTTTTCTAAAGCCAGAAAATAAGACAAATTTATTGACAAAGCATTGTTTACACTTATTGAAACAAATTATTAAGAGTGTGAAACTCATTTTGTTAATTTTATTTACTATACAACTGTTATTTGAATAACATCATTATAAATGTTTTTAAAATGTGAAATCAGAACATACTGCAGGGATTCAATCCTCCATAATGGCTAGGATCCAATACACCATGTCTTCATAGGGATTTTAATTTCCCTTTTTCCAAGGTAACCCCCTGGGACCTTTGCAAGTTTCCCCCCCAAAGTAAAGCTCCAGAAAGGAGAGGCAAGCACAGGAAAAACCATTACTCAGTGACAGATCATATTCTTTGTATGCACATGGTCCAGATTAAATCCATGGCATTTTCAGTTATAAGGCAGCAGAATCAAGAAAGAGTCCTATGCATGATCATGGAGAGCTACTGCCAGAGCAGACATTGTTATGGTCTCTATAATCTGCCTGTTAACAGCTTGGGCAGCCCTTTGAACCAGTTGAATTTTCCGAACACTTTTCAAAGGCAGTCCCATGTAGAGCCCATTACAGCAGTCCAAATGGGATGTAACCAAGGCGTGTACCACCGTGGCCAGATCTGGCTTCTCAAGTAACAGGCGCAGTTAGTGCACAAGTTTTAAATGTGCAAAAGCACTCCTGATCACAGCAGAGACCTGGGCCTGCAAGTTCAAAGCTGAATCTGTAGTAAGCAGATACCTTGACTTCATATAAGGTAGCTTTATATTTTCATGGTAACTAGTCATGATAAAAAATCAGATGTAATAGCTGTTTGTTGGAAAGCACTAAATATGATATTAATGAAGGCATAGTTCAATGGACTAAATCCTGTGCAATCGACTTCCAGTAAAGATGGCGGAGAGAAAACAGCTGGACTCGTGAGCGGAGCCCAGCCGTTCTGACTGCGGACGTGCCAGCGAAGGGAAAATCCTTCCCCCAAGGCTGACAAGAAAAGAACTACCCCACCGGTAAACGGGGAGTGGATGGGTGCATCCAGATCAGGAATCACTTACCCAGTCAGGCAGTAAGGAGAAAGGCAAGACCGCAGTAAGGGAGGTGAAGATCGCGGACTACCCACCGCCGCAGCCAGAGGCTCGGAGGAGCAAATCCCTGCCACTGCCGCTTTTAAAATCAACTAATAAATACAAGCTAAAAAACAATCTGGCAGCAAGGTAAAGATCTTAGCAGACAACAATCCGGATTAACTTTACTTTCTTTTATTATTCCTAAGAGGATGTAGCCCTAAAAGGAGTTGATACATTTAATAGTTTAATTAAAAGTTCATACCAAACTTAGGACTGATTAAGCAGAAGACAAGGCTGGGAAACATCTATACCTAAAGCTATTTTTGGAAGGCACAGAGCGAAATATTAGGCGGAACAGATATTAAAAGACTTGAAATCAGCTGCACTTCTGTTTTTTGTTAAGATTTGACAACTTTTGATGATACAAAGTTGCGGATGCGAAGGGACTGAAAAAAGGGTGAAGAGAGAAGCGGGACTTGACTGGGAACACAAAGTACATATTGGTCTGATACAATAGCTGGAGGTAAAAACGGAGAGGATTAGAAGTGGTTAAAAGTTGGTAATATATGGAAACATAAAACATTACAAAAGACCTGAACTGAGTTGCCACAAACGGACATTGTGTTAAGAAAGAGTACGATGGAAAGAGGACTGGGGAGGAGACAATAACATTTAATAGAGTTGGATTCAGCAGAGAAGGACAGGTTGCTTACCTGTAACAGTATTTCTTCAAGTGGTCATCTGCGAATACATACAAATGGGTTTTACTGCGCAAGCGCAGTAAAATCCATTTGTATGATTCGCAGAGACCACAAAGAAGAAGGAGAGATACAATTCTAACTGTGGCAAGAAAGAGTTCATCGAAAAGAGGCCTGGGGAGGAGACAACATTACTTAACAGAGTTTGATTTATGAGAATTGGATAGATATAACTTAAACTGTGGCAAGAAAGACCACGCCGGAAAGAGGACTGGGGAGGAGACAACATTATTTAATAAACCCTGATTTATGAGAATTGGATAGATACAATTTACATAGTGACAAGAAAGACTATGTCGGAAAGAAGACTGGGGAGGAGACAGCGTTACCCAGCAGAGCTAGACGGAAAAGGATGAGTGAAGAGACAACAATAGCTAAAAGAATATGAGCTAAGGAAATATATAGTGTGTTAAGAAAGATAGAGTTAGAAAGGAGATCAGAGAGGAGACAAGAATCTAGCTTCAAACCAATTTATTTTAAGAAAGAAGGTATTGGGAAAATCAGGAATAAAGAAATCAGAGAAATATAAAGTTATAAGTGAGAGGATAGAAAGGAGGAACATTTAATAAAGTTGAAATAATTAATATATTAGCGAGATTACAATTTGGTAACAATCTGGGCATAATTAACAGAAAATAGTATTTACTTGGCTGATCTCTTAAATTAATTTTTCTCTTTAGGTACCAGGCAACGGTATTATTGTTGATGTGGTGATATTGGAAACGACTTTAAAGTAATTGATAGTAATGGTAATTATACGCTAAGAGGAAGACATTTAAGCACTAGGGGAGGTGGAAGAGAACCACTACCCCTCTCTCTCGAATGCATTAGCTGGTTGAGGTAAGCCAGCTAAAGCCTTGGAGAAGATAAAGAGTATCTGTGTAAAAAGTAGAAAACATACAAAATAACAAATTCTGTAGTAATACATAGAAATATTACAGTGGTACCGTCGGTCGAAATATCGTCCGGCTAATTCGTAACCCAAAAAACCTCGAACCTGAATTGCCATGGCGCTAATGAAAAAATAGCTCTTGCTGCCCTCCGTGCGGAAATAGCCCGAGTTTTTTCGTAACCCGAAAAACCTTCGTAGCCGAAACATAAATCCATAGGGATTTTTGTACCCGAAAATCTAGTGGTATTCTATCGGGTACCACTGTACTAGAGTAATTAGAAATTGTTTCAATAACTTACATTTATACTGTATTCAAAATTTGTCAGATTTTGTAGATCAGTTTAAAACATAAACTCCACAATGTCAATGACAACGAGAATACGGCACAAAAATTACACACCACAAGTCTTCTCAGATAAGAAGAGCCTCAAATCAATAGATTCAAATAGAAACATACTAGAAGCCATAGAAAGAATGGAGAGAAAACCTTAAACAAGAACTTAAAACTTCCAGACAAGAAAAAGAGAAGACTTTAAAAGAGAAATGGATGAATTAAATCAACTATTAAAACGTTAACAGAAGATTTAAAAGATGCCACATAAAAATGAAGCTCTAAAAAATAAAACTGAAGAACTAGAAAAGAGAACAAAAGAAGTCGAGGACAACCAAAAAACAAGATGCAGTAGAAAATATTACAAAAGAGGCAAAAGTAGGGAAAAATGTTAAAGATAAGAGGTCTTAAAGAGATAAAATGAAGACATCTACGAAACAGTGATACATTCCTAGCAGAAAATAACTGACATCCCTTAGAAGTGATGGACTTGGAAACAGACAAATCTTCCATGTGAATCTGCAATAGCGAAGAAAAAGGCCTTCCAAGAGACATAGTGGTCTGTATGACAAGAGAAAGGATGCGTGATAGAATAATAGAAGCTAGCTATGGACAAGACCTAAAATAAATGATTCAGATATGAAGATTTATAAAGATGTGGCCATCTACCGTGTCCGAAAAAAAGGGATATTTATCCTTACAAGCACTTACAAATGAGAAACATTAGATTCAGGTGGAAACTGTAGAAGAATCACTGTTCCTGGATGGAAGATCTTATACAATAAAAACTGTGGAAAAGGCTAAAAAACTACTGGATAAATCAAAGCATTTGAAGAAAAGAAGCAGAATGAAGAAAAGAAGAAAAACAAACAAGAAGATAAAAAACAATTAAATACGGATAAAAAACCAAAAACACAAAAGAAACAAAAAAATGAAGAAGAGAAAAGGACGAAGAAGAAGCTGAACTGGAGGAGGATCTAATAGGTGCGATAGGAGGGGAGGATATAGTCGGAGAAGGAATGGAGATGGAGAAGAAGAGAAAAGAAGACGATGACAACAACTAGCAGAACTAGAAGAGACGGAAGAAGACAAATTTTTGGAATTCTAAGGAAAGAATCCTTATCAGTTTTTGGGTTGGAAAAAACCAGGCTTTCTTTAAAAAATGTTTTTTAAAGTGGGTTTTTAAAATTTAAAACAGAGTTTTGTTTTGTTTTTTGTTGCATAATGTGTAGGATTCCACCAATATGGGCTAAATGCAGGTCTGACATTATGACCAGCAGTTTAAATAATAATTGTCTTTTAAAAGTGATCTGTTAAAGCAAGTTGTTTTGGTTAACTGAAGTATTTTTTCTGGATTTTTTCTTGCACTATAAAATAAAGTGATTAAAAGAAGCAACCAACACTGGATACTGGTCTCACATGAACAACTGCCAATAAACTATTAAAGTTAAAATGTTTAAAAATTCAAACAGTTATTGGCTGAAGCAGACGGGCAAGAAAGAGTGGCTGAAGCTGCATTTTCCAAGACCTGCTGACTGCACACCTGTTCCCGAGGTGGTCTGTATGCGCACAGCAAGGCCTCATGGTGCTGCATCAAGCCACGCTACTGGGTATTTTTTTTAAAAAAATTCCCCCACCATCCTGCACACTCTTGCTAAGCACAGTCGGTGACAGCCGCTGCCTAGATGTCATCCCATTGAATGGCCATCCCTTTGATCGTGCACACAATCGTACTTGTGACCCCCCCCCCCACCAGTCCAGGGCATCAGAGCAGAGGTGTGCCCAGTAAATAATCATAATCATAATCATATTTATTTATATTCCGCTTAATCTCATGGAATCCAAGCAGATTACAAACAGTAAAATCATACAGTTAAAAAGAGGTGCATTAAAATTCCAAGAACCCCAATTCTCCCCCAAACATAAAAACATGATCAAACTCTAAAAAAGGATTTAACCAAAGAAAGTTAAAAGCATTAATACACATACACTAAAATTAGATCAAAATTCCAAGTGGAGTCCAGAGTAGGGTAAAAATGACGATGGAGGATAAGGGGAGAGGGGGGGGGTGCAGTCTGTTCTAGTCTGGAAAGGCCTGCTGGAAGAGATCCATCTTAACGCCTTCTTAAAGGTTTCCAAGGTGGTAATATGTCAGATCTCATCTGGCAGGTGTTCCAGAGTCTAGGAGCGGATGATGAAAGATCTCTGGGTTACTGCTGAAAGTCTAGTCGTCTTAGGTGCAATAATCTCCCCAATTCCCCTCACATGCCCTCTTACCCCCTCTCACCCTCACCTCATGCCCCTCTTGGACTGCTGTTGTACTTATAGCCATTGGAGGTGTCACACTTCCCCTTTTTTGCATTACCGCCCTGACTGACTGCTCCGTCCTTTTTAAAGTGCACCTGTACCAGTGTGTTTAGGGTTGGAACGGAGCACTCCTTTGGGACATTTATATGTACGGCTAGGTGCGCACTTTCCCAGCAGAGCGGTTTACTTTTGGTTCCTTTCAATCTGCGCTTTTCCCTCCTTAAGAGTGACCGCTGCACGGTTTCCAACTGCTTCAGGTGTGCACCATCAAACACTATGCCCCCAAGTGGCGCATAAACCGCTTCTTTTGGCCCATCTGTTTAAAGGCATTGTTGTTCCAGTAACGAGGTTGAAAAATAGTATAGCCACATTTTAAAGACAAATATGAACAATCCATTAAAAAAACAAGAATTTTAATTCTTTTAGTTTAAACCAGGGGTAGGCAACTGCGGCCTGGCAAGGCTGGGACTGGCCCCAGCCCGTCCTGCCGCCGATTGGCGCCGGAACCTTTGGCTCTCGCATGAGAAGCGTGGGGCCTTTGGCCTATCAGGAGGAGGCGGGCAAGGGGCAAGCAGCGGGCAAGGGGGGCAATTGTCTATAGAAGCCTCCGAAACGTGCATTATATTAACATTTTTTTAAAATCAGCATTTTTTTGTGTGTCCCCATTTCTTTTTTAAAAAAGTGTCCTCCATTTGAAAATTTTGTCTAATTTGTCCCGGTTTGTTTATTAATTTTTTAAAAAAATATTAATTATTTATTTTTTGGCTTCGGCCCCCCAGTTGTCTGAGGGACAGCAACCCAGCCCCCGGCTCAAAAAGGTTGCCTACCCCTGGTTTAAACCAAGCCAAACCTGCTTATAATCCTTTAGTTTTCTAAACCTATAGGTGTACTGGAAAACACTATGCCTTCCAGGGAAAAAATGTCTAATATAACTGAAGACTGACAATATAATGTAGACAATGTGTCCTACTGGCATATGATGTGGGCCTGGTCAGTAGTTACCCTTTTTGTTGTTGGATATATACATAATATTAATTAGCTATTAGAAAACTCCTGACATTTAAGGATGGTGATCTGGAATCTATCTGATGGTCAATATGGTTGGCCCCTGTTGCGCTTTTTACGTTACTCAAATACTTATATACTAATGCTGGAAAGATAAATATTCACCGTCTGTTATTTAAATATCAGAAAATGTACTATTTTAACAATGCATGTATGTAATGTGTATTTTAAAACATCACAAAGCAAATGTATCTGGAAATACAATCAACTTATATTAATGCATACACTAGCTCATGCTCATTATATATATAGATTAGATATAGTCCTTCCACCCCCACGTCTTTTTCTTTGAATCAGAGATTTAAAATTCAGCAACTTTTTAAAACACACACACACATAACCCTAAGATCCACTGTTCCTTCTCAAGCTCCAACTATTCCATATCATCTAAACATCGAAAAATTTTCTTCCCAAACATATGTCTGAAAACGTCTTTCAAAAACAACACTGCTAACTGCCCCAATACCTGAAAATTTAAGGGTCTGGAAAGTTGAGATGCTATTTGTCCATCATGGACCCATGCACACAATTCCATGTATCATCTAAACAATTGCTCATGCTGCAAACTTAAAATTGGCAGCACCTTAACTTGAAGCTGTCATGACAGCTTCAAGTTAAGTAGTGATCATATGAATGAGAGACTTTCAGGAGATGTAGTAACTTTCTTACTCAGGTCTTGTAAACTCAGGGGTGAAACTTTCTTTATTGAATCGACCCATCTCTAATGTGGTCTTCCTCTTTTTCTGCTATCTTCAACTTTACCAAACACTCTTTTTTATCTTTTTTTTATTTTTTCTTTCTTTTTTTGTACTATTCTCCCCCCCCCCCCAACAGCATTGAGGGAAATACATTCCAATCAAGTTAACAATCATTATCGGAGATGTGGAAAATATCATTAATTATATTTTTACTGTCTTTATCAAACACTCTAAACTTTTCCAATGAGTCATGTCATTTTATAAGACCAAAATATGATAATTTCAGTTTAGTCATTCTGTACTCTAGTGAGAGTTCAGATTTGATTTCCTCTCTGACTCAAAGTCTTCTTCCAAACTATGGTATTTGTAAAACTCTCCTCTAACACTAAATTTCAAATTAATCAAACTCCCTGTCATCTTTCTTCACTATCCATCTTTCACACCCATATGCAGAAATCAGAAATATGACATTGCTCATTCTGGATTTTGGTAATCAATGATATGTCTTTATATTTGAGATCTTATCTAACAGGTACCAAATTCCACCTGATCTTAGGAACTAAGCAGGGTCAGCCCTGGTGAGTACTTAGATGGGAGACCACTAAGGAATACCAGGTACTGTAGGCTATATTTCAGAGGAAGGAACTGGAAAAGCTACCTGAGGATTCTATGCCTAAGAAAACTCTATGAAATTCATGGGGTCACCATAAGTTGACAGGCGACTGGGTTAGCACTTGGATAGAAGACCATCAATAAATACCAGGTGCTGTAGGCTAACTTTCAGGAAAAGGAACTGGCAAAACCACCTCTGAAGATTTCTTGCCTAAGAAAACCCTATGGAGTTCATGGGGTCCATCGTAAGTTGATAGGCGATGTGAAGGCACATACTCAGAGAGAGAGTTTCCAAAATTACAACCATCTGAAGCTACTCCAATGTAAACACTGTGAACAATCAAGCTTAAAATAAGCCAGTAATAGGCACAATAAGCTTCCCTAGTGCCACTGAGAGTCATAATACAGTACAAATAAAACCACTCTAAGCTTACCTGGAGCTAGCCCAGCATTTGCAGGGCCTCCCATGGAAGGATGAGAGAACAAGGCTTGAGAGAAGGCAGATATATTTGACTGCGACATATTACTGAGTCGGGAGGTTGATCCTCCTTTAGGAATAAATTCATTTGCAGTGGGATTTGGCGTCTGTTTAAAAATCAAAACAGAGTATAAGTCAAATAACAACAACAACAACAAAACCCTTGCCCACTGAATAAATTAAAATAACTTTAAAAATAAATAACTCATTTATTAAAATGCAACAGACAGAAGCCAGGAACACAGAAGAGAAACTAGGTCTAGGAGCTCAACTGAGACGTTAGCTTTGTTCTTCTCCTGCAGGAGCTCTCCAAGTCACACGTTATATGACTTTTCAAAAATTTTCAAAAATGATTTGAAGGCAAAAGAGTCTTCATTTTGTTCAAATTACATCATTTCTGCCTAAACCAAAACGGCTAATTGCTAAGCACCAAGTCCCTTGAATGGTGCAAACTTGTCTTTTAGTCATAGGAAACCTGCTGGGAAATATGTTTTCATGCAACTTCCTCTGGTAATCTAGGATTTACAAATGAAGGGTTTGGAACAGAAGTATCAATTCTGCTAATAATGGCACACTATCAAGTGGCCAAATGATATCTCAAAGAATTAAACTATAGGCCCATCACAGAGGCTCCAAGGTTTTTTTTAAAATAAAAAAGCCACTATAAATATAGCCATTTTAATTTTTTTTCCAAATATCTGAACCAGTTTTTCTGTGAGGATGGAGGGAAAGACGTACAATCAGGAGCCAGAATAGTATGTGATTTTGAGTGTTGGACTAGGAGTCCAGAAGACCGAGGTTCAAATCACCACTCAGCCATGGAAACCCACTGGGTGACCTTGGGCAAGTCACACTCTCTTGGTCTAAAAGAGGAAGGCAATATCAAATCCCCTCTGACAAAATCTTGAGAAGACAACTCTACGATAGGGTTGCCATAAACTGGATTGACCTGAAGGCATATAACATCAATACAGCATGTTCTAATGGTTTGTTACATGATATAATTTAAAATAAACTTTGGTTTTATTACTGCAGTAAGTTTGGGAAATTCAGTTCTAACCCACATACAGTGGACCAAATTTACTAGACAGACCAGAACAAAATAGCAGAACTGTTGTCAAGTCATTCTGCATGATTAAAATGTGGATCTGAGCTCCCTGGAAAAATGCCAGAATACAATGTAAGGGGAGAAAAATCACAGTGGGTCCTATTAACATATAGCAAATCAGTGGATGATTCTTAATTTCTATTTTTGGCTTGACTTTTGTGTGTTTTTGAACTGTGCAATAAGTGAAAAAATAATGAACTGGTAATTAAAGGAATCCTGTTAAACCATACGCATTTTAATCCACTGTTGTTCTTCAAAACATTAATGGGCCAGCTTTATATTAAACATGATAAACACACATCTTTACACAATGCAATACCTCAATTCATCATTTTTTAAAAAAAATCGTAATGGGGCAGCAGAATAAAAGACACCCTATATAAGCTGCAGAAAACATCTTATGCTGTAAGATAATGGAAAAGCACACAGTTTGGCAAAGAAGATTCAAATTTTGTCATCAACTTAATGCATGTCAAACAAGTTTTTAAATTAAGTTATAAGTCTCAAACAGTATATGAACATCAGATTCTTTTACAACAAGGCAATGCTGTATTTCTGTTTATTTAACCTCGAGTAAGTCAATGTTAATTTACACCTTAGTAGGAATTACAATTTTACACTTCAATTTTGTCAGTTACATTTATTTCTAAAAAGACAAAGCAGCTGGATAAGTCCGAAAAAAAGAGATTTGATAAATATCTAATGCAAAATGCTAGTAATTTTTCCAAAAGCTAAAAAGAACAATACAGAATTTAAAAACAACAACTAATTAGCCCTTTGATAAAACTAAATGGCATAAAACCTGCCCTGTCAAAATGCTAGCAACCACAAGACAATCACTGAAACATCCTGACAATGCCAACAGGAGTCCCTGCAATAGCAAATGTTCTGAGAAGAAAAAAATCTAAACACACATTCCACCCATAAGAAATGCAAGGGAGGTGTGGGGAGGATAGAAATCCACCCACTTGTGCAGTAAATGGCAGCCATTGAAATATAATGAAAAATAATAAAATATAGGTGAGATGTGTACCAAACCAGTTGAACAAGACCAAACAGAAGCATGTGCTTAGCTTTCACTAGCCTTGTAAACAAAACACCAAGCAAGCTACACTCCTGCCTACAACATTAAAGAAAAATGACCAGAAGTAGATAACTTTCATATATACTTATTACATCATAGTGATCACCCCTCAGCTTTCAGAATAACCATGACCCAAATATCTCACAGCAAACACAAACAACTCTTATATTATTTGCCTCCCCACCAATAAAAAAGGGTGAAATTTTCATTATTCTAGCAGGAGTCTAAAGAGTCAGCAAGGAGATAATGAAAACAACCCACAAACCATCATTCCTATAACACAGTAAAATTGAAAGAATAACAGAGTTCAAGAGTACCCTTGTGTGAGAGAGTTTTCATCCAGTATCTACTGATCCTGGAATCCCCATGATGCTTGCACAACCTATGAACTGTTTGCTACAAGTAAGGAAGACAGGTGGACATGAAGGAGAGATGAGAAAGTTGGGACATGATTCTCTCCAACCAGATATGCTAATTATTTGACTATAAACTGCATCACCTTCAGTCACCACTGTTGATGGCTATGGTGGCTGGGGATGGTGTGAGCTGCTGCCCTATACATACAGAGGACATTAGGTAGCAGTAGATGGATGGTCCATGTGGCTGAAGAAGCAATATCAACATGAGATTCTTCTACATCATGTCATTCTTATTTTCTAGGCCATTTTCTAACATTTCCAGTTTTTCACTCATGCTGAAGTAATGTCGCTATGTTTATGCTGAGGCTAGGTCTCATAGCAAGGACAGGCTAGGCTTCATACTAACAATCAGGCTATATCTCCTTTTTTTACAAGCCGTTTTGCTTCAGGAATAGCTCCTGGAACTGGGGCTAGAAATAGAGAATTTCTGGAACAAAAGCTCTGTGGCATGAGAAATGAAAAATAGAGTTGTATTAGGCATACTTCTTGCACACACACGCTCATGCTGAAGAAGTCAACAACCAGGTTTCTTTTGAACAACTTAATCCTTATCTGCTTTAAAGCTGACCAAATTTACTCATACAATATTAGTGTTTACCTGCTTAAGCATCTATTATGAAAAGTGCTGGGGGGTTGTTTTTGTTTTTTTAAAAAAAATCTAAACACACACATACACACATTAAAAAATCTCATGCTGGTCTAGCTTGGCCATCTGTCACTCTTTTCAACCATTCCCTGTCCATCTTTGATGCTAGCAGGTGAGGTTCTACAAAATGCATTTAATTATTCTTTCACGATGATCCAGTAAGCACACTGGTAGAGTCTCAATCAACATACATATGCTATAGGAGGGGAGGTAAAGGCATTATTTCTCATTCCCCAGTTACTGACCAGCTTGGGTGTGTGTGTATCTGGTGCTCCCTCACTGCCCTTGTGTCCCTTGGGAAGACAAAGCACCCTCCGTCCCTAATGCAGGGCTGAATCTTCTTCCCCCAGTGTGAGGGCAACAGGGATGTGCTCAACAGCATTCCTGAAGCCAGTCAGTAGCTGGAGGGACAGAGATGCACCTAGGAACTGACAGACACAGATGAGGTAAAGGGACCCCCATAAGAAAGGCCCCCCAAACTACAATTACACTGGTGTATGTTACTGATTGAATTCTAGCCATTATGTGCAACAATAGAGTACTGAGCTGCAATCTGAATCCATATGTGCAGACACAGGATGGGATGCCTGTTAGAAAAACACAAAAAGATGAACAGGACAGGGGTTTTTGAAAATTCATTTTAAGGTCTGCATTCTAATTAGTGTATATTCTTTGGACATTTCTGGATTAAGCCCTATATTTCTCAAAGAAGCTAACAAGGAATGCTCAAAGCCTAATAAAAAGCCATTGTACTTATTTGTTACCAAAGCTCAACTACTGGGGGAAAAAGGCAGACAAAAATGATACCAGTGTGTAATTTATTCCCTCTCTCTACATGCAAAATACGGACAAGAACGATACCAGTGTATAATTTATTCCCTCTCAATACATGCCCTTTTCTGGAGTAGCATTCTAAGAAAGATACATTCAACTTCTAATCACTGCTGAAACAAAATCAGGTCATTCCAACCAAGAGAGCTGCCAAAGCACACATTTATGTAGGTCAAGTCATTAAGTGGAGAGAAAAAACCTTCACCACCACACCCTCACTTATGCAACACTATAACTTGCATGATACATTTGTGAGAATTCTATGCCATCACAAAGGAAAACTGCTTGAAAAATTTATACAAAGTAAAACGCTGTTGCTTGCTCAAACAACAACAGAAATATAAACAATGATAAATAGGGTTTATTATACTCCATTCTCAGATGTCATTTTCCTCTTTACAAGCTCTTCAGCTTTATGAACTTTATTTTGCCTTTTATACTAGTTATGATTACTGCAGAGCTGAGAGGATAAACTTTATATGCTAGTAGTATATACAGAAAGAAGAATTTGTACGATGAAACGGAGAATGTATACAATGAAAGCAACATGTAGAAAGTGATTCTATCCTCACACCCTCCACAGGGGCTGCTAATTCACCTCTTCTACTCAAAATGAAGTATGAAACATCAGATTAAAAACAAAATCCTCAGGAGCATTTCAGGACCCAAGTCTCTGGTATTTTGTTTCTTCAAGCACCAAACATATACAACTACTAGGAAAATCCAAATGTCACTCCCTTTGTTAGGAGAGCATTAAGAAAACAGATGACATTTTCTCTGCATTCAAAATTTATATTTTGAGACCAAGGATGTAGAGTTCTTCTCCAAATGATTATAACTGCCAGTGATGTCACTAGAGGGGTTGTGGACTGCACCAGGTGACACCTCAGAAGAGGGGGAACACCCTCCTCCCACTGTGGGATAATAAGGGGGAGTGTGCTCCTCCTGGCTTTGCTGCTTTGCCACAGTGGTAGTTCCCTCCTCAGAAGGAGGCCACCATTGTGTCAAAGGAGGAGGAGGAGGGCGTCATTTTGGCCGCAATGGCCCCCTGGCAGCTCCCCCAGCAGCATCCTCCTTGCACCAAGTGAAACCAGGGCTGGGGACACCACCACAATCGGCATTCAGAATGTTGCTGCACTGGCATGACAGGCAGTTATTATTGGGTGATAACTGTTTCCATTCAAATGATAATTCTGTGAATTATTTCATTCTCATGTGATTCTTTTTTATTTTGCACAGAGAACTTATGTCTTTAAAGATGCTGCTGGACTACTACTCCTATCATCCCAGTCATGCTAGCTGGAAACTGTACTCCAAAAACAAGTACAGGGAACAATAAGTTCAGCTGCCAATCACAGGCTAGAATGTGTGAGATCTATTACTACTCGCAGTATAGTCACAGAGATAGCAAACTGCCTAAATCTACTAACAAACTTGAGCAAATGGTTCTCCAACTGAAAACTGTGTTGACTTGCCCATTGTGCCTAGCCTGGAATGAGTGTGTGTTTGTGTGAGAGATTGCAACATCATTTGTGCTAACCAGATGATTCTGCTGGACACTGGTCAGTAACTAACCATGGTGAGCTGTTTTGTTAGGTTAGGTGATGGAGTTCTGAAAGACCACTCCTATTTGACTCCTCTGAAACATTTCAGTTAAATGGCACTTGTTAAACAGACAATTTTAGCTACCAACAACTTTCTCCTGAATGTTAACTGGTTATCCACAATTCATAACTAGAAAATATATTATTTTAAGAAAGTAACATTTGTTGTAGGTGATTTGCTACTCAAATCAGGAGATTCAGAATACATTTGAGAAATAAAGTAGTTCTTTAGATATCAGCTTTGATTCTAACTTCTTCATTTCAACAATGGACATTTTGGCCAAATTTTACCCTCACTATGTGCATCTGACTACTTCATATTCCAAAAATAAAAATAATAGTCTGTATTAATTAAAGTGACTAGGAAAAAGTAATTTTACCTGTAAATTGCTTTCTGTGACTCTGTTCCACCAAACCATATTGATGGGTACTCCTGTTTTACACCTGTCAGCCAAGCAGCCAATAGTGTTCTTTGATTTTCGTGCCTTTGATCCCACCGGAACTATCCTCTCCTCCAGCATCCCCAGTCGATACTTTCTTGGCTATGGAAAAGAAGGAAAAAAACCAGGGCACTCCCAACATCCCTTAGCCTGAAACTCAAACTAAAACTAGATAAGAACATGTTTTTGGTCTGACTGGTGGAATAGGAAACAATTTGCAAGTAAAATTTCTGTTTGCTTGCTTCATCTAACTAAATATGTCCTGGAAAGCTTTAGAGGCAGTAAATAAAAATAGCATATTTTATAATACAATCCTATGCCTATTCGCACAGAATTTAAGTCCTACTGAGTGCAACTGGATTTACTCCTAGGGAAGTGTACATAGGACTGCACCATAAGTCAATTTTTATAGCAGGTATGGGGAATATGTGACTGTCCATGTACTGCTAAACTGCAATCCCCTTCCTCATTTCTCATATTGCCAGGACCACTGGTAGTTGCAGTTCACACATTCCCCCACCCCTGCTTTGCAGACTGATTGTATCATTTGTGACAGTTCATTTGGAACAGTGAGGATTATCTCATTGTATTTCAAGCGACTTATTCCCGACAGGATACAGTTGTAATTTTAAAACCAGGTTTTATTGCACATAGTTGTGGCTGGATGAGTGCAACCCATACACAGCCAGGATCCCAACCACACTTATCCAGCGGCTTGTCAAAAACGGGAGCTTGCCTTTTTTTTTGAAAAGCCACAGAATAAGCATAGCTGGGATCTGGGCTGCATACATGTTGCGCTTGCCCAGACGTGGCTGTGTGCGATAACACCTGGTTTTAAAATTAAAAGCGACTGTATCCTGTCAGGGATGCTGCTTTAAATACAAGGTGATAATCTCCAGCACTGGTTCACAGTGATTTTCCAAAAGAAAATAAGATGTTTGTGAAATGCTCAGAAACCTAGGTTCTCCTATCATATTTTTTTTCAATCAGAATACTGAATCAGTAACCCTTTCAGACTGCAAATAAATTTTAACAGGTTAACAACAACAGAGATAAAAACAAGTGTTTAAATATTTTTTTTGAAACCTATTGGCAATCTCTCAATAAAAGGGTACACAATTGCATCTATTTAGTTTAACAAACCGTTCATAATCAAATTCTTGTAACTTTGAATTAAACTTGACAGATGATAATTTAACATCAACAGGTTTATGTAAAATGAAGATATCTTTTCTAGTAAAGTAAATACGTAATATGTTACTTCAACGGAAGTACATTAGATGTCAGAACTTGTATTATGCTCGCCCTACATTCTTTAGAACTAAATTCAGATTTTGCATTAATTAAAATGAAATTGCCTGAAAGAGGCTGCTTTATATATCACACAGTCATGAAATGGCCCATGTGGATCTAGTTCATTTATACACTCTACTATTAATTTTGCCTCTTGTAGTAACTTAACTACAAGAGGCAAAATTACAAAATCAAGGCCTACATGACTTGATTGATATGAAAGATGTTCCAAGAATAAAGAAGCAGAAAGACCAAAACTCATAATGCAAAATATAATAATAATAATAATAATAATAATAATAATAATAATAATAATGACCTAAATTCCAGTACAGTCCACCCTCTTCATATGTGGGTGATCCGTTCCGGACCCTTACGCGTATGGGGAAAAGAGCATATGCTCAAGCCCCATAGAAAATAATGGGGTGCATGGAGTGTGCGGCATGAGTACACATCCCATTATTTCTGCTGGGCTTGCCTTCTGCATAAACTCAAAGCCGCAGAAGGCAAGCCCGTCTATAATGAGGGCTGATTGTACTAGTCCCAGTGAATCAAAACTGATTTAATGGCTCTATCCCAGTTAGGACTAGCAGATGGATATAGGCCAATGACAGAAGTAAGATATAACTGGTAAGAGTTCAAATCTGCCAATACAATCAACAATTTTGGGGAATGCATTCAAGTGTAGCATTTTTATATGAAACACAGTAGTGCAAGGTATTATATTCTGCCACTTAGCAATCCTTCTTCACAAGCAACTTTTACTGTTTACTTGAAAAAGTCAAAGACTGGCATTCACAACCTAGATCCTTGCTCATAGTGAACTAATCCTATTTCTCCAAAAACATATACAATTGTGAACATCCAACCGTCTATATGCAACCACTTAGTGATCCAGATGCAAGCACATTATTAGATAAGCTTCATGCTGCCTCTCAAAATAATAATTCATTAAATTATTATAGAAATCAGAAGCTGCATCAAATCTGGCCCTGGGGATCAACCCCAATATGCAACAACCATTTGTTGACAGGCAACATTAGGACATTGAGGTTGAGAAGCTAGCTGATCATCCTGCATTTCACTGACTGCATTTCACTGACTAGCTTTTTTTCATTTTTACATGAACAAACATTTATGATATTTTTGAACAATATTAAGAGATGTAAGGTGTTAATGGGGTCCATGAGAATGAAGACCAGATTTAATTCTAAATGATATAACTGATACCAACTAATCACATAAAATACTTGTAATAAAGATAAATATTTTATCCTGTGTTGATAGGAGGACTACTTCCCTTCTGGAACTTCTCCCAAGGAGGAGGAGATTAAGAAAAGACCAAAGGGCAGAGATAAAGGCAAAGGTAAAGGTTTCCCCTTTGACAAAGTTGTCAAGTTGGGTCTGACTGTATGGGGGAAGTGCTCGTCTCCGTTACTAAAACGAAGAGCCAGAGTTTTCAAAGACTATTCTGTGATCATACATCCAGCAAAACTGTACAAAACACTGTTACCTTCCCACCCAAGTGGTACCTATTTATCTATTTGCACTTTTACATGCTTTCAAACTGTTCAGTTGGCAGAAACTGGAACTAATGACAGCAGCTCACGCCATCATGTGGCACTTGGGTCTTGAAATGCTGACCTGTCAATCTTGCAATCGTCAGAGTCAGTATCTTAACCACTGAGTCACCATGTTCCTTAAAGGCTAGAGATGACAAAAACAGAACAAAAAAGCCCTCAAAAAAACTGAATAGACCACAAAGTGAAGGGAACCCATGGTGGATTTACAGCAGAATCTACTTGTCTGTGTATTTCCCTATCTTTACAAAGAGAAAAGGAGGGATGCAGCTGAGTCCAAGACCTAGTTCCAATGTCTTATTGGGAAAAACCTACCCTTTCTTTCACTTTATGTACACCACTTACACCATCTTCTCTACCTCCATCTCCTACCATCCAAAAAGACCTTTTGCAAGACTCACGTGAGTGGTAGGAGCCCACAGTGCAGCACACCAGTTGCAGCAATCTAGGCTCGTTCCAAGTGACCACTTTACTCCAGGAAGGCCAGCTCAGCTTTTCTATTTCTTGGCCAAGATTCCTTAGATACTCAAACACTCCATTCCATTCCCTCCCACAAGTAACAAATGGGAAGCATTAAAAAATCAGGCCACCAGCGTAAAGACTGACACTCTGCCTTCTCTCCAGGAGCTCCTACTAGGCATGGTGTTGGCACTAAACCAAGGGTAGTGGAGCCTCTGGGGTTTGTCTCAGTTTTGAAGCCAGGAGCAGCGATTGCCAATAGTTTTTCAGCCATAGAGGACTTGTATTAGGCATTTCCAGTTCTGGGCTAGAGCCAACTGCCTCCTCCAGCAGTACAAATGGATCCTGAACTTCGGATTCCATGTCCCAGCCACTGCTGGATTCCTGGGTCTTGACTACACTATCTTATATATGTTTAATTCATAATCCTGTCATAGCCTTGGAGTAGGTATTGTGCCTTGAGTGCAGCAACCAGGGAATCCTAAATTTCATTAACTTTTATTAGGCTCATTTCCAGCCCTTTATAGTATGAGAACAGATTAGGAAGTCCATGAATGTATAAACAACTTATGAAGTCTCAAGAACATGTTAACAAGGGTTCTAGCTGCCAAAGAGCATGGGACTGGAGAGGGGAGCAAAGAACCACCTCCTTTCTACTTTGTCCACAGTAATGGCACACTGCTATATACAGTGGACCCTTGTTTTACACTGGGGTTTGGTTCCAAGATCCCCTGTGGATATCAAAATCTGTGGATGCTCAAGTCCCATTAAATATAATGACATAGCAAAATAGTGTCCCTTACAACAATTGGAAAATCAAGGTTTGATATTTGAAATTTATACTTTTTTGAACATTTTCAAGCCGTGGATGCTTGAATCTGTGTATAAAAAAATCCGTATATAAGAAGGGCTGGCTGTACATCCCCCAATCCAATCTAAGGAAGGGCATGCCAGACTTATTTACTCATATGTAATAATTGTTAACATGTATCACTCTTAATGAACAAAAATGAAATGGATCACAGGTAGCCAAGAACTGCAGAAAAAGCAAGAAAGCAGTATAAGTAAGCAATATGCTTTTGTTTATACGCTTCAAGACAACAAGCTCATTCGATTATGACTGCTTTAAACAGTGTACAACCAACAGCAATGCTGAACAATGTATTACTATTCCTGTAGCTAATTCTTCCATCAGATAAAGTGGTAAAAATGCACCTGGAATATACTACTTCAGGTTGAGGGGAAGAATTCTCACATGTTTGAACACCCTCCCTGTCCTACATTTAGAAAACAAACATGAAAAGGGAGAGGGGAGACTAGAAAAGAGTTTTACAAATGTAACATATTGTACTGAGAATTTTTATGTGAGCTCTCATCCACAATATGAAATAGTATGGTCCAGAGAGGCTACCATCTTATTTCCTGTTTGTTAGAACTCAGCCTGTAATACAGTTCTATAAATGATATTAATATAATTTATGTTACAAGGCCTATTCGGGGCAAATAGGGACCTACCTCATCAAGTGACTCTTTTCCTGGTAAAGGGATTTCTCAAAATTCTGCATGAGCTATTCAAGTCTGACTGCACAGTAGCACTCTGGCACATGTCCAAATGTGTTAATATTCTTTCATATAACTTCATAAAATTTATTAACTGAACTCCCATCTATGGGTAAGTCTTAAAGAATACAGTGTGGCATACTTTTGAGTGGGCATGGATTAGATTGCACTGCAGATAGGATTTCTATTCAAAACAAAACTAGACTGGCCCAACTCTCATGGTAAGATTTTCATTTAATAGGTAGCAATATACTGATAACATCAAGAAAATATACCAGTTTTTGTGGGTTTTTAAAAATTTGGCTAGCTGTTTACAAGATGATTACTGTACTGTAATCTTTAAAATGTTTTCAGTTCTCAATAAAGAAGTATAGAGTCATACAGTGACAGTCATAGCTATCTTCTGTTTCCTGATATAAGATTTTTCCTACCTTTTCCAACATGAACTTGTAAGGTTAAGAAAGAAATATTTTTATACATTAAAAATACAGGCCTATGTACAGCTATTTTAGGACACTTGAGTAGCCAAGTACTTAACTATTTTAAACAATTCAACACAGAGAAATGTAAGGTACTGCACTTAGGGCAGAAAAATGAAATGCACAGATATAGGATGGGAGACACAATGCTGAATGAAAGTACATGTGAAAGAGATCTAGGAGTCCAAGTAGACCATAAGTTGAACATGAGTCAACAGTGTGATGCGGCAGCTAAAAAGGCCAATGCAATTCTAGGCTGCATCAATAAAAGTATAGTGTCTTGATCAAGAGAAGTAATAGTGCCACTGTATTCTGCTCTGGTCAGGCCCCACCTGGAATATTGTGTCCAGTTCTGGGCACCACAATTCAAAAAGGACATTGAGAAACTGGAGCGTGTCCAGAGGAGGGCGACTAAAATGGTGAAAGGTCTGGAAACCTTGCCCTATGAGGAACGACTCAGGGAGCTGGGTATGTTTAGCCTGGAGAAGAGAAGGTTAAGAGGTGATATGATAGCCCTGTTTAAATATTTGAAAGGATGTCACATTGAGGAGGGAGCAAGCTTGTTTTCTGCTGCTCCAGAGAACAGGACCCGGAACAATGGATGCAAGCTACAGGAAAAGAGATTCCACCTCAACATTAGGAAGAACTTCCTGACAGTAAGGGCTGTTTGACAGTGGAACAAACTCCCCCAGAGTGTAGTGGAGTCTCCTTCCTTGGAGGTCTTTAAGCAGGGGCTGGATGGCCATCTGTTGGGGATGCTTTGATTTGGATCTCCTGCATGGCAGGGGGTTGGACTGGATGGCCCTTGTGGTCTCTTCCAACTCTATGATTCTATGATCTATGATTCTATGATGCTGTTCCCCCCCCCCTGCTTACTTTGAAAAACAGATTGCATGGAATATAGACTGCTTTATTGGTTCTATCCTTAGCTGCCTAGTGATTTGTTCTAAATTAACTATGTAATAGATGTTTGCTATCCCAAGAACACCTGGAATTTTTAAAATCACAAGGAAGAAAAAATTATTTTGGATGCTGGCTATAAAGACTTTTAAAGCCTTTTGAATGAGGAAGGTAATCAGCAAAATGAGCTATGGTAAAGCACAGTCATCAACAATTGACTGATTTAGCAGCTGGAGGTGTTAATTACATATCAGAATTCCACATAGTAGACTACATACTAGAATTACATTACATTAAATTACACACTAGAATTCTACATATCATACCTACTTTCTGGTGAAAAGTATTTAAAGGAAGTCAAGGATACAAATATAGGATACTTTACAGCAAAAAGGGGCATGGAATTTTTGAGGTCTATCAAATGTGAACAACACATCATGGTTGAGTATGATGATCTCATTAAGAAGCACCAACTCCATTAACTTCAAATCCATATGAAAGACACTTTTTTGATCCCAACTTGTGCATGTAGAGGACATGAATGGAATCATCTATGCCAGTGGTGGTGAACCTATGGCACGTGTGCCCTCTCTGGCATGCAGAGCTCTCTCTGTGAACAAGCAGCCTCTTTCTCCTCTTTCCTCACCTTTCCATCCTTTTAACAGCTGCCCCAGAGGCAGGTAAAGGGATGGGAGGGAGGGGGAAGAGGAAGGGCTGGAGTGCGCCTGTTCCTTCTCTCCCCCTGGGAAGCCAGTTGAAGGCATGGGGGGAGTAGGTGCATGCTTGTCCCTCTTCCCCCCATCCTCCCATTCTTTTAACTGGTTTCCTGAGGCCAGTTATAGGCAGGGGAGGGCGGGGAAAAGAGTGGAGCAGGTGCATGCCTCTTCCATTACCCTCCCCCCAGTTCCCTCCCAGAGCTCATTAAAGACACGGGAGGGTGGAGGATTTTTTTCCCTTGCCATCCCTTAAGGCTGAGAGAACGTGACTTGTATGTGTCGTGTCTTCAAGTTTCCGACTTAGGGCATTCTGGATTTTTCTTGGCAAGTTTTGTCAGAGGTGGGTTTGCTATTGCTACCCTGAAGCTGAGAGAGTGTGCCTCGGATTTTCCCCCCAGACGTCTTACCCCTTGGAAGTCCCGTCCCTGGAAGGCAGAAGTCTTTTAAAGGTTTGCCTTTGTTGCTGTGTGCCTTCAAATCATTTCCAGCAAAATGGCCATTTCATGGGGTATTTTTGTTAAGATTTGTTCAGAGGAGTTTGCCTTTGCCTTCCTCTGGGACTGAAAGAGTGTGACTTGCCCAATGTCACTCAGTGGGCTGAGTGGCTATGTAAACCCTGTCTCCAGAGTCATAGTCAAACACTCAAACCACTACAAGCCACGCTGGCCCTATTAGATCACATATAAACCATGGGCTGGATTTAACCATGCTTTCAGTAAAATTCAGATAGTGCTGCAGAAAATGTGTTTACTCGCTTACATTTATCTAGTCCTTCTCTATAAAGAAAGTCGAGATAGTGTGCCACAAAAATAAAAAATAAAAACAAGAAAAGCCATTATATAGCAGTGGATAACCTTGAATGTGTTCTGCATTCCATTATGAGAGGATGAGAGTGCACAAACGGAAAACTAAATCCTGATAAGGGAGCAGCAACAATTTCCACTACAACTTGCATGTCATGGTGCCCCCTGCTCCCCATATATACTGCTCTGGGGTCAGTGGTTTTGGGACAACCTCTGGGGCTCTGAGGGAGATAGTACTGAAGGCTCCAGGGAGAAGTAGAAAAAGCATTACACTACTTCACAGCTTTCCTTAGCAGGGAACCTGTACTGGATAATGGTTCTCTTTGAAAACCAAAGGAACTACTCCACTTGCAGAGGGCCAAGTCTGGACCCAACATAATAAAACTTTTGTTCAAGTGTGTGTGTGTGTGTATCACACACATATATTGTAATATTACACACACTCAAATATATTATCTATAACACTCAGAATTTCATAAAACATATTGGGAGGGCAAGAGGTTAATTTCCTTCACACAGAAAACCTATCTAGAATCCTACTTGCCACAGCCATCAATGCTTCAATCAATGTTGGTTCTAATGTTCCATAATACCATAATTTAAAACATAAAAATAGGTGTTGGAATCCAGGAAGAAGTGTCTTGTTCTATTGCTCTTCAAAGTGTGTGCGTGTGCTGTTGTTGTGTGCTTCGAATCCTATCCAACTTACAGGGTTTTTTGACTTCCTCATATTTACCCACTGGGTTTCCATGGCTGAGCAGGGATTCAAATCCTGGTCTCCAGTCGTATCTCAAACCACTAGACAGCACTGGCTCTCATAAACACACACACACATGTGTGTGTGTGTAACAAACCTAGCTATATTTCTGCACTGGTAATGGAGGCTTAGAACACTAGCCCTATTCAGGCATTCAACGGATACTGTATATACAGTGGGCCCTTAGTATCCACAGGGGATCAGTTCCGGATCCCCCTGCAGATATTAAAATCTGTGGATGCTCAAGTCACACTGTCTTCAATGGTGGCACAGCCACCATTGAGGCAATGGGATGAAGCAAAGGAAAAGAATGCTAAAGAACTTACAAAAGCCCAACAGACAATAACTGTTTGTACTCACACTAAAGGCTGGATGAATGAGAGAATAGAAGGGGGTCAGTGCTTCCAGGGCAGATTACACTCTTCCCTTTCACCTGGGGGTTGTTCCCTTTTTAAATAAGAGTTGAAGTACAGAACTTACACTGACTCATGGATAAGTCAATCCAGGATTTTGGGGTCAATTTTTTAACCAAATTTTTTAGACTTATACATGAGTATATACAGTAATTAAAACAGAATATTTGAATAAAGAGAGCATGCTAGCCTGATACCCCTCATCATCATTCTTTTCATACCAAAAACAAAATTCTTAAAAGGAAAACTTTCACTACATATGAAGCATCTCCATGATTGGAAATCTTGACTTTGCAGGAGGCTAAGAGCCTCCCACTGCAATGGAAGCTCTCTTTTTCAGGTTATCAAGCTGCACATGCAGCAACTTGATGATAGAGAAGGACAGGGTTTGCCTGCTTCCCTCCTGCCAATTCGGTTAACCTAGACCAGTGATGGCGAACCTATGGCACATGTGCCAGAGGTGGCACTCAGAGCCCTCTCTGTGGGCACACATGCTGTCGCCCTAGCACAGAGTTTGCCAGAGTTTCTTACTAGAAAGCCAGAGGGACGTGTCACTTTGCAATAAATAAGTGGGGTCTGGGTTACAGTTTGGGCACTCGGTCTGTAAAAGGTTCACCATCACTGACCTAGACTGAATAGGGCTTGGCTTGGCTTGCCTTTAACTTTGCTTTAACTTCATATGTAAAGTATGTATGTGTATACATATTAAAAAGCCAGTTGCTTCTTTAGCTCCACTACCTCTCATTTTTAACTGATGGAACTGCAGCTTAACAGCCTGTCTCTCTTTGCATTACCGTTTTCAGTGTATTATGAGATAAACTGCCAGAAGTCAGATATATGCAAGTTCAGCATCACAATACAGCTTTATAAACAACAATTTTTAACACTTCCTACTGTCAGAAAGTTGAAGACACAGCAATATTATAACATTAAAATCTTCACAGACTTTAATTCAGGCCTTCCCAACCTCAACATTTTAGCCACTGCTCAGCTCAACAAAATGCTACTACAAAAATAGTATTTTAAAAAAACACTACAGACACTTACATTGGACTCTAGCATATATACGAAAGGGAGGTTTAACACCTAAATTATCAAAACTCTTATGGACTGACTGCCATTGATTAGAGAACAGTGTAATTAACAATATCTATTGTTTCAGTGGCATCAGCCCTTTAGTATATATATTTCTAAAGTGAAGGTGCCAAGGTCATACATACTATGATCCTAAAACATGGTATCTGTTTACTGTTACTGTTTACCAAATGTTTACTTTATATATTCTACTTCATGTACAATCATTTATCAGATTTGGCATGGGGGACTGTTGAACTAATTTCCCTAGAAATAATTTTGTACATCTAGTGGCAGTTATGCACTCACTTCAAGGAGTATGCATAGCTATTAGTAGTCTAAGATTGAGTCAAAGGCCTGAATTCAATTGTACAGCTAGTACAGATCCAATGAGTCAATGGAATTGTCCCAAGTGTTGACTTACCAAGTTATCACTGACTCACTGGGGCTACTTTAGTAAAGGTTACCAATAAAATTTAATCAAAAATTCCTTTTGTATATGCCAGCACCTCTACCTGCCAGTTTCAAAGAAATTATATGATGATCTGGATAGCACAGTGACCATTCTAGCTATTTTAAGTTGTTGCAATCACATATGTGCATATACAGCTCTCTTTTGGTAGCAGCTATTTTATATAAACGTTGCCATCCCACATTCCCAGATGGAACAGGAGGCTGAGTAGGGGTCCTGAAGTTTCCAAAAGGTTCCCAGAGACTTAAAAACAGTGCACATAGACATTCTCATTGCAGATATACTCAGTTTCTCCCCACTCCAATTTAATATTTTACAAGCTTCAAATCCTGCAAATTCCTATTTATTCAGAACACTGAAACAAAAAAAACTATTTCCTGTATGAAGCCAAAGCCTTATGTATTTCTGGAATTATTTGTATTGTCTATTATTCCATATACTGTATCAACATTATCCAATTTTCCACCAACCTCAATGCTAAAGATCTGATTTCTTAGACTCAACAAATTTTTACTATACTTCAGAATTTACAGCAGAAAAAATCAGGGAAATGACTGGGGCCTAATCCATTTGTTATTCCCAAACTTCAGTCATCCCCTTGAACAAAGAGGAACGCAGCAAATAAACAGTCACATAAATTTCATTACTTCAGTGAAACTACTCAGAACTAAAATCTGATTTAGGCCCACAGACAACTTAAATTATGGCTCATAGGTAGGGTTGCCATATCCCGCCGGGGGGCGGGACAATCCCGGTTTGGGCGGTGCCATCCCGGTCCCGGTCCGGTTTGGCGCCCAAACCGGGACGGCCCCACCTACCGTGGCCACCTCAGCCCGTGGCGGCTCCAAGGCTTTGCTGAGGCCTGGGAGGGCTCTCCACGGTTGGAGCTCCAGCTGCGGAGACACTCCCTCCTGGGCCCCAGCGAGGCCTTCGAGGCAGCTCCGCGGCCGGAGCTCCGGCCATGGGGTCCTCCAAGGCCTCGGCGAGGCCAGGGAGGAGGAGGAGGCCGCTTCCCACCGTGGCGATCGCTGCGATGAGGGGCGGCCCCCGCCTCCTTCCTGGCCTGGGAGCCGGCCGAGGCTTCCTCCCAGACTGGGAGGAGGGGGAGGAAGCTTGGCACCGTGGCGATCGCCGCGATGCCAAGCTTCCCCGCGCCACCTTCTCACGCCTGGTTGGGAGCAGGCCCTAGGCCCCCCCATTCCTCCCACGAACCCAGGAGGAGGAGGACGGACACTTGCCACCGCGGCGATCGTGCGTCGATGCCAAGGCGGCCCCGCGCCCTTCCTGGCCTGGGAGCCAGACTAGGCTTCCTCCCAGACTGGGAGGAGGGGGAGGGAGCTTGGCCACGCGGCGATCGCCGCGATGCAAAGCTTCCCCGGCGCCCTTCCTGGCCTGGGAGCAGGCCTAGGCTTCCTCCCAGACCATGGAGGAGGAGAGCGCTTGGCCGCGGCGATCGCCGCGTGCCAAGCTTCCCCGTGCCCTCCCGGCTGGGAGCCGGCCTAAGGCTTCCTCCCAGACCGGGAGGAGGAGGAGGAGGACAGGTTTAAAACTCTAGACTTTTTTCTTTAATTCCTAGCCAAGGAAATTTTTTTTCAAAAAGAAAATGTCCTACATTTTCCAAACCTTGTCCTACATTTGTCCATTTGGAGGTCCTCAATTATGGCAACCCTACTCATAGGCCATATTTTGTCAAAGCTTGTCTTAGAGAAAGGGAAATTCTTAACTTTAAGTCTTAGTAATGGGAAATTGGAATATTCTAAAGAGCTTAAAATAAATGAAAATAACTGCTTTGGTGAATAGGAAGTACATAAAATTTTGAGCAGTTGCTCTGACAAAATGATCACAGTACTAAAACTATCACAAAATAACTTTATATTAACCTAAAAACAAAAATGGATACACTGTTTATAGATTGTTAAAGACTATGATTAAGATGGACTACTGCATCAAACAATGAATTCATTAGGACTTATTTTAGTGGGAAAGCTCTGGACATCTAATTGGTCACAACCTTATTACCGTAATTCTACAATATAGAAAGTAATCTCTTGTACTTTTGCCAGAGGCAGAGTATGAAATTAAAATAGAAATAGCCAATCTTAACAATTCTGAGCAATTATGTAAATATATTACAATAAATGCTCAAAATTATTGTTGTATGTTGCTCTGACAATTATTAATACTACTCTTAAAAGCTTTCAGTATTTGTACAAAGGAATTAAGATAGTGGTTCGTTTGTCAGAAATACAAAGTAAGTTTGGCAATACCTACTTTTCTCCTTTGAGATAAGCTGAGGGCAGCAAAATCATTAAACAAGGATGAACCGGGTGAAGTAAGAGGATCTGTAAAAAGAGGTTTTGCAAAAACAGAGGGAGGAAGAGAGATACACTTGAATACTATGTTGTTGTTGTTGTTGTTTTTAAAATTAATTTTACAAACTAGAACCAAGAGTAAAAAAGTTACTTCCACGTGCCTAAAGTCTTGTCTACTCTCAGTAGTCTTCTCCTATTAATGGCTTATCATTATACCTTATTACAGTGGTTCTCAAACTGTGGGCTAGGACACTGAGGGGGTATGTGAGAGTTGATCAAGGGGGGTGTAAGACTTGGAGGCCCCGATTGCCTCCTCCTCTTCTTCCCAAACCTTTTCTGTCCTGGAGGGCAAGAGAAAGGCAAGAAGGGCACTTGGAGTCTCTGCCAGAGGGAGGAGGAGGAGAGCCATTTCCTTATAAAATGTTAAAGTGAATACACATGAATGTGTGAATCAAAATACACACCATTTTTATTCATATATTATTACTGCTTTGCAACTGTTACTGCTTTGCAATAAATAATGTAATTTATTATTCAGGTGTAGATGTAGAAGGGGTCACAAGGATAAAATGTTTTGAAAACCACAGCCTTATCAAACTGTGAAGATTTCCCAGTTTCTTGGAATCTTGGAATACAAATTTTTATCACTTTCATGGATGTTACCTAAAACACCCTTCAGAAGTCATTAACTTGTTTTTTTTAAAAAAAAATATTAAACTACTGAAAAATCTATGTTATGGATGAAAATAGAATAGAAACAAAACATGGGCTACAATTTATTAGTTAAGCAAGTGTCACCATGTTTTAGCAATACAATGTAATATTGCTAGCATTTAAGCTTCTTTAAAATAAGAAGTTACTTAGCAATGCCTTGGAGATGTTTTATCCTGAAGTTTACCAACTGTCATTAAATTCTATATTAAACTTTCTGCAGTCTTAAACACTTTTAAAAAAGGTAAAATTTCATTCACATATTCCTTTATCACTTATGTACATAAATATACTCCCAAGTGGAGAGGTACAGATGTAAGGTTTTTGTCATGGAAGGAGGTAAGTTATTTGAAAAATAACTACAGTTTACCTTATTATCATTATGAATACCTATCTGTAGCAGACAGATGTTTAAAATGATTTCAAAGAGAACTGGCCACAACTGATTAAGCAGACTATAAGAAATGTCCATGACACTAATATGACCTGCCTTCTAAAATATCTTATAGGAACACCTGAGAAGTACGCTACATCAAGAAGTAACAGCTACCAGATCTGGTATGACTACTTAGAAAGGCATCAGAATATATTTTACTGTGTGGACTTTCAGCCAAGAAATCAGTGTGTGTGTTTAACATTCTAGTATATGATGTTTACTGAATTGTGTCTATAGTCCCTGATTTAACACAAAACGGGGGGGGGGGGGGGGGGGAGCTACTTAAGGCCTACAATATGCTATTGGACTGCAATTCCCATCATCTCTCACCAAAGACCAGAACCAATGGGAATTGCAATCTAGCCATTCCTGAAGGGACACTAGATGTTCACCACAACGTAAAATAAGACTGAATTCTGGCCAAGACTTTCTACCAGAATTTTAAAAATAATAAATTTATTTTGTTTACTACTGCATATGTTGCACAGCAGTGTATTAAAAGCAAGCAAGAAAACATTACATAACAGCACAAATAAAAAAAATCAAAAGCAATTTAAATTAAGATGGAATATAAATTCTATAAATGTAATTAAAGATGGAACATGTATTTTATATAAATAACTAAAATAAGAATATGATAATAATGCAATAAAGTTATAGATTTAATGTTAAATGGAAAGGATTCCCATTAAAACAGTTTAATTTAAAAAACAAAACTTCTTACCAAGGCCTGCATATGGCTTGGCACTGTCATTGAGAAGGCTAGGGGAACTGCTGCTATTTGTCATCCTCTGCAGAAAATGAGAAACAAATTACACAGTCAACAAAGCTATTGGGACAATTAGATTTGTGTTTATAAAAGGAAATGGGTTTATGAAATTTTGTTACCAGGTTATATTAATTGAAGCCTGGGTTCTCCAAGGACATACATATTGGGTATACATGTAAAAGATAAACATTGGATGAAAATAATTTAGACATTCTGGAAGTACCAAACAGTTCCTGGAATATTTTCCCAAATCGCAATACAAATGCATCCTCAATATACAAATCATCCCTGTATGGACATTCTTTTTTTTAAAAAAAGAAACATTTATTTATTTAGTTAAAAAATGGTTATGTAAACATTATGGAAGTCAAAGACCAAATAAATAAGACCAAACAAATAAGTCCAAGTCCAAATAAATAAGTAGAAGTGGACAATCAAATGAATGAATGAATTTATTACGGCACATGGCCAGCACCAAAATATGGCAAAAATACAAAACATGTAACATCAGATGTACTTCCATAGCATAAATATACACATTATTATAAGACATTGGCATAGTCAAGTAATATAAAACATTGACACAGTCAATAGTCAGATACCACATCTTCATTCCACAAAACCTTTCCAAGATTTAGGAAAAGGAAAAAAAATTAAAACATTGGCATAGTTATACAGTTATCAACAAACTTTTCCAATGCCATATCTGTGAATTTTATATAAAATGGTGTAAAGATAAAATATGTAAAAACAGCAAGATGATGGCTTGTTATGGCCAAATTCTAAAGCATTCTTACTGCATCTGTATTAAAAAGTTTTTACGGCAGATAATTGCAGCTGCAAAGAACTTGGCAACTTTGACAGTTACCAGTTCCTTGCCATCAGAAAGAAGATAATGTATGTAAAATTGCTCTTTTCTGCCAGGTAGGCGTTGTAAAAGAGGGAATATATATATGGCTCAAGATTCTATATAAAGGGGGCAGAAGTGGACAATCTTGTGCCACCAACATCCAACAGTATTTATATAGATGTAAATATCAGGAAAGAAAGGGAAAGGGAGGGGAGAAAAATATAATGTTTTCCCATTACAACGCACCCATGCCATAGGCAAGCTTGCCATATGCAGATTTAAGCTTCCGCACATGGGAAGCCCAGGGAGTTAAAATGGTGCGTAGCTCGTGAGAGCATAGACTCATAAGAATCAATGAGACTTGAGATCCTGTGTTTTTTCCCATACACCGGGGGCGGGGGGTGTCCAGAACAGATCCCCCATGTGTACAAAAGGCCCACTGTAATTTATACAATTCATGCAATGAATTATACAAAAAACAAGGTTCAGAGAGGTGCTTTGGGAGTAGAATCACAATTAATTAATTAATAATTTGTTTTATTTATATACCGCTATTCCAAAGATCATAGCGGTGAACAGCAAGTAAGCTAATTAGCAAGTAAGCTAATTTGCCCCCAACAGTCTGGGTACTCATTTTAGTGACCTCGGAAGGATGCAAGCCTGAGTTGAGCTTGGGCCCTTTTGCTGGTCTTGAACTCGCAACTTTGTGGTTTTGAGTGAATGGCTGCAGTACAGGCATTTAACCACTGCGCCACCAGGGCTCTTTTATGAATCATGTTCAAGGAGAAAAAAATACAAGAAAAA
Organism: Sceloporus undulatus; assembly: GCF_019175285.1. Taxonomy (NCBI): domain Eukaryota; kingdom Metazoa; phylum Chordata; class Lepidosauria; order Squamata; family Phrynosomatidae; genus Sceloporus; species Sceloporus undulatus. The sequence continues at coordinate 31,902,269 of NC_056524.1, read as the reverse complement.
TTATTCTTTTTCTGTCTAACAGATTTTTTTTCCCCCTGTGACTTTGTATTTGAAATTTTCTTTGCTGTTACCCGCCTCGATCCTCAAATGGGAGAGGTGGGATACAAATAAATATTTTATTATTTATTATTATTAACAGACTTGACCTGGGCTTGGTAGCTCAGCTTTACATATAAAAGCCTAGCTACAATATCAATTTTGAATATACCAAAAGATTTAAATACAAAATTTATTGAAACCACTTTAACAAACTGGAAGTCCTATTCTCAAAAATAAAGGGAGGACGTAAAACTGGAAGCCTCTGCCAAAGCAAAACAGGTCAGTTTGAAGAGCCCAAGCCAACCTTCACCATAAAAGGTAAAGGACTAGTCATGACTATCATACATTATTTTCAGCGTAAGAATCAATATGACTCTGAAAACCTGCTGGAAAGAAACATAACAGTGACGTCATGTGCAACACTCATACTTTTTTCACAGATTTTCCACTTATGCATGAGTGGCCATTTTTGGGAGAGATAGCTGACCTACACAGACTTTTAGTAATATCTATAGCAGGGGTAGGCAACTTTTTTGAGAAGGGGGCTGGGTTGCTGTCCCTCAGACAACTGGGGGGCCGAAGCTGGGGGGTGGAGCTTCCACCCCCAGGGGCGGGGCTGCGTGCTGGGGATTGGAGCCTCCACCTTCTGGGGGCGGAGCCCCAACATCCGGGGACAGAGCTCCCACCCCCCAGGGTCCAGGCCACCTCCACTTTGCCAGGAAAGAGCCGGCGGGGACCACCAGCGCTGGAGGCCTCCCCCTCTTTGCTGGCCCCTGATGCTAGAGGCCCGCTGACGCTGCTGGAACCCTCCTGGAGGACCCCAGCAAAGGCAACAGGCCTCTGGGAGGCCTGCTGCTGTTGCAGGAGCCCTCCTGGAGGGCCCCAGCGGAGGCAACGGGCCTCCCATTGGCTCGCCGCCGCCACCGCCGCCAAAGCCCTCTTGGAGGACCCCAGGGAAGGCAACGGGCCTCTGGGAGGCCCGCTGCTGCTGCAGGAGCCCTCCTGGAGGGCCCCAGCGAAGGCAACAGGCCTCCCAGAGGCCCACTGGCGCCACCGGAGCCCTCCTGGAGAGCCCCAGCGACGGCAACCGGCCTCCCAGGGGCCCGCTGCCGCCGCCGGAGCCCTCCTGGAGCACCCCAGTGACGGCAACCGGCCTCCCAGGGGCCCGCTGCCGCCGTCAGAGCCCTCCTGGAGGGCCCCTGCAACGGCAACTGGCCTCCCAGTGGCCCGCTGCTGCCGTCGGAGCCCTCCTGGAGGGCCCCTGAGACGGCAACTGGCCTCCCAGGGGCCCACTGCCACCATCGGAGCCCTGGGCGCCGCCATTTTGGGCAAAAAAATGGCGGCAAAATCTTGTGTGACCTTCCCTGAGGTTGCATGAGACTTCACTGCCATTTTTTGCCCAAAATGGTGGCGCCCAGAGTGGCGAAAAGCCGCAACCGTCGGCAGCGGCGGCAGCAGGAGCAGCCGGGGGCCGGCTCAAAGGCCTCTGCGGGCCGCAGGTTGCCAACCCCTGATCTATAGCATGGCTCTTCTTATATTCAGAATTTACTGCAATCAACTTTCAGAATGTAAATTTCAAGAATGAAAAAATATTACCTCCAGAAATGTAAGGGATTTCTTACTGCTCTGGGTTACATGAACTATTTCATTAAAAATGAACAAATACTCTTAACAAATCATCCCAGTCTCAACAGTGATTCCTCCGTCCCATGTCCCTTTAAAAACATGCAACTGCAAGCAAAATTAAGTTTAACTCTTTTTTAACTTCATGCAAAAATGGAGAAGATTAAAATGGAAGCTTGCAACTTTTTAGCCATTTATCAGCACTCGATTTATTGCAGTTCACTGCATATTTATTATAATAGCAGAATAACAAATGAAACAATGTAAAGACACATTTAACCTCTTCAAGATATGTCAAAAACCTGTAAGTATCATCAGTTCTTAAGTAGAAGAATGCAGGTAGTGTTTGGGAAGTCTATGTATAACAACAAATATAACTGTATACAGATTTATTTCACATGAAGGCATCTCTACATAGAATGAGAAGAAAAAACAATGACACCCCCCCCCCAAATAAAAGGAGATGTTAATGTACCTCATGTTTTTTCCAAAGCCAATACCTGTCCCCAGACTGGAAGAGTAAGGCAGTAGTTAAGGGGAGTTACCAAGTATTTTGTGGGGGCATATGCGTTTTTCTACAAAAGACTGATAAACCAAGGGCATTCCCTCTAACAGTGAGTTGGTAAAAAAAATCATAACAGCAACAATGAGTCCAATAAAAACAAATTTGTTTTAAGAGGGTGTGTGTATGTGCCTTTAAGCCGTCTGCCAACTTACGGTCACCCCATGAATTTCAGAGGATTTTAGGCAAGGAATGGTCAGAGATAGTTTTGCCAGTTCCTTCCTTTGAAAAACAGTCTACAGCTTCTGGAATCTGTTGGTGGTCTCCCAATTCAAACACTAACCAGAGCTGAGCCTGCTTAGCTTCTAAAATCAGATAGGATCTGGTACCCTTAGGGCATTTAGGCCCTAGTTACAACAAAGGCAAGCTATAAATCTTGATAAGGCTTTTATATAGCTCATAAGCATTCATCCTTAGTCAAAACAAACTTTTAACAACTGGGTAAAAATAAAAACCAAACACACACAAACCCTTTTCTTAATTCCCATACAGACACCACTCAGTTCCATGGCCATCCTTCTGAATTTCTTTGATACAACAGACTGTTGCTATGGCTCCAAATAGGTCACAATGGTCTATTTAAATTTTAGACTAAAGACAAACATGGACACAAGATTACATGGACCAATGTCATATTCAAGGATCCAACTTTCTATTAAATTTAAATATATGGCTTTCACAAGTGTGAACTAAGAAACATGAGTACTGATTCTTTCAATTCCAAATAATAGCTTTTGGGCAGAGCTGTGTTTATTCTGGAATTCTACATGGGCAGAATATCAGAGTCCTTTTTTCCCCTTTAAGTGAAGGTAAACATCTAGTTCATTCCATTTAGATAACAGACTGGAAGGTGAATAGGAAATGGCTAACTAACTGCAGAATCCATAGAATTCCAGGGTTAGGAGATTATTTTTTTTAGTTAGAGGGGAAGGGCAAAGTGTTGTACAGAGCTTATTATTATTTACAACTGTTCAAAAAAAGCCATAAGTAAATATTAACTTTCACAAATTAGAACAAACTCAACTTTTTATCTGTTGCAGTTTATGAGAGAGAGATTAACTGTAGGATATGCAGTTCTAAGGATATGCAGTTCCACTTGTCAATTTTCGAGTATGACTTTAGTTTGTACTGGGAATTAGGCTTTGACAGGCAGTCCTCCTTTAACAGGCCTGAAAATACACTTGACTACTGCTATTCCTTTTCAGATGTCTATCCATGGATAATGTAGATAATTGCTGTCAGTTTTTGGTCTTATGCCATCTTATGCAAAGCAGATGTCCAAAAAGTAGCCTTAAGTACAAAAGTATGAAGTCGTTAGCCAATTCACACCAGCAATTTTAACAATTTATAGATCTACCAACCATACTGGTAACCCTGAATAGGACAGTGAACCAACCTATGAATAGTCAGGCAGAATACCCTAGAGACTATTGACTTTCTAGCAAACAAGGAGCCTCTGCTATTTGGAGATAGACGTGTTGGAATATTAAAACAAAGCCAAAAGCAGAGAGTTCTCTAAATGAGCTAATGATCACAACAAGAATTTTCTATCAAGGACTTAATGTCCTAGTCTCTTTCTGATATTAGCAGGGGAGAACAAGGAAGCAGGCAAAGGGAGGGAGGATATCACTTTAGTTAATAAGGTTTATCCTAAAAGGAGAAGGCTAAATGATACAAGTCTTTAGCCCTGATTGCAAATTTACTCTTCAGCACTCACTGGATGCTATTTTCTCTTCTTCTTCTTCTTCTTCTTCTTCTTCTTTACTGTATAACCAAACCAGCACATGGCTTCTTTACTAAATAACCAAACTAGCACTTGTCAGATTCCATCTACTGTAGGTTTTCGTCCATCCTTATCTCTTCATGTGTGTGTCCATCAAGGTGCAGACATTTGAAATTGTACTTGAAATTGTCAGTTTGATTATTGTAAGTTTTAATGTTTTTGACAATGAAAGGTGAATGTGCACAACTGTAGCAACATACACAGAAATTAGATGTTCCCATTTACTGAACAGAAGGGGAGGGGGACTGAGAAACAACTGGTAGAATGAAAAACTGACAATACTGAGCTTCAACTAGTGCATAGTGTGTCTACCAGAATTTTAACTATCAATTACCCACTTAACTTTTTAAAAATAGGTACTAGCTGCCCACCAATTGTAGGGCTCAATTCAGGAAGCTAGTACTTACCTTTAAAGCTCTAAACAGCCTAGGACTAAAATACTGAAAACATCTTACTTCCCATACTAGCCCATCTATGGGCAAGAGCAGATTGGCAGGAAAAAGCAGCTTGATCCTGCTTTTTCCAAAACGGGTTGAAATCCCACTGCCCACTTGGCCTCTTCCCAAGGCGGGTTGAACACATATGGTCCAACCGCACAGAGTAAGGTCAAGCTATTGGGTAATTTTTTTGGTTGCCTCTCCACCATACACGTGCACCCTTTCAGGATCTTTCAACAGAAGTTTGGATGGTCATCTTTTGGGAGTGCTTTAGTTGTATATTCCTGAATGGCAGAGGGTTGGACAAGATGGCCCTTGCAGTCCTTTCCAACTCTATGATTCTATGAATTATAAAAGACAGAGAGCTTTCATGCTGATGACACCTTGCTTTGGAATGCTGTCCCTAGAAAAGATGTCTGAAAAATTATTTTAAAATTTACACTCTCTTCAACACCAGGCTGAGACACATCTTTATATCAGGCTTTTGGCAACATTATTCTAGGACTTGTCACTCCCAAAAGTAACTTTTCTAAATTCTGCTTCTACCACTAAACAAAAGACTGCCAAAGCTTCCAATGGATGTAATAATCACAGGACACTGTGCTTTGGCTTACATCTCTGGTTATAATCAAAAATTCAATGCTCAAAAATCACAATGGAACTATCCATATTTATTACAAGTGATCTCTCTTATGCACACACTTCTTGTAAACGTTAAAATTACTACACTCTTCCTCAAAGACTCAAAAGAGAAAAGAATCTTACTGAGAGTTATGTAAACAAATTCAGATTGTAATTAGACAATCTGGGATTTATTTATCTAGCCTAACAAGTTTTCCAGATTTCTGATTACAGCACATAAGACCTCCTAAGACCAAAAAAACACAAAAAAAAAAATCCTGCTGGCTAAAATTGATGGAAATTGCAATCCAATGTATCTGGAGGAATGAAAGAGATACAAAGCTTCAGCGATCGTTCCTCTAACACAACTGCAAACACACAAACATAATTTTGAGTCACTCCAGGTTGTTCTATTTCTAACAGCAATTTTAGATGGACATACAAGCTGGGTTCAGAAAAGGTAGATACTATAAATCACATTGGAAACAGAAGTTGGAAAATGAAGCACACCAATTAATTTCATAAGAAAATCAGTCTGCATTTTATTGAGTGTAGCAAAGCAGTTGATTGTGTAGATCATTAAGAACTATAGATCACTTTAAAAGAAATGGCTGTGCCAAAAACATTCACTGCCTGATGCATAACCTGTACTGAGGACAAGAGGACACTGCAGGACAGAATACAGAGAAACAGGATCATTTCCTCTTGACAAGGGGGTCAGACAAGACTGCATTTTAATACTGTATCTGCTCAATTCATTCAGTGAACGTATGATAGAGAAAGCTGGATTAGATTTAAGAACAGCTATGAAAATTGGGAGAAGGTACACTAATAATTCAAGATATGCAATGGACACCATGCCACTAGCAGAACAATAGCAAAAATGCAGAACAACTAACCATGGGCCCTTAGTATCCACTGGAGTTTGCTTCCAAGACCCTTGCCCTTAGACACAGACATTGGACATATCCACGAGAACAGACAATAACACTGGGTAACATGGGAGGCAGTACGAAAAGAGGAAGATACAGTGGTACCCCGGGTTACGAAATTAATTCGTTCCGCGGTTAATTTCGTAACCCGAAATACCTTCGTAAGCCGAATTCCCATAGGCGCTAATGGAAAAATAGCTCTCTGCTGCCCTCCGGTGGCGGAAAATAGCGCCGCGGTTTTTTCGTAACCCGAAGAAACCTTCGTAAGCCGAAGCAATAAATCCCTATGGGATTTTTTCGTATCCCGAAAAATTCGTAACCCGGCGCATTCGTATCCCGGGGTACCACTGTAGTAGTACAAGTGGACAGACTCAATCAAGGAAGACATATTCCTTAATTTGCAAGATGTTAGCAGAGTTAATAATAAGAGTTACTGTATGTTGGAAGTCTCTCCTTTATAAGGTTGCCATAAGTCAAAGCCAACTTGACAGCAACTAACAAGAACATTTTTGATGTTTCCTCTGATGAATACACCATACAAACTGCCACTTTTAATCAAGATCACAATTGTGTTTTGGTCCCTGTTTTCTGGTGAACCACCATCCTTATTTTTGTTAGAATGAATTTCAAGAGTTGAAATAAAAAAAATCAGTTTTGTTTCCTTCCAGGGCCTCTTGAAGCTAAATCTTAAGCAATCTATAAAAGGTAGTTTTTTGTGGGGTTTTCGGGCTATGTGGCCATGTTCTAGAAGAGTTTTCTTCCTGACGTTTCGCCAGCATCTGGGGCTGACATCTATATACGTATATACTGTGTCACCCTGGGAAAGGAGGAGTGATTTGCATGTATATTGTTTTTTTGCTAATGGTGTCTATACTGCTACTCTGAGATAAAATATATCAATTAAGAGGATTCTAAAATCAGAAAGACGGTGATTTGCTGCAGAAATATTTTTAATCTTCACTATACTTTAATCTAGCTTCTTACCAAATAAAGCATTACCTGCATCATAGGATACTTTGCTTCAGCAGGACTTCCAAACCCATTAACGCCAATGAAGCTTGTGCTGAAATAGGAGTCCGTAAGACTAGGTTCGCCCAGGGCACCTCCATCTATGCCTGGAACTAGAATAAAAATGAAAAATTATTTTAAAGGGTATCAGCTTTGCAGAACCTCTTCCCTGACACAGTAAAATTTTACATCCCCCTACCTAGACACACATTCCTATAACCAACTGACCTGATAGAAAGTAACTGACAATTCTGTAATCTGCACCTGACTTGCAGTGAAGAACATCTGTCTCAGGTAATATGAAGGAGGCAAATTATCCTTGTCCTACCACAGAAATAGATTATCGCATGCACTACTGACACTGTACTGCATTGGTTCACATTTTAACCTATATAGGCATTCATTACCCTCATAAGAAGAGCAGAGCAATCTCTGCATTTCTTGCTGGGCCAACCCCTTTGCTGTCAGCATCTTCAAGGGAGACTGAAGAAGGAACCTTGCTTCATGCAGTTCTTGTTGTTGTGTGCCTTCAAGATACATATTTACAACTTATGGCAAGCCTCAGGTGAACCTATCACAGGGTTTTCTTGGGAAGATTTGTTCACAGAGTGGTTTGCCTTTGGTTTCCTCTAAGGCTGAGAGTGTGTGATCTGTCCAACATTACCTAGTGGGCTTCCATGGCTAAGTGGGGATTCAAACCCTGTTCTCCCAGAGTCCTAGTCAAAAACTCAAATCATTACATCATGCTGTCTCGCTCCATGCACTTAGGCTCCCCATATGATTTAGAAATCTGTGTGCATGGAGGGCAGTAGGCCTGGCAAAGGGTAGGGCAAATAAACAGTCATATTCTTCTTATGACTCAGTTCTAATTGTATGAGAAACCAAAAGTCTGAACATGATTTCTGTGCATTTGTATCACACTGTCTGTCTTGCTTATATCCCCAAGCCTTAAAAATAAGTAGAGGAAGTAAGGGGAAAGTATATGTGTGCAAACATGGACCCTCCAAATCACAATCCTTGATTTATTAAAAGGTTAAACTGAAGTGACTGAGCCATGCTCACTAGAAAGAAGAGTGCTGGCAGTGGGACCAAGGAGAGAAAATGAAGCAAGGTATGGGAAAGCACACAAAGAAAAACTGGTGATCAGTGATCCTTTGAATGTTGGAAGACAGCAGAAAATCTCATTTCTGCAGCCAGCACAGTAAGCGAAAACAAGGGTTAACTGAGACAGGAAGTACAGAAATTATGACATGAAAACTCAGGAAATAGCTGGCAAGGAGGATAAGGGCTAAGACGTTTATGTTAAAGAAAGAGGTTTTAAGAAATGGAGGAAAAGAAAACTGTTTCATGAGATGATGCCTGATTAAGATGCAGAAATAGCATAGGCGAGGATAGGAAGAGGAGCTTGTTTAGATGTTATCCCCCTTCAACTCATTACCACAAGATTCCTTGCTCAAGGAGGAGATATGTTCAAATAGCCGCCTGATCACCTATTTCAGGCAGTATCTTCTGGGGGTGGGATGGGGTGAGTTACTATGATGGGTTCAAGTAGAGTTCTGACAGCTCAGGGGAGAAAAGCCTGGAAAATTTCTAGTGGAAAAAACACCAAAGGACAAATTTCCATTTTTCCAGTTGAAAACTTTTGAAAACATAGACAAAATCTTAATGAAATATTTTCTGTTTCAGAATGACTGAAATGCTTCAAAATGTGAGGAACTGCACAGTAGGAAGAAATGTACAGTATATAAGACAATCTACAGATTTTTTTAAAAAAATGTATGTAATACAAATTATGAATGAAGCATTTTACAATACTAAACCAATAATATAAATTCAGATTCAATCTGAAAAGAGGTATACCACATATTTCAATTCTTCCCCAGATTTTAATTCCCTCCTCTTAAAAGAAAACACTAGAAAAACACTATTCAAAATCTGCATTTATAAGTAAACTAGCACACATAATTGCTTTTAGTGTAGTAGAGACAGTGCAGGTTATGTGGAGCTTATGGCTGACCTATTTCCCTTCAGAAACCTCAACCATATGTTTGTGTCAAGAGCACTGTGTGTGTTATTCATAATGTTAAGCAAAGAATCTCCATGTTATCTATATAACCAGTAATATCACTGCTTAGAGTAAAGATGAAGGAAAAAAGAATAGTCATCATACCAAAATATGATCTGAACAATAGCTCTGAATTTAAAGACAATAAAAGAAATAGATTTGCATTTTTAAGCATAATCAACAGAGAACGAGAAGTGTGGTTAGAAGCCAGGGACATAATCAATGGGTTTCAGAGAAACAAGTCATGCCAGACAAACCTAATCTCTTTCTTTGATAAAATTACCAGCTTGGTAGATGAAGGGAATGCTGTGGATATAGTATATCTTGATTTCAGTAAGGCCTTTGACAAGGTTTCCCATGACATTCTTGCAAACAAGCTGGTAAAATGTGGGCTAGACAAAGGAACTGTTACATGGATCTGTAATTGGTTGACCGGCCGAACCCAAAGGGTGCTCAACAATGGCTCCTTTTCATCCTGGAGAGAAGTGACCAGTGGGGTCCCACAGGGCTCTGTCCTGGGCCCAGTGCTATTCAACATCTTTATCAATGACCTGGATGACAGAATTGGGAGCATACTTATCAAATTTGCAGATGACACCAAATTAGGGGGAATAGCTAATAACCCAGAGGACAGGATCAAGATTCAAAATGACCTGAATAGACTAGAAAGCTGGGCCAAAGCTAACAAAATGAAATTCAACACGGAGAAATGTAAGGTATTGCACTTAGGGCGGAAAAATAAAATGCACAGATATAGGATGGGTGACACCTGGCTGAATGAAACTACGTGTGAAAGGGATCTAGGAGTCCAAGTAGACCACAAGTTGAACATGAGTGAACAGTGTGATGCGGCAGCTAAAAAGGCCAATGCTATTTTAGGCTGCATCAATAGAAGTATAGTGTCTAGATCAAGAGAAGTAATAGTGCCACTGTATTCTGCTCTGGTCAGGCCCCACCTAGAATATTGTGTCCAGTTCTGGGCACCACAATTCAGAAAGGACATTGAGAAACTGGAGCGTGTCCAAAGGAGGGCGACAAAAATGGTGAAGGGTCTGGAAACCATGCCCTATGAGGAACGACTTAGGGAGCTGGGGATGTTTAGCCTGGAGAAAAGAAGGTTAAGAGGTGATATGATAGCCCTGTTTAAATATTTGAAAGGATGTCATATTGAGGAGGGAGCAAGCTTGTTTTCTGCTGCTCCAGAGAACAGGACCCGGAACAATGGATGCAAGCTACAGGAAAAGAGATTCCACCTCAACATTAGGAGGAACTTCCTGACAGTAAGGGCTGTTCGACAGTGGAATGCACTCCCTCGGAGGGTGATAGAGTCTCCTTCCTTGGAGGTCTTTAAACAGAGGCTGGATGGCCATCTGTCAGGGATGCTTTGATTTGGATTTCCTGCATGGCAGGGGGTTGGACTGGATGGCCCTAGTGGTCTCTTCCAACTCTATGATTCTATGATTCTATAAGGAAGAATTCAAGAATGCAAGAAGATACTTTTGGTGACCATAAAGAAAGAGAAGGCACAATAACAGATAAAATCCTTGAAGTAGTAAAGGAAAGAAGAGAAGCAAAACAAAAGAGGAACAGGGTCAAAATCAGAACCATGAATGCAACCATTCAATGTCTAGTGTGCACAAGGATAAAGTGGACTACTATAATAATCAATGCAGAGAAAAGACGACAATAACAAAAAAGGAAGAATGAGAGCTCTCTTCCACAAGATAAGAGAACTCAAAGGGAAGTTCAAACTAAAGGCCAGGATGCTCTATGATTAGAAGAGGAACGTATTGCAATACCAAGAAGAAATAAAAATAAGTTGCATGCAACACAATAGAAGAGCTATATATAAAAGAGCTGAAAAAATGAATGACATATGGAATGAAAAATCATAAGAAGATGAACTCCAAATTCTAGAAAGCAAGGTGGAAGCTGCAATAAAAGAAATAGGGAAGAATAAATCACCTGGGACAGATGATATTCCAGTTGAACTGCTACATATACATACACATACACACATCCAGACTGAGTTAATACACTACTTTCACTGCCATGGCGTAATGCTATGAAATTCTTAGAATTGCAGTTTTGTGAGTCATTTAGCTTTCTCTGAAGTTTATCACACTATGCTCTTAAAGAGGTACTATTCCAGTGTGACTCCTCTAGCAGCCTCCTGTTGCATGCTGGGATTGGCAGTTTTAAGGAGCTGAACTTCTCTGCCTGAGAATTCTAAATACCCCTCCTTAAAACTGCCAATCCCAGCATGCAACAGGAGGCAGCTAGAGGAGTCACACTGGAATAGTACAGTACCTCTTTAAGAGCTCGTCTGATAAACACCTCTGTCAAAGAGCTCTGGTGCCCAACAAACTACAGTTCCCAGAATTCTATATCATTGAGCCATGGCTATCTAAGTGGTGTCAAAGTGGATTATTTCTGCAGTGTAGTGCCAGTGCAACCAATATCTCTTAATACTGCTTCCTTTAAAAGAGAAGTGAGGGGCTGTATGTACAGCCAGATCAAAGCTGCGGCAACCTTATGCTGCGGTCCCAATCCAGCCTTTCCAGAGTGTGAAAAGGAGCCACAAAAAGTGGTTCCTTTTTGCGCCCTCAAAAGGGCACCATAGCCGCATTTCCACAGCTTGGTGGTGCTCCTTCAGCACTGCGTTGTATGGATGCAGTGCCAGAGGAGCGCCATGATGCCTCACATGGACACGACCCCCCAACTCTGCCCCCAGGCTGGCCTGTCAGGCCAGTCTGTATAGGGCCTTAGTCACTTTCTAATGTGACTACAAAGAGGAGATATCTATGTTTTAGCATTGCATGCACCTTTTTCCACTACGCTTCATCAACTGGACAGAGTATTATGCAGAATTTTAGATATAAACATACATATAGTTTACAATCCTTATAACATTCCAAGTATCTGAAGTGTGCTATTGTCTAGGAAAGTTCAGTGCTCAAGGTACCATAGGGCTGTTGGTTGTTTTTCTTGCAACAGAGTTAACGCAACTACCCCTTTGAAATTGTTATAGAAGACTACTGCAAGTAGCTATTATGCTAATGGGGTTTTTTTTTAGTCTTTTGGGTGCTGGGATACATGCCTAATATCAACCTGCCATACAGATTTTTTTTTTCATTTTGCCTTTGTCTGTTATTTACCACTAATTTTTTTAAACATATCCTGTCTCTTTCATAAAACTGTATTTTCAAAATGACCAACCTCTCCTAGATCACAATGTGATCAAATTCTGTGTCATGATAACCCTCTACTAAAAGATAAAAAGTGATCTTTTGGGAGTATTTAAGGAAACATTTTATTTTTTAGTACAGTACTGTGATAAATGTTGCAAAGTCAAAACATTTTATGATAAATGTGTAAACTTACTTAGCAGCAAATTAATTATTTGTTTTACTTCCTGCCTTTCTCCCCGAATGAGACCCAGGACAGCTCACAGAATAGATTAAAAGAAAAATACAACTGAAAACTGTCATTTTAATGAAAAGAGTTCAACAAACAATTATCCTATTAAAACGGCACACATTTAAAACAATTCTAAAACATTTGGAGGATAACCATAAGAATAGAAATACAGTACCCCAACCTCATTTAAAGACCATTCTGCAACAACCAGTTAATAGCCAGAAACCTATCTGGACAAGCAAGTTTTTGCCTTCTAGTGGAAAGCTAGCAGAGAAGGGAAGGGATCTTGTGGGAGAGGGTTCCACTGTCCAGGAATAGCCACTGAGAAGGCCTTTCTATGTGTCCTCAGCAAATCTTGGTGAGACTGAAATAAACCCATTCTTGAAGGATCTTAAAACCCTTGGCAGGCCCACATAGGGAGATACAGGGTGCATCTACACCACAGAAATAATGTAGTTTAGCCTTCTCCACCAGAGTGCTGGAGCCTCACAAACTACAGATTCCAAGATTATGTAGGATGGAGCCATGGCAGTTAACATGGTGTTCAACTGTATTATTTCTACAGTGCAGATGGACCCACTAGCCTGTTACAGACTGCCAAAATAAAGCTGCTTCGGGTCTCTCTGGAGGTATGGTATTTAAATGATGCATGGGTCCTAAGAGTCCAGAGGTCGCGCCAAAGCCACACTCCGTTCCCTAAGCACTGGAGTGCAGCTTTGGTGCAGCTTCCGGATTCTTCGGATGCATGCATCATTTAAACAGCATACCTCCAAAGGGACCCGAAGCAGCTTTATTTTGGCAGTCTGTAACAGGCCACAGTCATCAGATAGTCTGCATCCAAGCCATATAGGGCTTGGTAACAGAAACCCACTGGGTGACCTTGGGCAAGTCACACTATCTCAGCCTCAAAGGAAGGCAAGGCAAACCCCCTCTGAACAAATTGTGCCAAGAAAACCCCATGATAGGTTCACCCTAGATTCACAATAAGTCACAAATGACTTGAAAACATGCGTACACATGCATGCACGCACACTAAATTTTATTTTGCTGCAGCATATAGGACATACTGCACCATACACTAATAGTGTTTATTTTCCATAGCTAAATGCTTCAAATCACTCGCATAAAAACAGTGCAATTAAGCACCTCTTATCTTCAACTAGGCTTCAATGGTTTCCCAAAGTAAAAATTTCTGGTGGGAAATGACAGAAATACAGAAGCATGGATCAATATATTTTTCCTAAATTTGTACAAAGATGGACACAAGATGCTCTATGCCAATTGCATATCACAGCTACATCATTTGTGTTCCTTTAACTCCTCACAAATGTTAGCAGAAACACATAAGCTGAAATGACCCAAATATCCACCCATGCAGGAAGATTTATTACCCTACTTCCTTCTTTCAGTGCTTTATCCAGTCAAAGCCATATTTTAACAGGTGCATCTCCCATCTTTTTCACTAGCACCTTCCTATTTGCATAATTTCACTAAAACAGAAGTTTTACCTTCTCGCTTACCAATTTGAGCTATCCCCTATATCCAGAAATCTCTTGTTCTTATATTTTTTGACCAGATACCTTAATCAGACCCATAAACAGTTTTAACCTGTCTAAACCTTTATAACTGTCTCCCCACAGAGGACATTCCACTCATCCAATCCAGTAGTTAATGCTACTGAAAATACTACCATCTGCCTACCAGTTTTAATTCTATCATCTGCAGTTCATCCCCCTTTCCTCAACACAACCAGACAGCTGCCGTTTCTTTCCCTACATTTTCTCAAAATTCCCTCTGAACAGATATGTTCAAATGCATTATGCACTTTGAAAACACAATGGCACCCATAATCCATAGTAGCTAGCAATACTAATAGTTTCATAACTATGGATCTTTTAGAATAGCTTCATGTATATTCTTTGATTTTCATGTAATTTGAGGGTTTTTTTTCCTTTATGAGACTGTGCAATATGTTGTACTTATATGTGCCAACTGAAAAAGGCAAAGATAACCAAATCTGTATGCCAAGGTAACTTTAGTCCAAGACAACAAAATTTGCACTGCTACTAATCTTGGCATAGGACCTCCATCACAAGCACACTAACAGTCCAATCCTACTCATATTCCCTAAAAGTCACACATATACATCTTTTGTGGGGCTTATTCACAAGTAAATGTGATAGAATTGCAACCTGAAACACACACATTCTATGAAAACTGTACCATAATAAAAAGAACCATATCTAGCGGTCCCAATAAATCTTACATTTTCTTAAAACAAAAACTTGAATGTATAATTAAAATATTTTTTAATTTTCTCCCTTTCAGTTAATTTGCCCAGCTTCCTTACTGTTTTTCTGTTGCAACATTCCATCTAATACACAAACATCACTGATGTACTGAAGTATCACATCTTATTCCTGCCAAACAATTCCTAACTGACTTTGTTAGATTAAGCATCAATGAGCCTTACTGGTCAAGTAATATGGAAGAAGACTTTTATTTCAGAATCACCAATGCTGATTTCTAATATTATAAAAAATAAAATTAACCTTCAACGCATGTGGTAACAAACTAGGAGTATGCGGTAGAATAGATTTTTTGGTAGCACATCCAGATAATTTCCATCCAGACTAATATTTTAATAAGCGTTAAATGTAAATACAAAAAAGAGCCATATGAAATCAACTCTTTAATGAACAAATAACTGCACTGGATATAAATGTTAGAATCTGGAATTAAAAGCAACAATTGTATTCCATAGCACAGGTTCCATAATGCACTTTACATTATTATGGGATCATGGATTTGTAAGTCTTACTAAATTTAACCTAAACATTTACCAATGTTTTTTGTTTCTGTTTTGTTTTGTTTTTTGAGACCAGACTGGCACCTCTTAAAAATGGTATTCTTTTGGTTATCCAAAAGCCATAACGTGGTAACAGCTACTCAAGTAGTCACAGTTGCTTTGACAGGAAGCCTACAAAATGTGTAGCTTCATGACTGAAAGGGTAGGTATACTTTTCTCCTCTGAGGAACAAGATAACAGAGTGTGTTTATGAAAAAGATGGTATAAGGCAACCAGCTACTGCAGAAAGAAGCCACAATTTTTGTAGAAATTTTAAAAATACAAATATTTGCTTCACCTACAGTAAGTATTGCATTAAAAGATTAGACATATCAAAGGATGTCTGCATCTCATAAGAGGGGCCATAATCTGTAGAAAGCAATAGCTTCTCTTCAGTACTCAGAAGTATAACTGCAACAATGCAACTGTTCTCATAGCCAACTCCTGCTATATGCTTATCTTCTGTATAGCATCAAGTACTTAACAGATAGCAGAAGCAGAACTTGAACACACCCAATCCTGTCTCATTCTGAGAACAGTTAGCACTTGGAGACCAGCAAGAAGTAGCAGGGTTCTCCAGAAAGGATTGCCTAAATCTCTGGAAAGGTACTGCCAGTCAGCAGTTAGCTTAGCAACACTAGATGGATCAATGGTCTTATTCAACATAATAGGAATAAGACAGCTACCTATGTTCTCAATGCACACTGCCTAAAACAATAAGATAGTTTGAAACCTGTCTATTTATACCAAACTGAAACTGTGACATTTCTTTCAAGGTTACTATGAGGCTTTCTGCACTGTCATTTGGGACGTCCGGAGGACGTCCCATTTTAAAAAAGGGGCGTCTCTTTTAGATGCTCCTGGGCCTAGTACGGACTCCGTCCGTACAAGATGGCGCCAGCCCTTCTACATGGCCGGTGCCATCTTTGCGTATCGGACGCTGAGCGTCCATACGCGTCGCGTCCTTTGTGACGTAGCGAGTGCGCCCCTGGCGCCTCGCTACGTCGCAAACGCGACTCGAAAAGAAGCTCCATTTTGGAGCTTCTTTTTCAGTCCGCAGGGGAGCCGCGCCGTGTGGAGGCTCCGGCTCCCCCGCGGACTAGCCGGCGGCGGCCTGTACCCCGCCTATGGGACTATTCATGTATCCAGTTTGCATATTATTGCTATGAAGACATTTGATCATGATTGCCCACTTGAATCTTGACATTATTGACAAATAGGTGACTTAACCAAATGTGAGACAAATGGGATAAAAAGAGACGCCAAAGTACAGATGCATCAGTGTTGCAATCTACAATACTATTTCTTCCACAACGTAGTGACGTTCTCAGTTACTTTGAGCAACTACAAATATATATATATATATATATATATATATATTCCAACTCTATAAAATATGGACCCCAACTTCAGTTTAAATGTTCTATCCCAGCTCCAGCAAGCTCAAAACATCACCAACTTAACATTTTTAAGTGCTTTCAGACATTCAAAACCTTCTTACAAAACCCCTGTGATGCAAACCAATATTATTATATGCTACATACTATAAATTGGGGTGTTAACCTAAAGTGACTAACACCACCTAATGCTTGTTACTGGCAAAGGTGACGTTTGGGCCTGTGACTTTGTACAGTAGTAAGAAAAGTATCTATCTGAAACTATTGCAAGTACTGTAACTCTCAATTAACTAATTTGCCAACAACTACATAGGCGGCCATGTGTAAATGTGAAGGTTACACTGCTAACTAAGTTCTTTTGACTGATCTTTTTCCTCAGGATTGTTTCATTCTGAAAATCCCACCGAAGGGTGAATTTATTCATACTACCTTTTCCTCTTTGTGTGGAACAGCCATAGGACAATTTATACAACAGGATGCTTGGCTGTTTGTGCTGCAAACTAATCCCCTTGAGGCACCATATCCTGTTTTATCTTGGAAACTAAGGCCCCATACAGACAGGCCATAATAAAGCTGCTTCGGGTCACTTTGGAGGCATGCTGCTTCAACGATGCATGCATACTAAGAGTTTGGAAGCCATGCCAAAGCCATGATCCAGTCCTAACGATCAGAGAGCAGCTTTGGCACAGCTTCCAGACTCTTGGGATGCATGCATCATTTAAACAGCATACCTCCAAAGTGACCTGAAGCAGCTTTATTTTGGCCTGTCTGTATGGGGCCAAAGGCTTCCTCCCCACTGCGGAAATAATCCAGTTTGACGCCACTTTAACTGCCACAGCTAAATGCTGTAGAATTCTGGGAATTGTAGTTTGCTGTTGCACCAGAGCTCTCTGACAAAGAAGGCTCACAAATGTCTCACAAAACTACAGTTCACAGAATTCTACAGCACTGAGTCATGGCAGGTACAGTGGTGTCAAAATGGATTATTCCTGCAGTGTGGATGCAGCCAAAATAGGAACAACTCTGATTAGCATTTGGATGGGAAACTTCCAACCAATACCAGGTGCTGTAGGCTATATTTTATTTTAGAGGAAGGAACTGACAAAACGACCTTGCCCATGATATTTATGGGGTGGCCATATGTCAACAGGTGACTTGAAGGCACACATATACAAAGCATATGTACCCCTCCAAAAATATGAGCTGGATTAAGAACTTCACATCCCTTCTCTAGACCCAACTATTTTAGTACGTTTCCTCCTAACAGTCTGCAGGTGTTACATGACTTCAGGTTTAAATATATAAGTGATAGATGGTACCAACACAGGGTTCTTCTGTCATTTAACCCTCATGGATGGTGTATTTGTGCCAACCTTTAAAATAAAAATGGGTGGAAAGAGTAAAGCCTATACCTTCCTCATGCCCATATGATGGCTGCAACCTGGACAGAGGCCATGCATGCTTACTTTAGCCTTTAAAAAAACAAAACAAGGATCTCAAACTACATGCAGTGGCTTAAATCCAATTGACAGTCCCAAACAGAGAAGACCCACTGAAGCTGCATCTGCACTGCAGAAATAAACCAGTCTGACACCACTTTAAGTGTCATGGCTCAATGTTATGGAATTGTGGGAACTGTCATTTTGTGAGACATTTAGCCTTCCCTGTCATAGAGCTCTGAAGCCGCTACAATCTACGATTTCCAGAATTTCACAGCACAGAGCCATAGCAGTTAAAGTGGTGTCAAACTGGATTGTTTCTACAGTGCAGATGCATCCCAAGTCAATGGTATCAAGCCAAGACAACACATATAAGCTCAGTCTGTACAACAGGTCTAACCTTAGCAGTGACAATAGGATTCAAGGCTATGTAACACAGTATGTAGTTTGGCTCTTAGAATTGTAATTGGAAGCTGTCATGGGAAGAGAAATCTATATGGAGGGCATGACAAGTTGTTAAAACACACTTGAAAATATCTCCAGCAAGTTTTGTCAATCTTTTTTTTTTACATAGTGTTGACAGATTAGTTGTCTCTGCTTATCAAACAAAGGGAGGTGTTATTTTACTACTTCTGGAACTTACAGTAAGTCAGTGCTAAGTGTTTCCCTGATTGTCTGGAAGAAGGATGGAGATGGGAGAAAAGAAGCCAAGTTAAGTTTTCACAACACAATGTCTCAAGCAAGTCCCCTATCTGACTTGGGTAAAATGGAATATATGGCCCAAGTGTGGATTTTAAGCTCACAACAGAAATGAAACAATGACAGGCCAGGGTTACAAAACACAGCTCTTGTGGCTCCAGAGCATGTATTTTGTACCTACATGTCAAAGGGGTTTGCAACTGACCTAGTAATCTTATGTTGTTGTTGTTGTTGTGTGCGCCTTTAAGTCCTTTCTGACTTATGACAATCCTAAGGTCATGGGGTTTTCTTGGCAAATTTCTTCAGAGGCGGTTTGCCATTGCCATGCTCTGAACCCTGTTCTAGTCCAATGCTCAAACCACTAAACCATGCTGGCTCTTTAGGAATCTATAACGCTACTGTTGTTGTTGTGTGCTTCAAGTCACTGAAGAAAATCCATCCTAAGATTTTTTTGTTTTGGTCTTCTTTGTTTTTGTTTTGTTTTGCAAGATTTATTCAGAGGAGGATTGCCATTGCCTTCCCCCGAGACTGAGAGACTTGCCCACGCACAACCAGTGGGTTTCAAGGCCAAGCTGGGAATGCGTGCCTTCAGATTGTTCTGATTTATGGTGGCCCTATCATGGGGTATTCTTGGCAAGGAGGTTTGCCATTGCCTTTCTCTGAGGTTGAAAGTGTGTGCCTCGACCAAGGTCTCCCAGTGGGTTTCATGGCTGAGCAAGGAAACTACCCCTGGTCTCCAGAATCATAGTCCAACACTCAAACCAGTATGCCAGGCTGGCTCTTAAGAGTCCAGCTCTCTAGGAATCTCTAAATGGTCTGAAAAGGTTTGTCACCCAACATCTTTTTTTCCTAACTTCTTCCAAACTAGCACACACTCTCAGAAGGAAAAAGCCATCACTACACTCCTTTTCATCTATTCTTAAAAAGAGAGAGAGAGAGAGTGTGTGTATCCACCACTTTCCTCTCCATTTGAATTTCCATGTCATGGGAACAAGGAGGCAGTATGATAAACCGCCTTCAGCCCTTCTCAGCCCATTTTCCTTCAGACATCCCAGGAGACTGGAGAGCTGAAGAAAATGAACCTTAGCTGGTCACCTTCCACCTTGCACACTTTTCCATAGCATCCTCCATCAGGTGCTCCTGAATAAGTGAGGGCCTTCTCAGTGGCTGCCCCTAAACTCGAACTCCCTCCCCAGGGAGACCAGAATGGCTCCCTTCTTGTTGTCCTTCCCTCAGCAGGCTAAGACCTTTTGGTTCAGACAAGCTTTTATAAGAGAAAGCCTTTAAAGAACATATTGGGGTGTTGTATTGTTTGAAAGTGTACTGTTTTAAATACTGTACTTCTATCTTTTTAAACTTTGTTTTATTCTTTTAACAAATGTTGTTTTAATATTATAATAGTTTGATTCTCTTTTTATGCATCATTTTTGTATGTTTTAATTGTACTCTTCTTTTAAACTGTAAGCCACTCTGAGTCCCAGTTAAGGGGGAAAAGTGGGATATAAATGCGCCATTCTACATGGGAGCAGAACGGCGCGGTGCAGCAAAGGGGGGGGGCTATAGACTCAGAAAATGCCCCCTGCCAAGGCCTCCCAAGTCCTGTGTGGGAGATGGAAGGTGGCCACCATCCCACCAAGAGACAGCCTGGGATGTCATCCAGTGAGATCTGCACCCCCCTAGTGACTTTTGTATGTTTTTAACTGCACTGTATATAGAGAAGTCGTGTAGCACCTTTGAGACTAACTGAAAGAAAGAAATTAGCAGCAAGAGCTTTCGTAGACTTAAGTCTCTTCCTCAGATGCATTTGGTGATGCATTTAATGAATATAAGTGCACTGTTCTTTTAAATGATAAGCAGCTCTGAGTCCCAGTTTTGTGGAAAAGCAGGATACAAATAAATATTATTATTATTACTATTATTATTATTACTATTATTATTATTATTATTTATACCCCACTCTTTAAAAAGCTGTCATCCTTCGGCCTGCAAGGGAGCGAACAAGCAGGCCCAGCTCCATCAGGGCTAGCCTGAAGAGAGCCCTCCCTCCATGATAACTGTCATCTTTGGCCTGCAAGGGAATTGACCAGGCAGGCCCAGCTCCACCAGGGCTAGCCTGAAGAAGAAGAGCCCTCCCTGCAGTCTATCTGCCTTGGTCCAGGTCTCAGAGGGAGAGAAAAACCACTGGACCTCATCCCCTTTCCCTCCACCATTCCCTTCTCCTTTTGTGTCGTGTCTTTTAGATTGTAAGCCTGAGGGCAGAGAACCGTCTGATTAAAAACAATAATTGTAAGCCACTCTGAGAGCCATTAGGGCTGAAGGGCAGGGTATAAATACCATAAATAATAATAATAATAATAAATAAAAAGCTCTTATTAGTAGTAGCAGTAGCAGCAACAGTATTAATAATAAAAATAATAATAATACTAATACAGTTAACCCTCCATATCCACAGATTTTTGTATCCATGCATTCAACCATCCACAGCTTGAAAAATATTCCAATAAATGTATAAATTCCAAAAAGCAAACCTTGATTTTGTCACTTCATACATGGGACACTCTTTCACTATGCCATTGTATTTAATGAAACCGGAGTCCCAGTTTAGGGGGGAAAGTGGGATATAAATGTGCCATTCTACATGGGAGCAGAACACCACTCCCTTCTCCTTCTGTGTCATGTCTTTTTAGATTGTAAGCCTGAGGGCAGGGAACGGTCTAACTAAAAAGATTGCATGTACAGCGCTGTATAAATTTACAGCGCTTCATAAATAAAGGTTAATAATAATAATAATAACATCCATGGATTTTGGTATCCAAAGGGGGTCCTGGAACCAAACCCCAGCGGATACCAAAGACGCCGTAATTTAATTCTATTTTAAGGCATCACTTTTGTATGCTTTTAATTGCACTCTTCTTTTAAATGGTAAGCCATTCTAAACCCCAGTTCTGAGGAAAAAGGGGGATACAAAGAAATAATAATATTAACAATGATGATGGTGGTGATGATTATGACAACAATAACTCATATATTTTAAAAACGTATACATTCCAAAAAGCAAACTTTCATGTTGCCATAAGGGACACCATTTCACTATGCCAGTGTATTTAATGGAACTGGAGCGTCCATGGATTTTGTTATCTATGTGGGATACTGGAACCAAACCCCAGCGGATACCAAAGGCCCACTGCATCAAGCGGAGGGGGGGGATTATGCAGCCCTTCAGATAATGTTGACCTGCAATTCCCATCTCCTCTAGAGGAGGGCCAAATAATTCCCATCCATGATATAACATTTACTAAAGTCCTCTACAGTACTCTATTGAGCAGGGATGGGAACTATGCAGCCCATCCAATGTTGAACTACAACTCCTATCAGCTCTAGCGGAGGGCCACATGATTCCCATCCATGATAAAAACAACAACCTTACTGAAGTCTACTATAATGGCAGAATTCAAAGATACAGCTGTGTTTGTATAACGAATGACAGGTGTAGAAAGATCTTGTAGCACCTCTGAGACTAAAGAGGTTGGCAGCATGAGCTTTTCCAGACTTAAGTCTACTTCCACCAAATGCATCTGAGGAAGTAGACTTTAGTCTACAAAAGCTCATGCTGTGAACTTCTTTCTTTGAGTCTCAAAGGTGCTACAACATCTTTCTACATCTCTAAAGTCTACTAGTGTATGAGCAGGGATGGGAACTATGCAGCCCTTCAGATGCTGCTGGATGGCAACTCCCATCTGCCCTAGTGAGGGCCACATGAGTCCCATCCATGATATGACACTGAAGTCTGCTACTGTATTGAACAGGGACAGGAACTATGCAGCCCTTCAGACTTTGCTGGACTGCAACTCCCATCTGCCACATGTAATATATTCAGCAGGGATAGGAACTATGCAGTCCTTCAGATGTTTCAGGCCTCTAACTCCCATCTGCCACATGATTCCCACCCAGGACCAAACCCTTAACCCTTAAAGCTGTTATAGATGATTGATTACTGCCGATCAGGGCAACTAGGTCCCAGACTCACTGGCCAGCCGCGGTCCATCCATGCCCCCTCCGCTTCCTCCTCCTCCTCCGGAGGCCCCTAAGTCCGGGGGCTTCTTGGGCCCCACCACCGCCACCGCCGGCCCTCCATGCCCGGGGTACCCTCCTCCTCCTCCTCCTCCTCCGTGTCCGGGCGAGGCAGCCACAGCCGGGGCCAGGGCGGCGGGGCTGGGCGGGGGGATGCCTAGCGGGAGCCCCCCGAGGGCCGCAGCCACCGCCGGCGGAGGAGGAGGCGGCAGCGGCGGCGGCAGGGGCGGCCCGGGGCAGGCGGCTGAGGCCCCCGAGGGCTCCTCGTGGAGGAACTGGCACTCCTCGCCGTAGAAGCACGTCTTGTCCTTGGCGTAGTAGCGGCAGAACTTGAGCTTGAGGCCCACGGGGAGGACCGAGCAGGAGGAGGAGGAGCAGGAGGAGGGCGGCGGGAGCCCAGGCCCCGGAGAGGAGGACGAGGAGCAGGAGGGCGGAGAGGCGCAAGGGAGCCCTCCGCCGCTGTTCATGGCGGCCGCCTCCGCCGACGCTACAGCCGCCGCCTCCGCAGCCCAGGCGCCGACGCCTCCGGAGGCCTCGCCGCCATCAGGAGAGAGGGAGAGGGCTGTCACCGCCCCGGTTCCGGCAACAAGGAGGGAAGGAAGGAAGGGGGGCTTCGCTAGCGTTTTCCCCGAGGGGGAGAAGGCCGAGTGGGCCTCAGCGGAGGAGGAGAGGCCCCGGTGGTCCCTGAGGAGGCGGAGGAGGCGGCGGCGGAGGGGTTGTTTATGCCATTTTCCTCTTCCTGAGCTGCCTCCTCCAAGGCGCATGCGCGCACGCGTGGGGCCTGCTGGGTAATCTAGGCCTGGCGTTGGTTAAGGCGCCCCACTGCTACTAGGCCCAGCCCAGGCTCAGGGAGGGAAGGAGGACGGAGTGCCTCCCTCACACCCGCCGCCTCCTCGGCTATGTGTCTCTCTCCTCCCTCTGAGCAGGGGAGGCTTGCTGTGTTATATTATATACTGGGCCTTTGAGTCTGGTTAAAGGGGCACAAGGACCCCGTGGAAGTATGAACAAAATGCAGATGATTGTAATGAATACACACACACACACATCTATATGTATGTATACAAACACACACACGTTACTTGTGAGGACACCTCTCTAGGAATTCTTAAGCCTTCCAGGGCTACTCTGTGAACATCGGCCAGATGTTGGCATAGAATCGCTCTGGAGGGGCTACAAATGTGCCGGGGTTAGGGGCACGGCCCATGCCTATATATGAGATATATAGAGATATATATCTACTCACACAACTTGAGAGATCTTCCAGTGCTACTCTGTGGTCAACATCTGCCAGGCATTGGCCATAGAATCACTCTGGAGGGGGGCTACAAATGTGCTGAGGTTAAGGGCGCAAGATCCCTGTGACTGAAAAAACAGCCAATTAATTAATATGCATGTATACACACACACACTACCTATGAGATCACCTCTCTACATTTCTAGGTCTTCCAATACTACTCTATGGTCAACATCTACCTCTCTGGAGGGTCAACAAAACTGCTGAGGTTAGGGACGCAAGACCCCTGTTGTAAGGGAAACTCCCCAAAAGTTCATTTGAAAGCAGCGCCCAGAAGTGCAAACACGGGAAACCAAAGTGTCCATAGCAAAAAGCAGTTTATTAGGCCAAGACGACAGCACACCAGCAGATGGTGATAAAATTGCTGCCACAACTCCTTTCCATTTTTCAGTGTCATTTATACACCAGTATACATTGTTACAAAGTTATTCAGATGCAACTCTCATGACTAACCTTTCATTGGTTTATTAAATGGCAGCAGTTAATTGGTTGCATGCAATTTACACGCACTGATCACACCACTTTCTCATGGCTCTCTGCATCTCAGATAGGGTTGCCATAAGTCAGGACCTCCAAACCGGGACAAATGTAGGACAACATTTTCAAATGTAGGACACTTTGCAATAATAAAA
The DNA here is from genome assembly GCF_019175285.1 of Sceloporus undulatus. Classification (NCBI taxonomy): domain Eukaryota; kingdom Metazoa; phylum Chordata; class Lepidosauria; order Squamata; family Phrynosomatidae; genus Sceloporus; species Sceloporus undulatus. Next base: position 31,877,399 of record NC_056524.1, on the reverse strand, counting down.
ATTAATGAAATAAAATAAAACAAGCAATAATAAAAATTAATGAAATAAAATAAAACAAGCAATAAAAATAAATGAAATAAAATAAAATAAAAAAGCAATAATAAAAATTAATAAAATTAAAAAAAATAAGTATTTTATATTTTAAAAAATTAATTTTAAAAAACCCCAAGGCAGACCTGAAATGGCCACTGACTCACCTTTACACCCCCTCCTCCTCTTCATCCTCCTCCTCCTCCTCCTCCTCGGCACAAGGGCTCCTTGGGAAGCCCCGCGCGAGGGCACGCATGTGGAGGATGCGCGCGTGCTGCCGCTGACCCATGCTGTGGCCGGGGCGGCGCGCGCAAGAGAAGAGGAGCCCGTCCCCTTTGGCCAGCTGGCCAATGGCCGGCTGGCCCAAGGGGACGAGCTCCTCTGTCATAGCCCCGTGTGCGGGCAGGAAAGCCCCGCCGCAGGTGGCGCGGCGACAGTGGTGGCAGCAGCGCTGGCGAGGAGGAGGAAGGCAGCGCTGCCCAGGAGCAGGAGGGTGGCACTGCCCAAGAAGAGGAGGAGGAGGTGGGTTGGCGGCCAGTTGCATTAGCAGCCGCGGCAATGGCTGCATGAGCGGGGCCGGCCCGGAGGCGGGACAAAGGCCGGGGTTGGGGGGGAACCGGACCGGGGCAGGCAGGGGGGGGCCCAAAAGCGGAATTGTTCCGGGGGCCGCCGGGATATGGCATCCCTAATCTCAGAGCACACTCCCTCTGGTTTCCTGCTACCTTATTTGGTCCGTTAACCTCTAGGCCTTGAAGCAAGCAGGTTACAGAAGCAGAAAGTAATGGTTACTCCATTTTCACTCCTCTCACTGTGACAGTGCAAAAACAGCCAATTAATTAATATGTACACACAGAGAGAGAATATATATATATATATATATATACACACACACACACACACACACACACTGCCTGAGAGATCACCTCTTTAGGTATGTCTGGGTCACCCAGTACTACTCTATGGTCAACATCTGTCAGGTGCTGACCATAGAAGTGCTCTGGAGGGGCTGTAGATGTGCTGGGATTAGGGGTGCAAGATCCCTATGACAGTGGAAAAACAGCCATTTGATTAATATGCATACACATACACACACATATTAATAATAATAAATTTTATTTGTATTTCCCACCTTTCCCTGCGGACTGAGGCGGGATTACAACAGAGAATAAAAATCAACATTAAAATACAAGATACAGTATTATCTAAAAATAAATCATAGAACCAACAACAGAACTACTACCAATCACTCAAATGCCCAAATCGTCGTCTGTTTTCCATGCTATCAAAGTCAGAAGTGGGAGAATTATATTATCTGTGAGAACACCTCTCTAGGAATTTCTAGGTCTTCCAGTTTGACTCTGCGGTCATCATCTGCCAGGCTCTGGTCATAGAATCATGCTGGAGGGCCTAGAAATGCTTAAAGAAGTGTTTTCTCTAGGTCCTCCAGTGCCTTTGAGGGGCTGCTGTATACAGTGGGCCCTTAACATGTGCTGAAGGTTAGGGGCACAGGACATCCACCTCATGACAGTGGGAAAACAGCCAATTAATTAATATACATATATACATTTGTGTATATGTATATTAATTAATTGGCTGTTTTCCCACTGTCATGAGGGTTCTGCGCCCCTAACTCCCAGTGTGTGTTAAGGGCCCATTATGTGTGTGTGTGTGCGTGCATGCCTACACACACATTAGCTGAGAGAACACTTCCCTAGGAATTTCTAATTCTTCCAGTTCAGGCATGCCATACACGGCTTTCAGCATATGCTGAAAGCTGTGCACCGGAAGAATTACTGCTGTGCCACAGGCACAAGCCCCATTGTTTTCAAAGGGGCTCCACCATACTCAGTATTTCCTTTACGCAGCACCACAGGGGCACCATACAGGTGTGCTGCCATGGCTATGGCACCCTTTGCAGGGCGCAAAAAGGACCTGCTTTTTATGGCTCCTTTTGTGCGCCCTCCAGAGGCCGGATTGGTGCCGCAGCATGAGGTACCTGCAGCCCCAATCTGACCAGGAAAGGGGGACCTCCCACCACCCCTTAAGGACAGTCTGTATAGCCACTAATGTTATTCATAAATTGTAATTTCCACATATCACTGAATGTAATGGCAATTGTGATGTAAACAACTGGCAAAATTTAAATTGCACCTTTAAATTAAAATATAATATGTATAGCCTAAATGTATTGACAAGTACATAGTTTCATGGGGTTAAAGTGAAAATTTGTTAAGATGTTTTAAAGAAAATGTTAAAATATTTTTTCAAAAAATTTAAATTTAAATTTAAAAAAAATTAAAAAATCAAAAACATGAGTCCTCTCCTTTCTTCTCCCACTGAGCCTTTTCGTCTACTCAGATCATCTCTTCCACTGAGCTCCAGCATTTTAAAGGGACATAGGCGAATGCCATAGCCTGTTTCTGCCCAAAGGCAGATGTTTGGGAAGCAGTGGTGTCACACCTTAGGGTTTCCCCTAGTGATGCCCCTGATTATGTGTTTATATATACAGTTCATACATGTATGTATGTATATTAACTGCGGAGAACACTTACTATTTCTCATAAACTGGACTTTAATCCATGTCAGTCTGTACAGCACACGCCTATGCATGTTTAGTTGAAATTAAAGCCTATTGAATTCAGTGGGACTTATTCCCATCTAAGTCCTATGTGTGTCTATTCAGACACTGGGCCTCCTGGGGTTAATAGGACTTATTCCCAGGTGTGTTTAGGATTGCAGCCCCTTATATTGTCCTGTGGTTTTGAGGTGGCCTCTTGTGTGCTGTCAAAAGGAAAGGAAAGCATAACTAAAAGAAAAGCATAACTAGAAAGGGGGAGAAAAGAAAATGCTGATTTGCATAAAATTGCTTATGCTAATTTATATGTATAGATGCTCATGAGTGACATGGGAAAAACGGAACACAATACCAAAACTGGAACAAGGAAGATAAGAGCAAATCCCCAAGGGAGTAGAATTCATTATATATTACTGTTTCATACTTAGATATTACCCTTATGCGATAAGATAAAAACAATCTCTCTTCAGGCTATAATCAGTCTAGCTTTCCTATGGGAGTTTCTTACACTTTACCAAAAATAAACAAAAAAGGAAATGAATGCATTACAACAAAAGAGAGCATATGCTTGCTTCATATGTATATATACTAATTTATAGACAGAGGTGCAGATTTGGAAATAATTACTATTGGTTAAATAAATAAAAAAAATCCAGGTAGAAGAGGGAAAAGGTTAAAGCCCCATCCAGCAGAGTCCCTTTCACCTCACTGTATTGTATTGATTGGCGGCAGGAGAGTGAGGGATGCTCACTCAGTTGCTAACAGCATGAAAGATATTTCATCTAGTCTAACCATCAATCACTAGCAAGTTGCCCTTCTGTTAGGGTTACCAGATGCCCCTTATTATAAGGTAAGTCCAGTGACATCACTAGGATTGGTGTCACTCCAGTGCGGTAACTCATGCTGTCACCCCCAGGCTGCCTGGCACAACCCCTCTAACGTAGATCAGGCTGCTGTAGAAAAGAATGGCTGGTATCCTCACCAATGACAGCTGATGGACCGGGACAACTGAAGGGACTGTCTTTGCCCTGGGCTGTTCTGGCCTACCTGACATATTTGCAAGTCCCAATGGACATCAAGGTGCCATTCAGTGAAAGGAGAGGCATCCAGGAGTTCATGTGCTCAAGGCTCCCAGAGAGGAGGCTGCCTGGGACCAATCCTATGGTGAAAAACAGATACGCACATATTATTTTGGCACCCCCACCAGGGCCTAAAATACTGGTAGGTAACTGAATGGTTGAGGTGGAAGGACCATTCAACCACAGAAAGGCAGCATGGAATTCCTGGATGGACTCCTGGAGCCCTTGCTGCAAAAAGCTTAGACACTTAAGCCCTTCTGCAGCTCAGAGCCACCATGCCAATACAGTAATTCGTCATGAGTACTTAACTGAGCCTCTGAATAAGAGAGGCTGGGCTCCTTGTCACCAATGGGAGGTGGACTGGGACACCCAAAAGGACTTCATCCATGTTCCAGGCCATCCCAATCTACCCACCTTGTTCACAGGCACCATTCAGTGACAGGAGAGGTCTTCAGGAGTTTGCATGCCAACAGGATCCTGGCTGGCCTCCTTGCTGCCCTCAGGTGGGTATACCGGGTCCTTCCGAGGACCTTTAGTCTCTGGGAGTCCTGGCGTACTCATGGAGAGGCTCAACAGTACACTCAACACCAGAAGGCAGCCCCTTCCCTCCAGCATACCAGGTGGCATCCCCCTCTGAGGTGTCACCTTGTGCAGTCCACACACACCTTGCCCCTCTAATGATACCCCTGGGAGTAAGATTCTTATTTTAGGACTGGAGAGCTTGTCCCTTGTAGGACTGCCAGTAGTCACTTACAGTAAGGAGTGTCCCCTATTTGAGGATTATAAAGCGTTTCCTTTTATGAACAAGATGCCAAAAAATCCTACAGTTTGGGACTGACAAATGTGAGTATCATATAATTTTTGAATGTGGATAATATTTTAATTTTACAGAAGAATACAGGGCTAATTTAACTGACTGTAAAGTCAATGCTTTCATTTGCTATTTAGGTAAAACTAAATTTTCTTGAGTCATTTCCTGACTGTCAACTCCGCATATCGTGAATTTCAACTGTCTCTTATTGCTATTTTCAAAGCCTGGCAACATTGCCTTCTCTTAGAAGGGAATTCACATGTCAACTAGGCTACACATTCTTATTGGTGCACAATATTCTCGTGTCTACTAAAAATGACATTTGCATTCTGCATTTCTCCCTGGCAACCAAACAGCTTTGCATATCTTTCAGCATGTACCACAGAGTGGCGGGCTACTTCCACTTAAGCTCCAGAACATATGGCCCTATTGATATTTTTTGCAAATATTGTTTCTCTCTAAAACTGGGTTTATTTTGGATTTTAAAAAGCTTTCCCGTATTTCATTTATTGTGCTTGCTTCAAAAGACAAGAAAAATTAAAGATTGTGGGCATTTATCCCTCCAGAATAAGGCTTGCAATGCAACCACATTGAGAAACATGTGGGCCACCACATGCTGTGAGTGTCATGTAGCCAATTGCCCCAGCCAGCAAGGCCAGAAGTATTCCTACACCATCTGGAGGGCCACAGGTTTCTCCAACTCAAATCACTTGTCCCTTTCCCACATCAGAATTTGTGGCATTTATCCCATGGCATTTGTCCATGTGTAGTTATGTGCATTCACAAGTTGTTTCTGACTTATGGTGACCCTAAGGTGAACTTATCGTTGAGTTTTCTGGAGCAGAGAGTAGTGACATCTTACATTCTGTTCTACAATCCAATTAAACCTGAATTTAAATGTCCTATTTAAGACAATGAAAATTTGATTTCGACTACTTTGACTTATCAGAGCTTGGATTTTAGCCCAAATGTGTCTGGGAGCAGATTCCTTCTGTATAGATGAACTGGAATCTCATATATATTTTGCAATCACTTATGTCATTTAAATGTAGGAGCTCTTCAACATCAGAAGATTAAGAGACTAAGTGGGAAGATCAATTGTTCATATAAACATTTTGTTCTGCTTTTTATCCCCTTCAGATGAGATTTTCATACCAGCCCATTTCCCACTGCAGTCACACAATTAAATTAAAATGGGAACATACCGCTTTCTATGCAGCCACCAGAATACCTCTTGGTCAGGCCTCACCTGGAATACTGCATCCAGTTCTGGGCACCATAGTTCAAAAAGAATATTGACAACCTGGGATGTGTCCAGAAGAGGGCACAAATGATAAAAAATATGGATCCAAAGTCTGTGGATCTGAAGAGTCAACTGTACTTTTGCGTGATCTCAGTGTGGTCTCTGCTGACTTTCAATGGCTCCTCAGGATTTGAGCAACGATCTTCCTTAAGCCTACTTGGGGAGACACAAGTGACTGAAATGGGATCATTATTAAATGGTGGCAATGTGAATGTGGTCACACTGAAGCATGCACATTCATGTCACTACCATTTAATAATATGAGGCATGGTTATTCATGGTTTTTCACATCTATGGCGGGTCCCAGAACTAAACTTCCAATGATCCAAGGGGCCAAGTGTATAAGGCAATTTGCTGTGTGGCCATCAGAGCTTTAAAAAGTTACTAGTCAGATTGGCTGAGGAAGCCTCAGAGTTTTAATCTATAAAGTTATTTTTACGCACCCTGGAAGTACTGAGAAGAGTATGTTTCCTCTACTAACTAGCAGCACTTCAGATAGTATTAGAGGGTGGACATAGCAGAGCATCCAGTTAAGGTAGGGGTGGGCAAAATGCAGCCCTCAAAGGCTATATTTGTGGGAACACATGGGAATATGCAGAATGACATAATAAGAAACAAGCTGTATTGATAGTCTGGGATACAGAAAAGTCTTTGACAATCTGAACTGGGCATTGTTGTTCAAAGTTTTTGAAGAAATGGCTTTTGGAGATAATATTATTAAGTAGGTTAGACTGATCTATTCAATGAAAAAAGCTCAAATAATAGTTAATGGAGAGTATCCAACCCATGTGAGATAAAAAAAAAAGGAAAAGGATAGGGATGTCCATTATCACCTCTTTAGTTTATTTTCATGCTAAAAGATCTTGAGCAGAGATATAAGGATGAGAAAAGCAAAGCTATAAGAGTTTTAAAAGAAACATACAGGTTAAGAGAATTTGCTGATGATTTGGTGTTAACTTTGCATAATCCAATGGAATCTGGAAAAAATTTAATGGGAAAATTAAAAGAATATGAGGGGCTAGCTGGATTCAAGATTAATAAACAAAAGTCAGTCAGGTTGACTATAACCATGAAGATGTCTGAACAAGCAGAACTGGTGGAAAAGACTGGTTCTAAAGCTGAGAAGAAAGTTAAAAAGTTGGGTATCACCATGACAAACAAGAATTATATGAAAGTTATTATGTAAAGATGTGAAATGAAATTAAGAAATGTATGTTGAGGTGGGAGAGACTGGATAGGGAGAATTTCAGTGCTAAAAATGAATGTGTTACCTAGAATGTTGCTGTTTCAGACAATACCGACAAGTGACTTACAGTTTAAATGATAGCAGAAAGATGTATCTAAGTTTATATTAGGCAAAAAGCCAACAGTGAAATATAAGCTATTGCAAGATGAGAAGCAAAGAGGAGGTTTGTGCTTACCTAACTAGAAGCTATATTTTGCTGTCTGTTGTTTAGTGTGGTTAACAATAATCGATAAAAGCCTTTTAGAACTAGAAGGTCATGACCTGAGGTTTGGCGGGCATGGATACATATAGTATGATAAGGTGAAAGCGAATGTAGATTTTAATAATCAGTATGTAAGATGTACCTTGTTCAGAATATGGAATAAGTACCAACCCAGGTTATGTCAGGAAATGCCTTTACGGGGACAGGTAAGGACATTTTTTTATAGAAAAGAAACAACAGACAAAAAAAAAGGTGGTTAAGGTACCAGGAAATGTTGGAGAACTGCCAAGGAAAATATATTATGAAAACCAAATAACACATTTGACAAAAGGTTCTGGTTTTCAATTATTTATGTACTTGCAGCTTTTTGAAGGATTAAAAGTGGACAAAAATTGTTTTGAGCAATGGAAAGCTGAGTTCAAATTGTAATTATGTTCAAATGATGAACAGATAGATGATTGCTAAAATGTATAAACACTTGTTGAAATTTGATACAGAAGATGGATAGGTGAAGGATTACATGATAAAATAAAATGATTTTGGTTATAATATACAAATGGAACAGTGAGAAAATTTGTGGTCAAAGGGTTTGAAATTTATTTTATGTTATGATCCTAAGGATAATTTTTAAAAATGATTTATTGGTGGTACATGATTCCTGAAAAAAATGGCTAAGTTGTAGAAAGAAGTTTGAATGTTTGCTGGAAATGTGGAAAACAAGACAGGACATTTTCTCATATGTGGTTGACTTATTAAAAAGCTAAAAGGTATTAGTTGCAAATTCATACATTGATACAGAGAATACTAATGACTAATATACAACTAAAGCCTGAACTTTTTCTTATGAGACTGGTGGGTGGAAACTATGGAAAAATATTACAGTATATGTCCACAGTGGCAAGACTATTATATTCTCAGAAACGGAAGAGTTATAAATTACCTACAAAAGAAGAAGGGTTGCTAAAAATGAATAAGTTAGCAGAGATGAATAAATTGTCAATTTAGATTAGAGAAAAGTTGTTGGTAACTTTTTCAAAAAAATGTAAATCCCCAAATAGACTTTTTGATAAAGAATGAGATTGATGACTGTTGGTTTTGATTATTCATATGTTACTTTATAGCTGAAGGGTAACATTTTAGGTTATAAAGATGGAGCCAGAAGCTTAAGAATTACCACAAAACGACAGAAATATAGTTATTATTTTATTTCATTTTTTCTTCAGTCTGTATTGATTTTTATGTTCAATTTCTTTTTTATTTGCATTCTGATTTAATGTTGTTTAGTGTGTGCGTTTTGTTTGATGCATTTAGCTTTTCATGTATGTAGAATTTTTTTTTTAAACCAACTGATGTTTCACCTTCACAGAAGTGAAGTGCCTGGCTATTGTAGAAGGACCTGGTTAGTGTGTGTGTGTGCGTGTGCGTGTGCGTGTGTGGTCTGATTTAATTTGATTTGATTTAGCAGGAAGCACCCAGAGAGGCCACCTCCCAACAGCTATTTCCTTATACACATTCTTCAAATTTGAGAAGTGGTTTCACACTAGGGTTGTAACATACCCTGAGAGAGCCACCTGCAGATGCAGGCTTCGAGCCCTGGAAACAGCCAGGCAAATACCAACAACAACAATGAGTGTGCACCAGCTAAGCAGCACTCTGGCCAACAGAAGTCAACTGCTTGGTAAGCTTAACCATTAATGTCAGTGGTCCCTGATTAATGCTGGAGCCACCTGCTCTCTTCTGATTCTTACTGCAGTCATGTCCTTTTCTGCAGTCATGTCTTTCCCTGTCTTCTTTCTTTGATCCCATCCCATCCCCTCCCCAGCTCCTGCTCTTCTATGCTCAATCTCAGTAACATTTTCTCAAAGCTTGGAAAAATTATTTTGTTGGACTGCAGGGGGATTCTGGGAGTTGTAATATAACAAAATAAATTTTCCAAACTCTGCCTTCTACCTTCTTCATCGCCTTTGATCCCTACTCCTCCTGTTATAATTTCTCCTTCATATCCTTTTAATCATGTGTTTCCATTTCTTTCCCTCAAGGAACTCTAGTGAAACAGTAGTTAAATGCCTGTACTGCAGCCACTCACTCACAAACCACAAGGTTGTGAATTCAATACCAACCAGGGCCTCCAGGTCGACTCAGACTGGCATACTTCTGTAGGTGGCTAAAATGAGTACCCAGCTTGTTGGGAGCAATTAGTTTACATTCTGTGAACTCCTTAGTACACCACTAAGTGGTATAGAAATGTACTTGCTATTGTTATTGCTATTCTACTTGAACCCATTCATGAGGAAACAGTCAGAGGTTCTCTGGTATAAAGACTGCTTAAAGATTATTGATGGATATAAAAGAGGTGAAGTGGGGGCTTTTGTTAGGTCAATTTATTTTGGCACAAAAGTTTGGAAAACTGTAAGAGAGCACAGATATTTACATCAGGCAGATCTCATTCCACAGTTGGATTTGGGTAAACTTTGCCAGGATGATAATAGAGATGGTTAATGAAATATATATATGTTATGGTGTGCCTTCAGGTCATTTCTGACTTATGCAACCAACCCTAAGGCAAACATATCATGTGGTGTTATTGATAAGATTTTTTCAGAACTTGGCTTTTGCCTTCCTCTGAGGCTGAGAGACTGTGGCTTGCCCACAGATACCCAGTGGGTTACCATGGTGGAATTGGGATTCAAACAGTGGTCTCCAGAGTCGTAGTCCAGTGTTCAAACCACTACACCACACTGGCACCTAAATATACAAATTATTTGAGCATGTCAAATTTTCATTTTTATAACCCACGTTCTGGATAGCTCTGTGATAGGGTGGCCACATCTACCTTGCCTGTGTATTACCATTAGGTTTATTAGCATTTCAGATTACAGGTGAAGAATATGAGGACCTCTATATGTTGCTGAATTATAGATGCCATCATCCCAGTCAGTTGACTGTTGTGACTGTGAATCAGGGGTAGGTAACCTAAGGCCCGTGGGCCGGATCCAGCCCAGCAAGGCCTTGGGACCGGCCCAGCCTGGTCCTGCTGCCGGTTGCTGCCAGGGCCTTTGGCCTATCAGGAGGAGACGGGCAAGGGGGGCAAGCGGCGGGCAAGGGGGAGCAAGCGGGGGCAATTATCTATAGAAGTCTCAGAAATTTATATTAACATTTTTTAAAAAGTCAGCAAATTTTTCCATGTGTCCTCCATTTTTTTAAAAAAAGTATCTTCCATTTGAAAATTTTGTCCTACATTTGTCCCGGTTTATTTATTTATTTATTTAATTTTTAAAAAAAAATATTTACTTATTTATTTTTTGGCTTCGGCCCCCCAGTTGTCTGAGGGTCAGCAACCTGGCCCCCGGCTCAAAAAGGTTGCCTACCCCTGCTGTGAATGGTGGAAACTGGAATCCAGTAACCACATCTGGAGAGATAATAAGGGAAAACCATTGCTGTGCTGGGGAACTCCAGTCAGCTGTCATTGACCTCTAGAGAAGAATTATAACCTCATAGATTTTTGATAAAAAGGACAAGGGTTTATGATCTCAATCCCTTAGTTTAGTGTTTGAACTGTCTTTATAATCTTCCAATAGGCAAGGAATTTGGCTACAATGGGATGCTGCTGCCTTTGTGCCTGTGTGTTTGCCTCATCTCACATGCCTGCACTGCCAGTGTAACAACGCTGTGCAGTGTTTAACAATGGGAAGGTCCTATCTTGTGATCCTATATGCAGATCTATTTTAGAACATCTTAGGGCCATGCTTGGGCATTCCTTTTGCATGGTTTCTGAATAATAGGGCAATTTGAGTAAGTTCTTCTTTGCAGAATCAGAGCTTTGCTCTACAACTCCTAGGACACAAACAATTGGATTCAAATTACAAGAAAACAGATTCCACTAAATATTAGAAATAACTTTTCAAATGTAAGAGTGATTCAGTGATGGAATAGAAATAGTTATGAAGTCTCCTTCTTTAGAAGTTTTTAAACAGAGACTGGATGGCCATCAGTCAAGGGGTTCTTTGATTGTGAGTTCCTACATGGCAGGAGTTTGGACTGATTGGCCTCGTGGTCTCTTCCAACTCTATGTTTCTATGATTCTAAGTGCTGCAAAAGGTTTTACAAAGACGAAAGACACACAAATCTTTCTGAACTGGAACATTCTGAATGGCTAATAAGTGAAGAGATTTTCCCAATGAAGAAAAACATATATTGTGTTAAACTGACCTTGGTATCAGGTTTCTGTATGTTTATGAGTTTGTTTGTTTTTGAGTATCAAAGATGCATTTTAATGCAAAGACATAGCCATGTTAGTCTGGAAAATCAGTATACAAAGGGATCTTGAAGCACCATTGAGACTAACTGAAAGACAGAAGTTGGAAGCATAAGCTGGATAACCCTTGTGGTTCCTTCCAACTCTATGATTCTGTTATTATATGAATCCCCTAGTTTTTATGTCCTCATGGAGATGCAGGCTATGGCATTTGGGATTTGTAGTTCTCAACTGTAGTCCTTTCCCAGCTCCATTTGAAAGTGAAACTGTCAAGGTTTGATTTGTGCTTGCTTGTCCAGTGCAATTCTAATAAGCACCTTTACTCAAAGAAAGTTCCATGGAATTCACCAAGATTTTCATGGCCTCATTTGGATGTAGAATAATGTACACCATATTCAAAATAAATTTGAAAATATTTTCTCATTTTCAGTCCCAAAGAATGCTAGGGCAAATGGCAATTGGAAATTATGGCCATGGAGGATCTATATAAATTCAGCTTTTGTTTTGGTCTATGACAGTAAATAAATGATGATGAATTCAGCCTATACAATGAGGAAATTGAAAGGGTTCCCATATATATTCAATCATAGAATCATAGAATAATAGAGTTGAAAGAGACCACAAGGGCCATCCAGTCCAACCCCTGCCATACAGGAACTCTCAGTCAAAGCATCCCTGACAGACGACCATCCGGCCTCTGTTTCAGAACAGAGATTCTAGTCAAGAAATCAGAACAAGACTAGGAATGGAAGAGCAGCAATGAAAGAACTAGACCAGATACAATTGACCAGATACAATTGACCAGATACAATTAAACACTAAACATAGAATTGTCCAAGCCATAGTATTCCCATCACCATGTATGAGAAGCAGAGAAGAAGAAAATTTGAGATTTGATGCTGGAGAAGCATGCTGCAAATCCGTGGATGGCCAAGAACACAAATAAATCAGCCCTTCAACAGACAGATCAAGCCTGAACAGTCCCTGAAAGGCAGTATGATCAAACTGAGGCTGTTGTACTTTGGCCTCATCTTGAGAAGGCATAACTCATTAGAAAAGACAATAAGGTTGAAGGTAGTAGAAAGAGACGAAGATCACATCACAGATTGATAGATTCAGTCAGGGAGGTCACAAGCCTGAATTTGCAAGACTTGTGCAGAGCTATGGAGGACAGGGGGTCTTGGAGATGTCTCATATACAGGATTGCTATGAGTCGAGGTCGACTCAAGGGCATTTAACAACAACAAAAGGTCTTTGCTCCTCATACAGTATATTATCAATCAAAAGTGCAAATTCTGTTCAATCTACAAGGTCCACTTATTCTTTATGCATTTATTTGTTAAAGTATTATTCCATCTTTCTTCCACAAAATGGGACTCAAGGCAGCAAAGAATGCCATGACTAAAGCATTGATTCCATTAATCTAGGGAGGCTAGATAAAGTCTCTCCTCAGTATACTTCCAATGGCACATGAAGATTTCTTTTATTCTAAATGGACTATTTATAAAAAAAGGATTTTAATAGTATGCCATAAGGTTTATATTTCTTGCTTTCAAGCACAAAATTATTAAAATATATAAAATTACTTTAAGGTTGGGTATAAGGTGTTTTTGAGACATAAATTAATTTCATAATTCCTGTGCAAGAAATCTGCCCTGCACAAGAATCTCTACAGAAATTCCCAAAATGCAATCTGGGCATGCATAGACAGCAGTCATTAGAGCCTCAGCTGCCATTTCTGTACCTTCAGGAGCTCCACTGACAGACTGCCACTGCTTCTCCTGAGGGTGGGCTTGCTCATGAGAAAAGAGGACAGAGGCCTCCCCAGTCACATGGCGCTCTTCTCATTGGTCTTTTCTTCTCATTGATTGCATGGGTGAGCCCACCCTGAGGACAAATGATGGTGCTGTAGGCAGCCTGTCCATGGGTCTCCTACAGATATGGAAGTGGCAGCTGTGGCTCTGGAGTTCATCCCCTTTCCCTGCACTGCTCAGAGTGATGAAGAGGATGGTGTGGCGCCTTGTGTGTGAACAGTGAGCTAACCTGATTTGGGTCCAGTCCAGCTGTTTGCACACTACAAAACTCATCATAACCTCAGAGTTTTCAGAAAACATTGAGGTTTCCCACACTTTTCTCAACTCCAGGCAAACTTGGGTTAACAGGGAAGAACTGTAATATTTCACCAGAAGTTGTCATGTGCCATGCAAACAGACAGCACTCTATAGAAACTGGGTTTTTTGCCAGTGCAGAAAAAGGCATATTCAAAGTTTTAAAGTGCATTAGCAAGATTATAGTACAGTGGGCTATGTGCTGCGACAGAGCTCAGGAAAGTTACTTCTCTGTGTTACATTTCCCAGAGTCCCCCAAGTTAGTATGGCCATGCTGTCTGGAGATGTTTGGGGAACTGTGTAGTCCCCAAAAATAACTTTTCCAACTTTTGGGTGAATGAGGCAGCATACACACAACGCCAATGTGAGAAGATCTTTTCTTGAAGAAAGTATGCAAAAAAAACTAGTGTTTCTTTCAGGATTTACTAGGTGAAATTGAAACTAGCCATGCATGCAAATAAGCTTAGATGAATGTAAAATTTCATTGTGTCGAGGGACTGTAGCACTATAACATCAGTGTCACTAAAAAGTCTGGAAAATGAGGTGGCAATTTTTCTTGAATAAAAATCTAGCTTGAGACTGTACTGGTCCTTCAGCAGTATGATGGCCTTCTTTAAAACCTATAAAACATACCAGAACATGTTTAGGCACTTTAGTAGATGCCAGAAATGCTAAATTAGAAAAAGTCCAGAGGCAGAGCCAAGTATGACCCTGACTATCACCACCACCCCAAACAGACACACATATGCACTTTTGCAAGACAAGCAATTTTGCCCTATGAAGTTACTTCCTTGTGGGATTGCCGTAGGTTCCACAATACAGGGGGCTTCAGTTCCAAATGCAAGATAACTTGCCTTGTATGTATATGTGGTACATGCAGAATGATTTTATTTGGGCAAACTCACATTGTATGTGTCTGCAGCTTCATACAGAAAAGGGGGCAGATCAACTGATTTGTCTCCTGAACATGTATATCAGCACAGAACCTCGACCATTGGTCTGTATGGCCCCTTGGGGCTCAGTTATGCCTCAGTGCTATTTAAAATACACTGGGAGAGATTGTCTGGAGTTTAGTGGTCTGGTGTCATCAGTATGTAGATGACATCCACCTTGATTGCTCTTTTCCATCCCAATCTGGAAACAGAGAAGATCCGGAGCAATGGGTAAATTTTTAAAATTCATTTTAACCCTGTTATTCCTTGGTTCTGGTGTGGAATGTGCAGGACGTTGTCTGGATTGCCCACATCAGAAATGGGGTTTGAGCTATGCATTGTCCAAAGCAGGACATGGCCAGAACTGGGGGGAAACAGGCCCTTTGGCCCATGCAGACAAGACCCATGCATCCCATTTGGATTACTATGACATGGTATAAGCATGACTAGCTTTGAAAAGTGTTCAGAAGGTTCAGTTGGTCAAAGAGTCGCAGGTACATTGTTAACCTGAGAATGGTTACAGGAAACACATAACTCTCTTGTTACAAAAGCTCCACTGGTTTCTGCTCAATTTCTGGGCCTAATTCTAAGTACGTAATGGTTATGATCTATGAAACCCCTAGGTAGCTCAGGTCCAAGTTTGCAGAAGGACTGTATTCTCCCATATGAATCTATCCATGTTTTTGATATCTTCAAGGTAGACCCTTCTCTCCATTTCATCATCCTCACAGGGTGGGAGCACAGGAGAGGGTCTTCTTGGTGGCTGCCCCCAGACTTGCATCCTAGAGAGGCAAGACTGCTGCCCTCTTTGCTATCTCTCCATAGGCAAGTGAACATTTTTGTTTCAGCAGATATTTAAGGACTAATTACTCATGGGGAAAGGCCTTTCAGAATGTGCTGTATTGTCTGTATTTGTTGCTTTTCTCTTTAAAATAGGTATGCTTTTAAATCCATTTTAATTCTATTGATATGTTATTATATTTAATTTTGATATGATGTGAAATTTTAGCTGTATCTGTCTTAATGTACACAAGCTGCCTTGAATCACAGAGCTGGAGTAATACGATGTAATATAAAATAAAGTAAAATAAAAGTCTGTAACCTCCTCTGCATCCCAATTCAAAAAAGGCCTTCTCTTACTTTTTGTTCAGTCTGTCTCTCTGACACTGCTATTGTCCATAGCTCGGGAAAGTTACTTTTGTGAAGTATACCTCCCACAAAGGCAGGAGGCTATGGTGGCTGGGGGAATTGTTGATATTGTCCTCCACAAAAGTAACGTTTTCAAGCTTTGCTTCCATTTTCTCATTCTCCATTGTATAAGCCTAGCTTTCTACCAGCTATGTGTTATTTCCAGAAATACTGAATCTGCTTTTTCCTGTAGCCCAGGCATAAAAAGAGAAACAACCTTTGGAACATCGTGAAGTCAATGGGCATTATGTTTTCCAGAATAATTTGTGTCAAGATGCATAGACCATCAGGGGATGTGGCAGCCATTATACTTAACAGAAGCCAAAAAGCATGGACAAGATGTTTGAAAACATGTCATAGTCTGCTATAACACTTTTTAAAGCTGGCAGCATGAGGAATGCAGCCTTCAAAGAAATGCAAAGGAGAGTCCCTATGAATCAATTTCACAGTGAAGCAGAGTTTCACAAAGGGGGTAAGGATATGGGTGAGACATATATTCAGGATGTGTTTATTTTAAAGCAAGATTCCCCGCACAAACACAAGCACCCACACGCCCCTCTACTCAAACCAATGTTGAAAACATCACACAGAAAAGCGACTCAGACTAAGGCCCATCTCAGTCTACATGAAAATTGTTATCTCACATTAAAAAAATCTTGGCCCATATCACCTTTATTAGACTCGAGATGTGGAATTACATGACTGACTGTTCTCCTACATGTTGTTGTTGTGTGCTTTCAAGTAATTTCAAACTTATGGCAACCCCAAGGAAACCTATCATGGGGTATTCTTGGGTTGAGAGTATATGATTCATCCAAGGTTACCCAGTGGGTTTCCATACCCAAGCAGAGATTCAAACTCTGGTTCCCAGAGTTGTAGTCCAGTGTTCAAACCACTACACCACACTGGCTCTCTCCTATACATATACCTTTCTAAAAATAAAAATAAAAATAGTAAATGTTGTGTTTCCATGTGCATCAATGGAAATTAGCACACTCTTTTTAAAGCTCCAATGGTATAGAGGCGTGTTTAAATTTACTAACGGGTTTTATCACATAATAATAATAATAATAATAATAATAATAATTTATATCCCGCCCCTCTGCACTCAGGCAACTGGAGCGGCTTACAGCATTAAAAGTATACATACTTAAATAGATTTCCAGTAATTTTTTTAAAAAGCATTCTCTCTTATTTCTCCACAGCAAACAGTGAAATTCTACTTAAAGAAGAAACTCTATCCCTTCAAAGCGTGGCATTCTGGGAGAGAGATGCCACCATTCAGTAATTTGGTTCAGAGATGTCCGTGATGGCAGTAAAATAGATAATAATAATAATAATAAAGTTTTTATTTATATACCGCACCTTCCATAGATCAGGGCGGTTTACATAAATTACAGTGCACGTACAATAATTAAAAACAACACCATACAATATACAAAGAATAAAATAAAACCAGCAAAAGCCCCAGTAGCCCATCCTCATGGCCACGGAAGAGGAGGGAGGCCCACAGGATTTTTATGCGGGGAATGCTAGCTGGAAAAAAAAGGTTTTCAACTCCCTTTTAAATTGGGCCAGGGAGGTAGTCGAGCGGAGCTCGGCGGGCAGCGTGTTCCAAAGGGCCGGGGCGGCGATGGAAAATGCCCGCCTTGTGACGGAAGTAAGCCTAGCCCCAGGCACCTTCAGTAATAGCTGCCCAGATGTTCTGAGGGTGCGGGACGGAATATACGGGGAGAGGCGGTCCTTCAGGTATCCTGGACCCAAGCCATTTAGGGCTTTATAGGTAATCACCAACGCCTTATATTGGGCCCGGAAGCGAATAGGCAGCCAGTGAAGATCTTTCAACACCGGTGTTATATGGCTGGTCCTGGAAACACCAGTGACCAGCCTGGCTGCCATGTTTTGCACCATCTGTAGATTCCGGGTTTGGTCCACAACCCATATACAGCCCGGATACCAGACAGGCTTATTCTGCGATTTTTCAAGAACTTGAAAATCTTGTTTTTGAAAAGCTGCAGAATAAGACCGCCAGGCATCTGGGCTATATATGGGCTGTATTCTCCCAGCCATCATAAATGTGATAAAATCCATTTGTAAATTTAATAAATAATAAAAATAAAACTTTTATTTTTACCCCACTTTTTGTTAAAACAATCAAATGGCTTACAACATGCCTCTATCCTGTTTAAACATGCCTCTATCCTGTTGGTGATAAGGTGCTTTAAAAAGAGTGTGCTAATCTTCTATGTCTTCCTATTCACACAAAAAACTATACAGATACATGCAACACACAAATAGAAAGTTTAAGTACAAAAAAATCATTTTTTATTCAAATGACAGATACAAAACCTGTACATAGCAATATTTCAGAAAGTTCTAAGTCTGGCTGTTATAAAGCTTGAATAAAGTAAATAAATGAGGTAATTTCCATTGCCCCCCCCCCCCATGTCCAGAGATTGATACTCTGAAAAAGAGAGCTCCTTCTATGTATGGAGATTCTCCACCAAATTCTGGAAACCAATTTGCAATTTTCTCAACACCATAGAGAGTCTCAGTGTACAGAACATGTTCTGTTCAGACTGTGACAATTCATGTCTATATAGTGGAGGTTCTGGGAGATGTTTGCAACCTCTGCTCAGAAGTAGGATTTCCAGATCTCAGGCCCAGGATTATCCATTTCTAAGGCATGGGAGCAGAGCCTCATGGTGAGAGTGCTATCCTGAAAAACATGTGAGCACACAGAA
Source organism: Sceloporus undulatus (assembly GCF_019175285.1). Classification (NCBI taxonomy): domain Eukaryota; kingdom Metazoa; phylum Chordata; class Lepidosauria; order Squamata; family Phrynosomatidae; genus Sceloporus; species Sceloporus undulatus. The sequence continues at coordinate 31,858,926 of NC_056524.1, read as the reverse complement.
ATGTGGAAATTAGTTAGGACTACTCTGTCCCTGGCCTAACTTTGTGCCAGCATAGTGGCTGTGGCCCTGGACTGATTAAGGCATGGGCATGCATATTGGGTCCTCCCTTGCTCCATTCCTTTTTCAGATTTTCTGCCAATTGATCTCAGCTGGCTAAGCAGTTGTGCCAGTAGATTTCTTTGCCAGCTAATCTCTGGAATCAGCCAGCAGAAGGAACTATGGGAGCAAAAGGGCTGTTCAGCCAAGCATCTGCCTATTCCTACACCCCTTCAATTGGTATACCTGGGAATTAGGATTGCACTGCAAGTCTGCAGACATGGATTGTCTTTTCCTTTTAATTGGTTGTAGGCATACAAGCCTATTTAATTGAGAAGCAAGATGAAAATGCTAATCATTATAATCCCCATCGCTACATTTTAAAATTCTGCACATTAATAGGTGGTCTGCTCCTCTTCTTTTAGTATTATTATTATTAAAATTTTATCTATAATGTGCTGTAGTTTTACACAGCACTGTACATAAAATAGAATAAAATAAAATAAAATTTACCTGCCAGTGGTGCACATTCTAGAAAATTGCATTTAATACAAAATTTATACACAACACCATTCTATTATTAATATCATTCTATTATTAATACTAACTAGAATCGTTGTCATCTAATTAATTTTGCCAGGTCTCAAGGTTCACTCTTTCTCATCGCCTGAATGAGGTTCCCTAGATTTCAGAGCCTGGCCTCCAGTTCTCAGGAAAAAGAACAGGAATCTGAGGGTGAATCCAGCACCAGCCTGCCTGCCTGCCAGCCTATCATTGTGTGTTCTGACTCCCCTCTGGCTGCAAGTTGCTTTGGAGTCATTACTCTAGACCAGGGGTTCCCAATCTTTTTGACTCGTGTCGTGGAGCCCTTATTTCTATGGCAGAGCATCTAAAAGGCCTGTCCTATGTCTTACAAGTTAATGGTGTTTAGGAGTATATATGTATAAGAATATATTTTTATTCTTTAATTTCATTCAATTTTTATTTCTTTCATTTTCCTGGAGGGGCCGTAGTGCACCTGGGAAATGCACACAGAGCCCTAAGGACTCCTCAGAGCACAGGTGGGGAACCCTTGATCTACACTCTTTACTGTTCAAATTAAAGCTTGAAAAACTTTATTTGACTGGAAAGTAAAGCTTGAAAAACTTTCTTTGGCTGGATTATAAATCCCATGTATTCTTAAATGTAATGCTGGCAATTGTATTCAAAACAGATACAGGCTTACATTTTCAATGCAGATTTCAGAAAACATAACACAGGTCTGTTATGAAAAAAACTATATATTGTAGCTGTTTTGAATGTATTTTTGGGTGCTGAATGTGAAAAATACAAGGAAAATGTAACACATAGAATTCTTTCACAAATTTGATATTTTTATCAATTCATTTGATAGCTTTGATTAAGTATGGGAACTGACATTCCAGTATATTCCTTTTAGTGCCTTTGAACAGATTTTTGTGATTTATATCAACAGATTAAAGTACTTTGAAAGTCTTTGAAAAGAAGACTGTCTTTCTTACTCTTTGCAGGATTATTTCATTCAGTCACATATTACAACATAGAAACATTGAAGTGAACTGTGAAAAACCTATGTGATGAAGCAAATCTGAGGTCATTTTTGGATTTACAATTCCAAATTTCTACAAATTCCTACAGTGTACATTCTTTTACAAAAAAAATATGATCTTCAATTTTGCAGGCTTGTGTAATTTCCAGTCAAGCAATATTTCCTTCTTTGTTAGACTTAAAGGTTTATTACAGTGGGCCCTTCTATCCATTGGGGTTTGGTTCCAGGATCCCCCACAGATTTTAAAATCCGTGGATGCTCAAATCCCATTAAATACAATGGATACCATAAAGATGACCCTTATATAAAATGGCAAAATCAAGGTTTATATATTTTTTCATTATTTTCAAGCCGTGGATGCTTGAAATCACGGATAAAAAATCCATAGATATGGAGGCCAACTGTATTTGAATTATATGCTCTAAGGAACTGTGGTCAATGCTTAAAGTGTCATGCTTAGTGACATTACCTGGGCTGGCACCCTGTGATACCAACGGAAGTAATCTTTATGTCTCCTGACTTGACATGATCCCATCCCTTCCTTCTTTCCCTCTTTTGTCTAGGTTGAATCTCTCCTTTTTTCTGTCTGGTTGAAATACAGGTCCCATCACATCCCAAGCTTCTACCATGTGGTTCTGCGGTGGGCATGTGTGAAGCAGATTTAGGGAGAGAGGCTGGATCTGGGAATATCCCCGGATCCAAAGCTAGGATTCTTACTTTAGTTTCCAACCAGGAAAATATTGGCTCAATGGACTCTATCACATGAGAGACAAGTATCATGAAAACATGATTAAATCGTGGCAAGGGGGGAGATTATCACACCCCCACATGCTTCTCCCATTCGTTTCCTGTGTGTAAACTATAATGGATGCGTCAGTGGGTAATAATGGAAACTCCCATTATTACCCAAAGACGAGTCCATTACAGTTTATGCACGGGACACGAATGGGAGAAGCACACAGGGGTGTGATAATCTTCCCCCAATCAAGCTATTACCACATTTTAATCCTGTTTTCATGACACTTGCTTCCTCCTTATGATAACATCCATGTGTCTCTGTGTATCTTTGAATGACATGGTATGAGCAACTGTGATTGATCTTGATCTATAACACTTAATGGCACCATGAGGATCTGATTCCTATGCCTTCGGGAGGGTCCACCTGCCCCTGTGACATCACCATAGGGGCTATGTCTAGGTCTCAGGGACTGGGAGGACAATCCTGACCTGCCAGTCCTGTGTCTAACATATCAAATGACAACACTACTTCCTTTTTAAAAGCCAAATCAGAGAAGGGTGGTAAAGATAAGAACTCAAATTCACATTCAGATCCAAATGAGAACTGCCCTTGTAGGGTCAGAAAAGGGGGGGGGGGAAAGACACACAATACTTCACCTTGCAGCAGAAGAAAGAAGTTAGCAATTGTTCGTCAGAGGGATGTAAAATGCTGTTTCTCCCATCTCAGCTGCAGTTTGGGTTTCCTTATTGTCCATAACAGCACGTAGTTCACATTTCCTGAGAAATGAGAATAGCATCATGTCTGCCCTGTGCTCTGTTTGAGGTTTTTTTTACCAGTATTTGAGGGTGAAAAGCCACTTCCTAGTCCGGGTGGTAAAAATGAGACATAAGGAACAAGAAAAAGTGAAGTAAGAACAAGGAACTAACCACAGGTAAAGCCAACTGCACTTGGTCTTTCAGTAGCTACCTTCCCATGCTACCTTCCCTTTTGCAGGAAAAGGCATGCTGCAGTGACTGAGGCTGTCATTCAGTTGCCATGGAGGCTGCCAGAGCTACAAACAAAAAACAGCTATTTAAGAATCAAACTCACACTACTTTTAATAAAACACATTCTGAAACAAAATTGTCATGGTTCAGATAAGACATACTAGAAAACAGAAGATAGGAAAGGAAGAACAATAAGAAATTGTATTATTTTGAGACAATAAGAACTGTGCTGGACTATATCAAAGGATTATGCAGGCCATAATTCCATTTCCACAGTCACCAGTCAGACATCCATGTGGAAGACTCACAAACAGGACATGAGTGCAAGAACACCCTCCTACTGAGGCTCACCTTCAACTGATGTTCCAGAAGCATACTGGTACGGGAGGAAATATATTTGTTTATTACTTATTTAAAGTTATAAAATGCACTCCAATGAAAATGGCTCCCAGAGCAACTTACAGAAATTAGTACATAGACAATTCTTGGCCTTTGGCTAAATTTACACATGAGATCAGATTGGGATGGAAGATGTGGTGGTTAAATGTATAGTCTCCTCTGCCTTGTGGTGGGGCTGGTCCTGCAGTTGAATTTATTCTTAAAGTATTTCCTACTTTGTTGTTGTTGATTCAGTATCATGCCATACTTTGATGCTCATGTCTTGTCAAGCCAGTTCATTTGACCAGAAGAATGGAAGCTTGTTGCTGTTGTTGCTGTTATTGTTGTCGTCGTTGTTGTTGTGTGCCGTCAAGTTGTTGCCAACCCTATGGTGACTCTAAGATGAACCTATCATGGGACAAAATTTGTTCAGAGGGGGTTTGCCTTTGCCTTCCTCTGAGCCTGAGTGTAACTTTCCCATCGTGACCCAGTGGATTTCCATGGCCAAGTAGGAATTCAAACCCTGGCCTTCATAGACTTTGGAGTCTATCCCATGGACAGATCTCGTGCAGAAATGGGATTTAAAAATCTGGAAAAACCTCATGAAAGCGGGTTGATTTTCAGACATGTCAGCGTTAATAAGCAATAACGCGACATTAATCCAAATGGAAACTCACCAAAGCCCACTCCTTTTTACTTTTGTGATTTTCCACCTGGGTCAGTGTCACGTTATTGCTCATTAACCCTTATGTCATGTGAAAATCAACCTGCTTTTCTGGGTTTTGTCCACTTTCTGTTTGGGTTAACCCTCAACGTCATCTGAAAATCTACCTGCTTTTGTGGCATTTTTGCAGTTTAAATTCAGTTTCTACATGAGATCCATCCTGTGTGATAAACTCCATAGTCCAACACTGGAAGCACTGCACCACACTGGGTCCTTGAATCCTAAACTGAAGAAATAACAAAAACAAAAACAACATAGGAGGAGGAATTAGTTGTATCCAGGTTTGCACTCTATCTTCCTTGTGGGGACACTAACATATTCTTTGATAACCCACTCCCTTTATCTTTCAGCTTTTATCTCTTTTTTTTTCTATTCTGTCTGTGCCTTCTGACTGAATCCTTCTCCCATCTCCTGAGGACAAGAGAAGGGGCTCCTCAGTCACAAGTCTGCTAGTACTTGGTGGGAAGGAGATAGGGGCTTTCTCTGAGACCTGGATGATGGTGGCTCACCAAGTTATATTTGCTTTTCCTCCCATTCCCTCGGGGTAATATATCTCCATCACGAGTAATGACCGCTTTATCTTCTATGAAGTTTGCTTTAATTCCATCCAAACTGGCAACCATTGCAGTAGCTTATGGCAGGTGTAGGCAACCCTTTTGAGCTGGGGGCCAGGTTGCTGTCCCTCAGACAACTGGGGGGCCGAAGCCAAAAAATAAATAATTAAATAATTTTAAAAAAATTAATAAACCGGGACAAATGTAGGGCAACATTTTCAAATGGAGGGCACTTTTTAAATAAAAAATGGAGGACACGCAAAAAAAAATTGCTGATTTTTTAAAAAATGTTAAGATAAATGCATGTTTCTAAGGCTTCTATAGACAATTGCCCCACCATGCCTGTCGCGTGAGACGCCAAAGGCCCCGGCGGCAATCGGCGGCAGGACCGGGCTGGGGCTGGTCCCAAGGCCTCGCCGGGCCGCATCCGGGCCGCAGGCTGCAGGTTGCCTACCCCTGGCTTATGGTAACAAATTACACAGTGTAATTATGCGCTTTGTTGAAAATGCCCTTCCTTTTAACTATCCTGAACCTCATATAGAGGGTGAACATCATATGAACCTTTGCTCATATAGAGGATGAACTTCATATTTAGGGTGAAAAGCCCCTTCCTAGGTTGGAAGTGTTTTTGGTCAAGGTTGTTGGGTTGCTTTTATCTGCAAGTTCCTCAATTTCCTGATATCTCTAAAGTCTTTACATTACATTTTGTTTGTGTTTTGTAGCTCTGGTTCTTACAGTGGCATCCACTGCTGTGATAAACCTGAATACCTCAGAGATAACTTGTCTTTTAATCAAGCAAAGTGGTAAAGCTGCAAGAGAATCAGATTTTTCATCTTTTCATGAGGTAAATACACACACACACACACACACACACACACACTCCCCCATATGAAACTGCCTGGGCTCTGGGGATGTAAGTAGTGCACACTGCCCCATTGATAACCCTTCAGTTGCTATGGCTCTATCCCAGTGGTACCCAAACTTTGGACTTCCAGATGTTTTGGACTTCAGCTCCCATAATTCCTGACTGTTGGCCAAGCTGATTGAGGCTTCTGGGAACTGAAGTCCAAAACTTCTGGAGGACCAAAGTTTGGAAACCACTACATAGAATTCTGAGATTCTTAGTTTGATGAGGTACTAGCGCACCTCATGTCACCAGGACTTTCTAGCAGAGATTTCTAAAAACTTGACCAAATTGCAAGTGCCAGGATTTCACTGGATGGGAACCACAACATTTAAAGTGGTGCCAAATACGTAGCATAAATATACTCAGAGGCCTGGTTCTGAGTATTGCCTTCTCCAAAGGTTAAGCAAATGGCATCTTTGAAGGAGGGGTTATTATGTGGCTCTCCAGATTTTGAATCCTGACCCCAAGGAACATAATGAATTTACTAACCTTTGGGCACCAGCTAAAATCAAATGTTTCATATACACCTTATAAATATAACATTGAAGGCAATTTTATGCAATATTTTAATAACGTTGTACACGAAACACATTTTGTGTATATTGAACTATCAGAAAGCAAAAGTGTCACTGTTACCACCCATGTGGACAGTTTTGGATTTTGGGATATTTTGGATTTCAGAATCCCAGACAATGAAGTCATGGCAGTTAAAGTGGTGTCAAACTGGATTATTTCTGCAGTGTGGCTGCAACCCTAGTTGTGTGTAATTTGTTGCTTTTCTCTGTGTGTGTGTAATGAGAGTTTTATAAGGTTGCATATCAATGGTAATTTTATTTATTTATTTATTTATTTATTTATTTAATTTTATATATATCCTGCCTTTGTCTCAGTATGGGAGCTGAAGGCAAATTGCAAGAAATTATAAGAATGTACAGCTAAAGCCTATTTGATTAAAAGGTGTTTTATTTTAAAATTAAATAATTATATTAGAACACTAAATTAAAACACTTTAAAAATACATCAGAACATAGTAAAAAGCACAAAAACATAACATACCCTATTGAAGATCCTTATATCAAATTAAATTAAAAAGGCAGAGTCCATCCTAAATAAAAATGGCTTTGTCTGTCAATGGAAAGAGGGTGAAGAAGAATTCCACTTGGGAACGTAATACTCTGGTTCACAGTAGAATGCCTTCTGAGAAAATAATGGATCTCCAGGAGATGTTTCATTCAGCAGAGAACATTTTGTTATTTGGGGTACAAAACTATCCTGATACAACATGGATTCTTTTTTTCCCAGCTGAAAAATGAAAACATTTTAGAACACAGAAGTTATGTCTGTTTACATGCACAGTCCACACTTCTCACTTCCCACCTCTTGCTGTTTCTGCAACCTCTGGTCCATTCATCCAGTAACCTTCTTGATGATGTTATTTCTCCTTTCTCCGCTGTTTCTTTTGCCTGCTGTATAGTTGGCAAATGTGAGTGACAATACTGGATCACTCAAGCAGAGTAATCAAATTAGTAAGGCAGAAGCTGAACAACAAGCTACACACACACTCACACAGGGTCTAGCAGAGAAAGGAACAACCTTAGTCTTTTTGGTAAAGCATATAAAAGTAGTTTTATGTACAAATTACTTTTTAATAGTCAGACACATGGACTAATAAAGGAGGGAAGGGGAAGACAAAAATGCCAACAGTTTAGAGTGAAGGTCACCATATGTGTGCCTAAAATCCTATAACGTAAAAAATAGCATTTAGAAAGCACAGGCATGCAAATGTTGCTAACTCTAATGTCTGTACACCCTGCATCTGTCATTTTCCATTGTTCCATCACCATCCTTTAACATAGAAGTGGATCACATGCTATTCCCTGGCTATTTTTGTGCCATACAAATGTGCCCTGGGCCCCCTGTCACCATTGCTGTTATCTTCATTGCTGCCAGTGAAAAAGGATATATTTTTACCTTTTGATTCAAATAAGATTATATACATGTTGTCTGTGGACTAAGCAGCACTTCTGGAAATCTCTGATCTGCAAACCAGACTCCTTTGGAAGGTAAAATTCAATGACCTATTCAATGCAGGAGGTTTCAATGCAGATGGAACTATGCATGAAGTATCAAAAATGTTCCATGAGGTATTTACCGTATATACTCACCTATAAGTCTAAAAATTTATGCCCAAAAATTGACCCCAAAATCCCAGGTCAGCTTATTTATGGGTCAGTATGGTAATGTGATAGCAACTCATTCAGATTTCCCCATGTGATGGGAAGACAGTTTCTTTTTCTCTTGCGCCAAGTAGAAAGGGCCCTGAGTGATTAATTGCTTTTTAACACTGAGACTCTTTCCTGCCCGCAGTGGTGGTCTCTGTCTGGGTGAAGGCTGGAACTAAAACTGTGAGTTGATATACGCAAAGCAGTATTATTATTTTTACCCTCTCCCTCCAATACAGATCCAAGAAAATGCTCAAGGTCTCCAATGTTCCCAGAATTCTCAAAGTCCTTGGAATATCTATGAAGCAGCAAAAGATGTGGAAGTTGATGTACTTGAAAGTGTTGAAATAAATGCAATAATAAATATTACAGACAGCATCACCTGTATTTGGGTTTTCAGGGAGACCCAGACTAACTGTAACATTTCTCTGGATTCAGACAACCGGTAAGCAAGGATGGATTAAAGGAATGTTTTTAAAATCCTCACTGCTGAAGGCATTGACAACTGAGAGAAGACTATGTGAGCAACCAGACTTTTACTTGCAATTTCTGTTCTAGCAATTCTCATGACTGAAGAGTCAAAACACTTTAAAATCGAATAGCAGATTGCATCTTCTGCAGAAGAAACTGCTAAGGAGGAGGATGTTCCTGCTAAAAATAAAGTGTTTTAGCATGTTTCCACAAGCCTTCTGTGAAGGACAACTTTAATCTTTAAAATAACCAATTAAAATGGCACCACTTATATACTAAAATGTGCTTTCGGGCATATGCTTAGATGGTGCTTGAAAGGGTCTTCCCTTGTGTCACCAGAGAGAATTTTCTGAATGAAAAATGTAGTGCTGAGTTTTTTTGTATGTGTTTTTCGGGCTATGTGTCCATGTTCTAGCAGAGTTTCTTTCTGATGTTTCGCCAGCATCTGTGGCTGGCATCCAGCCACAGATGCTGGCAAAACGTCAGAAAGAAAGTCTGCTAGAACATGGACACATAGTCTGAAAAACCCACAAAAAACTATGGATGCCAGCCATGAAAGCCTTCATAGTGCTGAGTGTTGAACTGTCCCCATTTGGCCATGAAGCTCACTCTGATTACTTTTCAGCCTAACCAACTCTTCACAGGGTTATTTTTGGGATAAAATGGTGGTAAAAGAAGGTGTCCATAGACACTACTTTGCAGAAAGCTCATTTATAGATAAGGCTTTCTAGAAAAAACAGTCAAAAAACCAGTAGGATAGTTACTTTGCTCCTGACCACATATTTGGTTTTCTTTTCCTTTTACTTCTCTTTATGTTTTTGGCCTGCTTCCTTTTAATGAACTTTTTAAAAAATCTAATCTCTGTTATCTTTGTTACAGGCGTGTTATTTCTGTAGAGTTTCCAAAGATCAGAGAGTCACAGGCTGGAAATCACATACTTTCAATTAAAACTGAAACTAATAACTACACAGTCACATTTACATTTCATGTAAGACGTAAGTATGGTATGGAGGATGTAGTGGTCATGTGTCCTGCTTTACAAAGAACAGTACCCTCTTTGGAGTGGAGGACAGTGTTATGTTTGAAAAAATCCTTTGTTTAAAGGCTTGTGTCTAAATCCAGATTGAAGAAAAAGAATCCATATGAAGAGAGAGAAGTGGAGCAATGAAACAGACCTCTGGGAGTGAACAATCAGGCAGCAGGCTGACTAGGCAGCAGGGTTTGGTGGCTCTCATGCTTTGAATCCACCCTGGAGTTTTTATTCCAGACTTTAAAGAAGCTATCCAAGGTACTGAGCCCTGTTTCCCAAATATCTTTTGCCCCTTGGACAGCTCCTTTAAAGTCTAAAATAACACAAAGAGAGGATTCCCCACACCAGTAATATAGAAGCCTTCAACCACCAGGATAGAGAGGCAGACAGCTCACTTAGTCACAGTACATTCTACTATCATTGCATGTGGGTTTTTTTAAATTTAAATTATGGTAATGATTTCTAAATTTTTACTTCTAGCATATTCCAATACTGTATGTATTCTGTTTTTGGCGATCCACGCCTCCATTTGTAGTGACATATAAGTGGACAGCCTGGCAGAGGGCCAGTGTGATTGTAGTTTTCAGAGGAATGATGGACACAGCCTATGCCTAATGCTGAAAGTGCAAAACATCACAGATTCTGCCCCCTTAGAGATTTGCTTTTTCCCTATGTAAATATCCTCCTTCTGTTTCTGTTCTGGTATTGTGTGCTCTTTTCCCACGTCACTCATTTTATTTCCAAGCATAGGCACATGGTCCTTCTAAGGGAAGGACTCTGAAGTCAATAAGTGTTCTCAAGACAGTCTGATATTTTCAAGTAGCTAAACAATAGGTTGGCCAGGACCCAAGTACCAAATCCTCAGGCACTCTTTTGGAGATGGATATTAACTTATACAAGAAAGAAACAAAAAAGATAAAGTTTAACTTTGGGAGAGACTTTGAAAAAGGAGAGAAATCAGGGAGAAAAAGAGAGATGAGGGAGGGGAGCAAAAAGAGGGGACGGGAGAGAGAATTCAGAGAGCTGGAATCAGAAATATTTGGAAATGAAGCACACAGAGCATTTTTCATCGTATGCAAAGAATGGAGCAAGTTCATGAGGAAAGAAGAGCTGGTAGTGCATAAATATCTGGAAGGTCCTGCAAGAGGGAATTTTCTTTCTTTATTCCTATCAAATAAATTGAGAAATAATACAATTTAATTTAAATTGGTAGAGTGGGGGATATGCAGCTGTCATGCCATAAAGTGGCAGGAGGAGGGACCCATCACCACTACCAAGGACTTGTCCTCAGGCAGAGAGTTGCAAGAAGCAATTTTCCTCCCTTTCCCTCCATACTAGAGATGTTGCTTCATTCACTTGCATTGAAGAGGACTGATGAGTGACAGCAATAGCCTGGTGGATATCTCCACATGGCCTTGCAGGTGCAGAGAAATTGTGAATCCAGACTTTACAGAATTTCTGGATGAATGCTAGAGAAAAGTCTAATAATGAAAGGATGTGAAGGAAGCCCTCTAATCATAGTAATGTACATTTGTACATGCATCTCCCTACATTCAAGTGGAGTTGATGAGTCTCAGCTTTGCATTGCTGTTTTTGTTTGTTAGTTTTTGTTTTTGGCAGTTGCACTCCTGTGGAATGGTGTCTCCATGGTGCTGATCAGGTTCCTAACATGCTGTAGAATTTTAATAAAATATGAAAACCCTGTTCACACTTTCAGTGGTTAGGCTTTGGTGTTAAACTCTGCTGCAAGGACTCATCAGAACCTGAAATTCAGGAAGATTAATCCACCTATGCTGTAAGACATTTTCGCATGGAGCTAATGCAAAAAGCTTTATGTGACCCATCCCTTCTGGTTCCCATGTTATCTAGATGTGCCTGACTACAACTCCCATGGATTCCAGCCAGCATTTGCCAAAAGCTATATGGTCTGAGGATGATGAGAGTTGTACGTCAGCACATTGGGATGACATCAGTTGCTTTAGAAATATGAAGGTATTTATTTATTTATTTATTTATTTATTTATTTATTTATTGGTTAGTCTTTGGTGATAAGAAACTGCTTCAAAGAATAACGAGATGTTCAGAAGGTCTGTTGTTATCAAAGTACACTACCAAGCAAAAATGCATGTACATATACAAATAGATAAAGGAATAAATTAACAAGCAATGATGCATTGTTTTCAATAGAAAGCCCAAGAAAACCATATTTTATAAAAAATGAACATACCAGAACTGTCAGTTGCATATCAGATGGACATCCCAAACCAGTTATTGAATGGCTCTCTTGTAGTGACGCTGATGAAAGGTAAGTTGCTTATTTTGCCAGTTTTGCTACCACCTTGTCCACTTCATTCTATATGTATATTGAGGCAACTTCTTTCTTCTAAGAAAAAGTAGCTCACGTGGACCTCAAACAAAAATGACTGAGATGCTGTGTGAAAGCAAAATGTATCTGAATGTTTCTATGTTATTACATCCCTTTTCAAACTTCTAAAATCAAATGAGTATATATAAATATAGTGCAGAAGAAACAATAACTGAAGGTAAAATTAGATGATTTGCTCTGAATTTAGAAATAGTGTTCCCTGAAGTAATAAAGGACATCTGATTATTCTGGAATTGGATTTTCTCACCTCTGGATTTTGTTTTTAGCTTTCTTTCTTTGTTTGTTTGATTGAGGGTGGGTGAGAACTGTAGGCTCATGTGGGAATGGGGCAGAAAGAGTTATGACTGAAACCATGTGAAACTGATTAGAGCTTGGAAAAGTTTCCTTAAAAAAAAAACCAGACTGCATAATCCCCCAGTTCCCATGCAAATTGTAGTCCAAATGGTAACTTCTGAAAGTGACACAGAACAAAATGAAACTTTTTTATTCATCCCTAGACAGCAAGAATCCATGAATCTGGAAAATTGATAAGCCATGACCAGTGGCGCAAATGTGACTAATAATATTAAGAACAATATTTATTTATTTATTTATTTATTTATGGGGGGGGTTTCAGGCTATGTAGACATGTTCTAGAAGAGTTTATTCCTGGTGTGAATCAGATCCAGGTTTAATCTGAACTTTAAAGAAGCTATCCAGAGTGCTGAGCCCTGTTTCCCAAATATATACAACACATTGGATAGCTCCTTTAAAGTTACTCTGGGTGGAATTCCCTGTCCCACTGGCATAGGGTACCACTTGTTGCCACTGCTCCCTTTGTTACAAGCAAAGGCAGAATGCTTAGGACATGAACTGTAGGAAGTAGAATTCCCTTTGGCAGAGGTAGGTTTATCTACATTATAAACAACATACAGGCTTCCTGAGTATGTAGCAGTGTCTGTAATGTTATACAGCACACCCGCCTATGCAAAAGCCACACAGGGGGAAAACAATGGTGTGCACACTCGCAGCATGCACATCACAGCATGTTATGGGCTTATGCTCCATTATCTTTAATGGGGCGCAAGCAATTTGCTTTTTCCCTTATGGGGGGGGCGGGTCCGGAACAGATTCCTCATGTAAGGGAAGGGTCCACTGTACTGTGCTTTTTTAAAAAAAGAAAGATAGGAAGGGATAGATGTGATATCAAATAGTCAGTGACATAATGTGATAGACAAGGGCTAGGAAGCTATAGGCTAATAACAAGTCCTGAGGGCATATCAGCTGCAGGTCCATATTGGCTGGCTAAAAAATTTGTTACAAATTCATGGATATTTAAAAATGTAGTATTTATTTGCCCATGTCTTTGTTCCAAGTAGATCATGACAGCAACAATTATATTTTCTCATCTTTGACACGTAATTCCTTTAGATTCAGTTTACAATTCTGTTTTACAGATGTAGAACATATAATTCCCCCTCAAATGAAGACCTGCATAGAATACAGAAGAAAGAACTTGACCTAAGAGAAGGCAACCTGGTATCTGATCAACGTGTATGGTGCTGTGCAACTAATGAGCTAGGCCGAAAATGCACTGAAATCTACACAATAGGTAATGGAATTACAAAGACCCTTATATGCAAAGAACTGTTAGTTCTCCATTCATGCTAATTATACCACTGTTTGCTTAAGACTGACTGGGGTGTTCTGCAAGCAGTGGTGACCCCACCCCAGGCAGGGACGTAGCCAGGATTTTAGGAAGGGGGGTCCAGACTAAGTGCCACCATTATAATGGGGCTTGGGTGCGGTGGCGCAGCAGCACGCACCATTCATTTTTCTAATGGAAGGGGGGGTCCGGACCCCAAGACCCCCCCCTTGGCTACGTCCCTGCCCCAAGTGTCACCAGATGTATAGGAACTGCTGGGTCCACAGCAGTGGCCAATAGCATACACACACATTTCTCCTTCGCCACAGCAGCATCCTACTCCTGAGGAGCAAGCTGCTACCACGGCAAAACTTGGAGGGGGAGGAGGGCCCATCTGAGTTTCACCCATCTTTATCCCCCACAACACCTAGTGACTCCACTATCTGCAAGTTTGTTCTGCAGAAGGAACTCCAGGATTGCTGGTGTGGAGAAGCTTTTCCACCTGTTTTTCCATCCAGGGATTCAACTTTATTTCTTCTTCCCTTTCCTCACATAGTGGAGGAACGTTTGTATCATTTGCAAATGGTGGCTGATAGTTCAGCTGATTTTGCTCTTCCTTCCTTTCCCAATGGGGGAGCAAAATTATTTCCCCCAACACCTAGTCAATGATGGTGGTGATTATTAGAAATTGTCAGGATTTTGTTTTACTTTTTAATTTCTCTGGGTTTCCCTCTTTCTTTGGACAGATTTAAATGTAATATCAAGAAGCCCCATGCCAGAATTCTTTCTTAAAGTTGGAGAGCCACTGTTCTTGCGATGTCGAGCCCATTACCCCAATTATGATTTTGGAATTAAGTGGGATTTTGAAAACAAGCAGTTAATGAAGGTAATGAGATTTTCTTTGCAGAAAGTATTAGCAATAAATTTGAATGAGTGTATTAAATATTAACTTATTAAAAGTTTGACTTTAATATGCATCTTTCCATGCCTCATCATGAAAATGAAATTCAGTACACATATCTGTCAAGCTACTGAATTCTGAAACATTATTTTATCATATATTGAAGGTATAGTCAAAGAAAGGCCCTCCATTGGCCCTAGCCACTGTTGCCAGTGATGTGGAATGCTGAGAGATGCAGTCCAAGAATGCTTTCTCCATCCCAATCTATCCCAAGGAATCCATAAACACTGTGTTATTCTTACATGTAAAAGCAGGGAGCATGTTCTTTTTTGCATTCTTGAGGTCCAGGATGAGTGTGGGGAAATCTTGATGTTGGTCCAAAACACATTGCAGAAATAATCCCGTTTGAGGCCACGTTAACTGTCCTGGCTCAGTGCTAGGGAATCCTGTCAATTGTACCTTATTGTGACACCAGACAGAGAAGGCTAAGCGTCTCACAAAACTACCGTTCCCAGAATTCCCTAGCATTTATTCAGGGTAGTTAAAGCAGTCTCAAACCGGATTATTTCAGTAGTGTGTTTTGAACCATCCTCCTTCCCTGCTCTGAGCAGGGAAAGAGGGATGAAACTCAACTACTGTTGAGGCTCAAAATGTTCAGCCAGTATTTAAAAATCTCAGTGCTCTTCAAGTATTTCCTAAAAGCCCTGGACCACTGTCAGAACAAGACTCCATTCTTTTAGCTTACCAGAAATATAGGAATCCTTCTCCCTGTTTCATTCATGAAGTGATCCACAGTTGGACAAAACCTTCTTCTTTTTTACCAAAATGCAAGAAAAGTGTGTGAGTGTTCAAGTTCCTCAGATGTCGTAACAGCCTTGGTGCTACCAAAACTTATGGGAGTGGAAGAAACAGTAATGTCCAGATTTTTTCAGCTAAACTCAGGACCTAACTAGACAATAAATTTATCACTTTTTCTTTTTGCAGCAGAGGTACCCACAAGTGATGAAAAAGTATGTTTGTCATAGAACATTATTTTGCTCATCTAGTTATCTTGCATTTGGTATGTTTTATTTTGCAGGCAGTCATCTGCAGATAAATATGGGCTTAATTTGATTGCTAAGGCAAATATATCTTTGGGAAAATCCTAGTGTGGGAGTACACATTCACCTTAATGTCTAAACTGACCTATAGATTCAAAGAGATGGCAGAGTGAATGAATCACTGGTGCATTCAAATTCTTGAAATTTGTACTAAATGTGCTTGTCAATGGACGCACATTTTGAGAGCCTGTATCTATTCTGTCTCTAAACACACTATTTAAACATAATGGGTTGGATTCAGACTTTTATAATCCTACATTGAATCAACCAAAAAGACTCAGTTGTGAGTTTCAGTTATAGTAGACCATTTAATCCAGTGATTCTCAACCTTTTCTATGCCCCATACCCCTAGAAAAAATTTGATTAATATTCGACCCCTTCAAAAGTAATTTCATGTTTGAAGATGAAGAAGTCTAAATTCTAATATTTGAATCATAAATTGAACCATATGTGGATGAACAAAATGAACTTTTTTTAAAAAAACAAGCTTTTAACTCAGTATAAAAAATGCAAATCTAAACTGAGCAATTAGATTCTAATTTATTAAGGACAAATGAGTGATAGCTGTTGTTGTGTGCCTTCAAGTTGTTTCAACCCTCAGGCGAACCTATCATGGGGTTTTCTTGGCAAGATTTGTTCAGAAGAGTTTTCCGTCCGAGGCTGAGAGAGTCATAGTATTTTCCAATTAATTTATTTTTCATAATATACATTCATCTTATCAGCACCACCACCCCACCCATCTTCCTAGAATCTAACCACATCTATAAGCTTAACGATGAGCAGTGTGCCTTATTTTCTTTTTAACTTCTCTTCCAAAGAAAGCCCTTTCAGCTGTTGTTATTGTGGTTGTTGTGTGCATTTAAGTCATTTCTGACTTATGGTGATTGTAAAGTGAACTTATTATAGGTTTTTCTGGGGCTGAGAGATGTGCCTCACCCATAGCCACCCAGTGGGTTTCCATGGCAGAGCAGGGAATAAAACCCTGATCTCCAGAGTCATAGTCCAATACTCAAACCACTATACCAATCTGTCTCTAAGACAACTCTATCACTGGGTTTTCTTGGCAAGATTTGCTCATAAGGAGTTTGCCTTTGCCTTCCTCTGTGGCTGAGAGAGTGTGACTTGCCCAAGGTCATTCAGTGCATTTTCATGCTGAGCGGGGATTCAGACGCTGGTCTCTAGATAGTCCAGCCCTCAAACCACTACACTAAACTGGTTCCTGTATATTGGTGTAATGATATTCATTTTATTTTATTTTTATATTAACTTTATTTCCAACAAAATGGTCCTTATTTATAAGCAAATGTATTTAGTATCAGAAGAGCAGGAGCAAACTCCTGTATTTATTCCTGTAGTTTTGATGGGGCTTTAATTTGAATTTAAAATTTAAATCAGCACATACACAAATTATATCTTTTTTAAAAATATAGTTGGCAAATATGTTTTGGGAAGGTAGAAGCAAAAAAACACAGAATACTAGGAGAGGGGAAAGAGTAACAGGTTTAGTTGTATACTTCACAACTGATGTAATGCACCTTGGTGTCTAAAACCTCACACCATAAGGCTCATTATTCTGCCTCCTTTGGATAGTTTGGTAACATATATGAGGTTATGCTACTAGTAACTACTACTACTTTATTTCAAAAAATAGAACATGTCACTTGAAGGAAGACTGAATCAGGATACATTTTGGATTAAGAATGAATATGCATTTGCTTCATCAGTTGAACATTCTAATGATGGACATTATACCTGCTATTCTAAAGAACTTGCTGTGAATCAAAGCATTTTTGTTAAAGTTTTAGGTAAGTTATATGTCATACAAGACATGTTTGTGCTGACGTGTGCATGTCTGTGGTACTGTTTTCATCATGAAAATGCTTCAACATTTCTTCTGCTAGAGAGAAGCTGAAACAGAGCTAAGCTGAATGTAGCTAAAAAAATAATAATTAAAAAAAGCCGACCCCAAAGAAACCCACCATATACAGTATTTTTTTTCCAAATGAAAAGCTGCAAATACAAGTTACATTTCCAACATCCTAACCAAACTTTACAAGATTTGGAACACAATATAAGATCACATGTTCCTTCCTTCTTTCCCCACCTCAACAGATTTACCCTTCCTTTCCTCATTCTAGCCTTATTGTGATATATATGCACCAGAAAACCACTAATCCAGTTTGGCTGGGGATGTTTGGACTACAAATATCAGAATCCACTACATTCTGTATAGGGATTCTGGGAGTTGTGGTCCAAAGGTAATTTTTTCTAAGCTCACTGCTAAACATAGTTGGGCTTAATTCTAAGCTCACTGCTAAACATAGTTGGGCTTAATTTACAACCAAGGTTTTTAAAAAATATATATTTCCAACTGAACTACCTATGGTTAGCATTAGTGATAGTGCATACATAAGACTGCACCATAACACTCCCAGAAAGGAAGTGTAGGTCCATTTACACTCAAAAGATGATGAGGAAGAAGGAGGAAGCAAGTAACCATATAATATATAATGGATTTCCAAGACTTGTTTAGGATACTGAGGATATTATTGCACTGAGCCTGAAGAGCATACATAATCTGGGCCATATTCCAAAGTAATGATGTGACAACTATGGCCCCCCAAATATTGTTGGAGATAGTGGTGTCTGGTAGCTTCTATGAACATGTCTAAATGGGCCAGTTACACCGGTTTCCCCCCCCCCCTCAAGTCACCCTGTTCAGAAAATGTAGAACCAAAGCACTGATTCAGGTGTGGACTCTCTTCACATGGGAAGACATGTTCAACACTGAATCTGGGCCATCCCCACCTCAAATCCAATTTTTAAAACCTACCTTTTTGCTCTGGATATTCCAGGAAAATCTGAAGTACTCTGGAGCAAGACAGGTTTACACAGTGTACCATGATGGTGCCACTGCTGGAATGGGTCATTCCCTCTGAGGTCACAAAAAGGCATCCAACTGTGTGATCAATACTGGACACCTCATTTTCGTAATCAATGACTTGGATGGTGAAATAGATGGCATGCATATCAAATTTGCAGAGCATATCATATTAGGAAGGGTAGCTAATAGCCCAAAAGACAGGATCAGAAATCAAAATGAACTTAACAAATTAAAGAGTTGGGCCAAAACTAACAAAATGAATTTCAACAGGGAGAAATGTAAGGTACTACACATAGACAGAAAAAAATGAAAGGCTCAGATATAGATGGGTGGCACTTGGCTTGTGGAAGGGATGTGGGAGTCTTAGTGGACTACAAGCTGAACATGAGTCAACAGTGTGATGCAGCAGCTAAAAAAACCAATATGATCTAGGCTGCATCAATAGGAGTGCAGTGTCTAGAAGGGAACTAATAGCTGGATGGCCATTTGTCATGAGTGCTTTGATTGTATATTCCTGCATGGAAGGGGATTTGATTGGATGGTGTTTGTGGTCTCTTCCAACCATATGATTCTATTAAATTTTTTCACTGCATAACCATGCTACTATTATATGAAATATTTGTTGTTATTTATTATTGTATGTCTTGAAGTCATTTCTGACTTATGGCAACCCTAAGGCAAACCTATCATGGGATTTTCTCAGCAGGATTTATTCAGAGAGGGTTTGACCTTGCCCTCGTCTGAGGCTGAAAGAATGTGACTTGCCCAAGGTCATTCAGTGCATTTTCATGGCTGAGTGGAAATTCAAAGCCTGGTCTCCAGAGTTGTAATCCAGTGTTCAAACCACTACACCATGCTGGCTCTCTATATGAAATATAGTCCTTATCTTCAAATAATATTTTACTTTATTTGCCAAGTGTAAATAGTGCAAATTCATGTTCTAGCCATGATAGTGTACTATTCTATTCATACATTTTTGCCACCTATTCTGTTATTTGAATCTTTCCCCAGTGTTTTGTGTCACTTATTATCAAAAGTTTCTGACTATTTTATGCAATTGCTTTGGTGTTGTATAGTATCTGGACATAACTTTACACAAATTTGACTTGTTTGTCTACAGTGAAAAATCCTGACCATTTTTTGAGATACACTTCCAGTCATCAACCTAGATTAGAGTTTTCCTACGCTGAGCCCGTTACACAATGCTTATTTAATTTATGGAATTTTCTGCCACAAGATGGTTAATGCCAGTTAGATGGCTTTCAAACTGGATTAGACATTTGCATGGAAGATAGAACCACTAACAGAGATTAGTTGTGACAGTTAATCTGGAGCAGTTAGGTAATTTTATATCCTGTACTTAAAATTTGAATGTTTCCATAGAATTAGCATTTCTATTCTCTTCCCTCCAGCCAAGCGTCTGCTGCCTGTTACCGCATGCTTTACAATTTGCCCACCTACTCAGCTTCTGCCTAAATGTGATGCCGTGTGAATAATCAAACATCCACATGTTCAATAATGTATATCATTCCATATACTATGGTAAAAAATGTGATGGCTCTTTCTTTGGATTTTGAAGACATTTTCACTCACCCCCCCAAAAAAAAAGATTGAATGCATTTGGATTGCATATGGGCAAATCACATTCAACTCACATTCTACCAGGATAATTTTCATTGTGTAGACTGGCCCAGGAGCTCTGTTTTCTTACTGCTCTGGTTTGGCTATTGTGGGGAAAAGAATGATAGGCTAGATCAGGGGTGGAAAGTTGCTGCATGTGGCTCATGGCAATTTTTGTACCTCTTAACGTTCAAAAACTTCAAAAAATTAATATAAAATTAGAAATACCCTGTCCCAAGCTCTCTTTCACATCCTTTTATGAAAAAGTCCTCTACTGGACTTAAAAGGACCCTTCAAAAAGTTGGTAAAATGCCTTCACATCCCATAGAGGGCATTTGGAGGGCAAAATGTTTTTACATTTTTTTTCATGGTAGGTGTAATGGGAGCAGAGTGTAGCATCCCAAAGTGTCCAGGGGCCAGTTCACCTCACTCACCCCTGACAGTTCCCCACTTGGTCTGACCTTTTCTTATGTTCTCATTTGAAAGCACAACAGAAGAGAAGTTTGGCATCCTTTCAACAGTAATGTATTTTCTACTACCTGAAGTGTTAAGTGGCTGTGGTTGAAATGTATTCCTGCTGTGTTAAGTACTAATGGCTTGAAGCCAGATTTATTGAAAAGATTGCATTTCACAGACCTTCAAAGGTCCTTTTCAAAGCACTCCATCCAAGGAGGTATAGATGGAGCTTGGAAAAAGCTATTTTTTGAATTATAACTTCCAGAATTCCCCAGACAGCATAGCCAGTGTGTGGGTCATGCTGGAAGTTGCAGCCCAAAGAAGTAACTTTTAAATGTCTCTGAGTAGAGGCAGGTAGCTAGTAGAGATAGGGCATTTTCAGTGAAAGAAGTTGTAGCATAATCTTTCATAGACCTGGACTACTTCCTCAGATACATCTGAAGAACCAGACCAAGGGCTTTATCACACCAGCCTGTTGTCTTGCAGCAATCACATTGTTTAAGCAAACAGAAACATACCAGTATTGAAACAATCACTATCACACCTTCTCTGCAATCCCACCATGGTGCTGCTTTGGTGAGACACATTCCCATAATCATTCTTCCACATTGCCTCCCTGATCCTGCCTTCCTTCCCGTATCTGCTC
Source organism: Sceloporus undulatus (assembly GCF_019175285.1). Taxonomy (NCBI): domain Eukaryota; kingdom Metazoa; phylum Chordata; class Lepidosauria; order Squamata; family Phrynosomatidae; genus Sceloporus; species Sceloporus undulatus. The sequence goes on along the minus strand of NC_056524.1, from coordinate 31,837,695 downwards.
TATATAGTGCATGTGTGCTGTTTGTTTGGGGGGGGGGGGGGGGTTGCCACAAGTGCACAACTGTGCATTTCTGATGCTTCATGCTGCTGGCATTTCACTCTTCTGATTGAAATCACATACAGAATCAATGTGGCTCATAATGCACATGTGCACATCTTTGCCAAGTGTACCTATCCATTTCGAGGTTCACAATAGTTGCTTTTACTCCATTCCCCAGTATTTATTTTATTTTTAAAAAATTGTTTTGCTGTAATTGTTCATTGAAGCATACTGGCAACCTGTCACAGCAGCACAATTGTACAATTATAGCAAAACAAAATTAAAAATACTGGGGAACAGAGTAAAATCAATGTTGTTCCTGTCTTCCATTGTGCCCTCTTTCTCCAGACACTGGAAGTGAAGTAACTTCACCTTGCTTTGAAACAGGGAAGAGGAGATGAGGAGAATCACACCCACTCATACCACAGGACTCCCATATTTGTGGAAGTGCAGCAGAATGAAAGTCTCATACCAGAAGCAATAGCTGAATAGCAGCAATATTAAAGCCATTAATGGCTTTTTCCTGTCAATGAAAAAATGTGATCCAATAACGATAGAAATGAAAGGCAACAAAGGGTCACGCCAGTGCAATTGTGCAACAATCTATTGTGTGCTAAAACCCCAAGTCTATGAAAGCTTATGCTAAACTTCTTTTACTCAAGTAGTTTCAAAGCTGCCATAAGATCTCTTTACATGCTTATATTCCAGACTAACCCAGCTATGTCTCTGAATTCTAAGAGTTCTTGTGTTAATATGTATCATTTCTAGTTTTAGTTAGTTGGATAATTACTAAAGGGGCTGATTTTATTCTGGGGTTGTTTTTTTGGAGAGGGGTCTTGATTTTTTAATACTTTTTCAAATTTTGTCTCATAACTACCCATGGGACATTTTAAAGAAAGAAAGAAAGAGAAAGAAAGAAAGAAAGAAAAGATGCATGACATTTCATGTCCCCTCCCCCCCAAATAAACAGTAAATTTCTATGGCTTAATTTTGATATATCTTTTAACAGATAAAGGATTTATAAACATCACTGATTCAAAGGAAGAGTTTGAAATTGGTCTGGAGGAAAAAACTTGCCTTGAAGTTAAACTGAAAGCATACCCACCAATTAGATGTATTTGGATGTTTTCCCAGATGTCATTTCCCTGTAAGCAAAATTACACAGATGATTACAGGTAATTTCTTTACTCTTCATTTTTTTTTTTGTGGGGGGGCTGTAGGTAAAATCTCAGGCCTCAGCTCTTTGCAGTTCTTTCCCCTATATGTTTAGGATATGCTTTATATCTGTATTGCCAAGACCTTTGGTTGCTTTAATTAAATAAAAAAGGGATGGGCAAAGACACTTAATGGTCTTCCTTATAGAAAAATGCAATCCATATTTACCATGTACATCTCATGACACAGTACAACATTTGTGTTACACAGTATAATATCCTGTGTGATACAACTTGTATTAATTTATTCTAAAGAACAGCAAATATTGTGTAGCTGGCCTTAATAAACAGTTTCTCCATATTTCAATTAAAAGCTAAATTTCTCTTGAACTTTCTTCTTACCTCTTCCTTTTTGAAGTCTTTGATTTCAAGCCACACTGCAATGATTCCACTCCACCTACAACTTCCCCTAAAGTTTTCCACAAAATGTTCTTAGTGCTCTTTGGTTTTCTGTTCCTTGTTTATAAGATTGAAGATATTTCTGTGTGCACCCTATCACCGATTTTCACTTCCTTTTTGTAAACCAAAACTTATTGATGTTAATTGTACGTCTCCTTTTACTCTCAGTGGAAGCTTGATGGAGTCTCAGTCTCATTAAAGTAAAATCTACAAGTATTTTTTCATCTCTTGGGTTATTACATTCTTATTCATACTAGCCTTGTAAATAAGCCCATGCTACCAAGTTACTGGCCCAGCCCAAGATCTTTTGCTACCTGACTCAGAGCAGCAAATGACAATCCCCACGACTCTTTGGCCACATCATGAGAAGGCATGAATCCTTAGGAAAGACAATACTGTTAGGAAAGGTGGAAGGAAGTAGAAAGAAAGGAAGACCACATGCTAGATGGATGGACTCAATAAAGGAGGTAATAAGTATGAATCTGCAAGAGCTTAGAAGAATAGTGGAGGACAGGGAGTCTTAGAGATATCTCATCCACAGGGTCACCATGAGTTGAGACTGACTAGAGGGTGGTTAACAACAACAACAAACCACTCCCTAAGCAGTGTATGTTGCTAACAGGATACCAGCAAAAACCTGTGCTGGAATTTCCAAATGTCTTTTCTTTCGCTTCTCTAGAGGTGAACTATAGGATAGGTTAGAGACCTGATCCTTTTCTTTGTAAGTCCCCAGTCTGCTAAAAAATTTGCTGCATTGTTGTCTTCTTTCTGTAGCTGCTTGGTCTGTGTATGTCGGCAGGGGAAGGGAGGTGGGGAATGTAACCCAGATGGTAAATCACAGGCAGATCTTAAGCAGTTCTGGCTCCTCCAGCCTCATTTGTCTCCTCTGGGAGCTACCTGGCATACTCCTTTGTCTTTAGCTTCCTTGTGTTGTCTTGTGCAGATCCAGCTTTATTTCCAGCCTTGCTGTAGCTCTATGTGTAATCAGCAGGATGGAGGGGAGGCAGTTCAGATGCAACCTTGTCTTCTGAGCAAGAGATGGAGGTAAGGTCTGGCTATCTGTTGGCTGGAAATGGGTTCCAAAAACATGTGGAAAGCCACAGGTTTCCTGTCACTAATATATCACAAGCTTGGCTTGCTCTGACAGAAATGTGCTGCATTCTTGCCTTTTTTTCTTCTCCTTCTCTTTTTCTACCCAGACCTACAGAATTCCAACAGGAAGATGAATTTCAACAGGGAGAAATGTAAGGTCCTACACAGGCATAAAAATGAAATGCACAGATATAGGATGGGAGACACTTGGCTAGACAACAGTTTATGTGAAAGGGATCTAGAAGTCTTAGTAGACCACAAGCTGAACATGTGGTGGTAGTGTGATGTGGCAGCCAAGAAAGCCAATGCAATTCTTGGTTGTATCAATAGGAGTACAGTGTGTAGCTCAAGGGAAGTGATAGTACCATTGTATTCTGCTTTGGTCATGCCTCACCTGGAATAGTATGTCCAGTTCTGAGCACCTCAGTTCAAGAAGGATGTTGCCAAGCTGGAGCGTGCCCAGAGGAGGACCACAAAAATAGTGAAAGGTCTGGAAACCATGCCCTATGAGGAGAGACTTAGGGAGCTGGGAGTGTTTAGCCTGATGAAAAGAAGATTAAGAATTGACATAATAATTGTGTTTAAATATTTTTAAGGGATGTCATATTGAAGAGGGAAGTCACTTGTCTTCCACGGTTACAGACTAGGACAAGGTCAGAGCTGTTTGACAGTGGAACTGCCTTGGAGAGTGGTGGAATCTTCATCTTTGGACGTTTTTAAACAGAGGCTGGATGAACATCTGTCGGGAGTACTTGTGAATTCCTGCATGGCAGGGCGTTGGACTGGCCCCTGTGGTCTCTTCCAACTCTATGATTCTATGATCACATTTTGGGAGAAAGACAGGATATAAATCCAAGAAGGAAGGAAGGAAGGAAGGAAGGAAGGAAAAGCAGCTCTGTCTACTGCTTTTGCATATTTGTACTGTCAGCCACCATTTGTCACTGGCCAGTGTTAATGATGTAAATGTCACTGTCACAGTTTCCTGTGTTTAATTTCCTTCTGAACTTACTCTATACAAGCCACATGTACTTTTTATGTACTACTAATATTTCAGGTGTTTTCTTTATAGCCTCTGATAAAAGTGTTCATAATTCACAACATCCTGCACTATAACAACTCAGTTAATGTTTGAGAGGCCACAGTTCTTTCTGTTGTTTTTGCATTATTATGTTCTTCCTACTTTTTCAGAAATAAAATCTTGTCCAAACTGAGCATTTTCCCATAAAAAGACAAGATTGGATAGGATAGGTGAGGGACTTGAGACAGTTAGGTGGCTGGGTGCATGTATAAGAGAGGAAAATGATCTGAAAACTGTAACTCTTGCCACGTACATAGAACAGTCATCGAGATTCAGATTCCAAGCCAAGTTATTCTGAAGCTCAGCAACATCTCTAATTGTCTGTTCACAAAATCAGATACTGGTTTGGTTCTCAGTCTTTCATGTTTCAAGCAGGATTTTTCCTTATTTATAAACATTATATTTTAAAATAGCAGTTAATATCATTGGGGACATATGTTCTGTGGTGATTGGTGGGTTCCATATCACTTGGTGAATCCATTCCATATTTTAATATGAAGTTTAAAGGAGTTACCCAAGGTGCTGAACACTGAGTTCAGCACTTTACATACCTCCTTTAAAGTTGGGGCTAATGCCAAAAATTGATTCAATACCCTACTGACTTCAAAGCCATCTGCCTCCCTGCATATATTTTCCTACATGAGAAATTTTCCAGAAATCAGTGTAAATGGTGAGAAGCCTGTTAGAAAACTTAAGGTGATTAGTTGATATGCACCCTCAAAACCTTTGATTCCCGTTGGACCATGGTGAAACTATATAACTGAACCTGCTGCAGGACAGAAAAATGCACATTTATAGTGAACATATGAAGGACACTTTTAACTGCTCTGAAAATGACACTGTGTTTTGTTGTTGATTTCCTGGAAGTAGTACATGAAATGGTTGGCTATTTATACCAGTTTGGAATATCCTTCATCTTCATTATAGTCTTCCCCATCCTGGTGGTTTCCAAATTTGTGGAACTCTGGGGTCGTTCCCACTAGTCTAAAACCCGCGTCATGAATCGACATAACTTCTTATTGTTCCCACTTAAGCCTGAATTAGACCCGCATTACTCTGGAATCATTCCCACAGTGATTCGATTCTGATTTGATTTTTCCTGTAAAAATCGAATTATACGTGTTTAACTCGGGTTTAAAAAATACTAGGTTATACCTCAGGTTATTTTTGAACCCGGGATAGGATTCGCTCTAATTGTATGGGAACGAATTGGTGTCAGATTCGGGATCCCGGTGAAGGGAGGAGCAACAGCCAAGGGATTGGTTTGTGGGTGTAACCTTGTTCGTTTTCGCCTTCGCTATCGCCATTTTTTTTCTCACATTCTTCCTCCAGAGCCTTCGCGAGGCAGGTAATTAGCCCATAGTTTTTCTAAAAATATATATTTATAAGAGCATATGCGCATATATTGTCTTATAAGCGAATATTCGACTGATCAAGCATATGGGGGTAAGCGCATAAGTGCATAAGTGCTTCTGATTGGCTAATTTAAAAAAAAAACCGCTAAAATAGGAGGGAAGGTAAAAACGGACAAGAAATGGGAACGACTGCTAGGATAAATCAAATACAAATAATCCACAGTATAATGACGGCATGATGATGTCATGATGATTAACAGCTAATGGGAACGAATAGAAATTCGAATCCGGGTTTAAATAAATCGATGTAAATTACATGGGAACAAAATAGGGGTACTTTAATGCGGAATATTTACCGTCAACAACACAAATGGGAACAATAGGAAAAAAATCGAATTGAAAATCATTTTAAATCGCTGCATTTATGGCTTGCTGCATTTTAAATCGCTTTAAACACTAAGTGGGAACGCCCCCTATGACTCGCATCATCCCCAGGTAGCATGGCCAACTGATTTGTCGACGAAGGTAGAATTTAAAGATATAGCTGTGTTAGTCTGGATCAATATGCAAATGTAGCACTTTTGAGACTAACAGAGAGAAAGAAGTTGGTAGCATAAGTTTAGGTCTAATAGACTTAAGTTTACTTGATCAGATGTAACTGATGTATCTAATGAAGTAGGCTTAAGTTTATGAAAGCTCATGCTACCAATGGAAACTTCCAATGAAACTTTATGCTACCTACTTCTTTCTTTCACTCTCAAATGTGCTACTAGATCCCTCTGTGTCATTAGGCAATGGTTTGCCTCCAAAATATAAAGTATGAAGGTAGTCTTGCCACTCCAGTAAAGGGAAAGATGTGGCTCTCCCAAATGTTCTTGGACTGTAACTCCCATCGTAGCTCACTACTGACCATGCTAGCTAGAGCTGATGTGAGTCCATATCCACTCCCGCCCATTCTGTTCTATTCATAGAAGAACTAAGTAACTTTCATGCTACTTTGGGGTTCTTATTCTTTGAGAGCTGCCTGGTTAACTTTTAAGAAAACAACAAAACCTTTTAATAATTATTGCATCTGAACATATGCTTGGGTAACTCTTCCTTCCTTCCTTTATGAAACAGCATCTCTGCTACATTCTGTGACCATAAACACCAACCAGGTGAATATGAGTTCTATGCAGAAAATAGTGATTCATTCGTGAAGAGAAAATTAAAACTGTATGTGAAAAGTGAGTAAAATAATAAAAAATAGTTATTTTGATGTGATGGGCCTTATATAGTCAGTCATCAAACACCTGCCCAAACAGAAAAGTCTTAACTTGTGGGCAAAAAGAAAGCAAGGAGGGTGCCAGTTTAACTTCTCTGGGAAGGGAATTCCAGAGACTGGGGGCAGTCACTGAGAAGGCCCTTAAATTTCTCATATTGAGAAGTCTGACCTTTAAAGTAGTGATCCAAGATGAAGATCTTATTCTGGGGATTAGATTCATTCCTTAAATAGCTCCCTTATCTGAATCTAGACTAGGACCAGAGCAGATTCACCATCCTGCTGAGGGTGAGGCCTCACAGCATCCTGTTCCGTGTGCTGTTGTAATGCTTAGACACTGCTTTTGGATACGTGCAGATCACATACCACATTAATGAATTTTATCTCCAGTTCTACTGGTCCATCTTTTTTGACTTCTGGGAAATATGAGCAACATATTGTTTCTGCTACTTCCAAGCATTTCCAAGGGTAGTACTTTTCACACTACTAGAGTGTAAGCAACACATGCTAAACCTTTAAGGAATAATTACTTCATTACAATTTCTAATTATTTGTAATATCATTGAACATCTAAACAGTGGTGGCTGGTGGCTTTAATTTCAGTGGGATTGTGAATCCTATCAAGTGCCAAAACCTGCCACTGTATGTAGAGGTGAAATGAAATAACCATTCCAGTCTACATAATATTGCTACCATCTCCTCCTCTTCGAGATACCTCTCTCTGTTTTAATCATTGCTCTGCTAGCAAAGGAAAAAAGGAAAAAAGAAAAAAAAAAGTGAGCAGTTGGTTCTAGCTCAAAACTGTCCCACACCTCCTTCCAAAATACCACACAGGAGGGCAGGGGGTCCCTTCAGATGTTTATGAACTGCCACTTCCAGCATTCTTCAACCATGTTGTTTAAGGCTGCTGGAAGCTGTAATTCAACAATAACTGGAAGGACACAGAATTCCCATCCCACTGTAGGAACTGTTGCTAAGTTGTGCTGTAGAACATCAGTGTTGGGGCTTTGCAGGCATTTTGTTTTGTTTGTCATTCTTTGAAATGTCTCCTGTTGAGTCTGTGACTATTCCTAGGCTGCATCATTGTGTATTAGCAAACAGAGTGGAATTATTTGACACTCTGTGACCTGGGGCCCTTTTACATTGCACAGTTATAGCACTAAATTCCATTTTAACTGGTATGGCTGTTTCCTATGGAATTCTGGGATTTATAGTTTGATGAAAAACTAGCGCTCTTTGCACATGCCAAATGCTCCTCCTTAAACTGCAACTCTCAGGATTAATGGTTCCACCTCAACATTAGGAGGAGCTTCCTGACAGTAAGGGCTGTTCAACAGTGGAACACACTTCCTCAGAGTGTAGTGGAGTCTCCTTCCTTGGAGGTCTTTAAACAGAGGCTGATGGCCATCTGTCGGGTATGCTTTGATTGAGAGTTCCTGCATGGCAGGGGGTTGGACTGGATGGCCCCTGTGGTCTCTTCCAACTCTGCAATTGTATGATTGTATGATTCTATGGTGCCAGGGCAACTAAACTAAAATCATAGTGCTGTATCCCCTAGGCAACTCCACAATAACCACCTTGCTCTTTTCTGGCTGTATTCAATGCAAACAAATGTATCCATAGTCCAGGTTAGCTATAACAGGAGAGACTCAACTTTTAGAGTGACTTCATCTAACAAGCTGTGGCAATAATTTTTTCTAAAAGTATTCTGTGTTGTTTTTCCATATTTTTATAGGAAAACCAGAGGTAACAATGCATTCAACACCAAGCCAAATTTCTTGCATCTCTGAGAGCAATCCTGCATCATCCTGGGTCTGGAGGGAGTGTCCAAGAAAGCATATAAAGTAAATAAAATGAAACATTATTTCATTTCAGTCTGTCAATAAAAATGTCTGTGGCCCTATGTATGTGTGGTAGTGTTATATCTTTTTAAGCCATCACTATACTATGATATGATTAGAACTCAGCCATATTTCCATAGGTTAACTTTTTAGCTCTGAAAAAAGGGTAATATCTGGTGCTTTGTGAAGAACACACCAGTGAGTCAGACCAATGTTCCATCTTGCCTCCTCTTCTTCATCCATTCAACTACTGAACTCACTGTTAGTTGCTGGGGGTGGTTCCTGAATACAGGACCAGGAAAGTTAGAGTCAAAAAATCCTTGACCCTAATGTCAAAGTACACCCTAGGAAAGTTATAAGAATATGATCTGAACATTCATCTTAATGCAGGGAACCTGTAGCAGACGACAGTGAAGTCCAACTGTGGTATGTTATAAACAATGGTTGTCTACTCCATGGGTGCCATCTCCATTCCCAGGCTGGTACCCGCTGGAAAGTATGCAGTTCCCAAGCAGGAGGATGAATAGGTAGATGCTCTCCAACCACTGAGCTCTTAAACTAGCCTTTTTCAATCTGGTTCCCTACAGCTATTTTGGTTTACAGCTTCCACTACAGTATCTCTAGCTATTGTCTATACCGCAGCTTACAGCCATTGTCCAAAACATCTGGAGGGTACCAGGTTGGGAAGAGGTGTCCTGAATCTTCAACAGAAAACTTGAGAGCAATGGCGGGGGGAGGGGTATGGAGAAAATTTGACTGGTCCTAGCACTTTATCACACTAGCAAAAAAGACAGGAACATAGTGGGATGCTCCTGTCAATATCATGCAGTAATGCTATGATTATCACATAACATCTCACAACAATCATGTAATTATCCCATGAATAAAGAAGCATTCTAGCGCTGCTTTTTATTCATGGAAAAATCCTGTGAATAAAAAGTGGTGCTAGAATAGCTCTTTATTCATGGGATAATTGTGCAATAATCGCAACGTTGGAAGACGTTGAATGACAGTCATAGCATTATTGTGTGATATTGACTGGAACATCCCACTATGCTCCTATCTTTTTTTCTCATGCAATAAAGTCCCTGGTTTCAAGTCCCAATCAGGGTAACCCCCTTGTCCTCATCCAAGCTTCCTTATATCATCTTATGTTAGATCAAAAAGGTATCTTCACCAAGAAAGATCTGTGTTGACTTATCGTTTGGCAAATGATATAATGAGTTTATTCTAGTTGTGACCAACAACTGAATACTGTATAGGTCATAAATTGTGGTTGTCCCCATAGTTTTTATCACCACTGACATAAATGATAGAGGAGGACTAGGTAGGTTGATCCTGAGGCTCCAGTTTCAACTAGGCAATGTTCTAGTCCCTAATAAGAATATCTAGGCACAACCTCTAAATGAAAGTTACCTGCATGCTAAAAGAGATAGAGAGAAAGTTCTCTATTTATTCCCACATCTTAATAACAAATAACATGCTGCACAAAGCACATACTTTTGTTATTGATCATACTTGAAATTTGGAAAAATGTAGTTAATTTCTTTCCTCCTCAGTTGTACAGAAATCATGGGAATTTCAAATAGCATACGCAAAGGAAAGGCCTTTGGTTCCTGGATCACTACAAGCACTTTACACACAAAGGAAATACAAGCTGGATTTTTGATTGAGTGTTGTGCAAACAATTCAGTTGGCTCATCCTGCCAAACAAACACTGTTAACTTAAAAGGTACTACCATTATACCTACCAAGCTTAAATGTACACTTTACATACAGAACACCATGAAATGTTAATACGTAGAGAGATCTTGTAGCACCTTTAAGACTAAATGAAAGATTTCTTTCTTTCAGTTAGTCTCAAAGGTACCACAATTGGCCCTTCTTATACACGGATTTTTTATACACTGATTCAAGCATCCACACTGTGAAAATGTTCAAAAAAAGTATAAATTTCAAATATCAAACCTTGATTTTCCATTTTTTATAAGGGACACCATTTTGCTATGTCGTTATTTTTAATGGGACATGAGCATCCACTGATTTTGTTATCCATGAGGGATCTTGGAATCAAACCCCAGCGTATTACAAGAGTCCACTGTACAAGATCTCTCTGCGTACTGATTCTATAGACTAACATGGCTATATCGTTGAACTCTACCACTATGAAATATTGTACGGAAGACTGGATTTTAGAATCCAAAGTAGAAATGTGTACAGGGAACCTTGATCAAATTGGGCATTCTTTCTAATATGACTTTTAACTAAAGAGGAATTAATTGAGTTTTAGAAACCAGCAATCTTATTCAAGTTCTCTGCAGAGCTTGAGACAGTTATTTTTTTCTGATGGTAATTCCCACTAACCCCAGTGATCAGGCTGGTTGGGGATTCTTGAAGTTGTAGTTCAAAAAAAGTAACTTTGTCTCTGGTTCTTTGTCTCAGGCTTATGGTGTGGTAACATCATCTGTGTCAAGGGTATCATGAGTATCTCCATATTTTGTTGAACTGCAGTTTTCAACAATCCTCACCATTGCTAAGATGCAACATCTGGTGGGTTACATAGTTCCCACTCCTAACCAGTGTTGGTGCACTTTATCTCTTTACTGTTAGTACCTCCAGACTGGTATTTTGCAGTGTACAATTGCCCTGCCTCACTCATACAGGCTTATTTGAACCACAGAGGACTTTGAGTTCAGTTTGCATCCTTTTCTGTGTTTTCCCATTGCTTCTTTAGTCTTTCTTTTTCTTACCCAAGAAAATTCATTCGATTAAAAAAAGGGGGCAGAAGATCTGCACAATGCCTTTTAACTGAGAGCAGCAAGAATCTTCTGTTGGAAATAAAGGCTGGAAAGAAGAAAAATTCAGGAGGAAATTTTTCCTTTATTTTTTCCCCTGTGGAAAAAAGAGGAATATGAATTACAGAATATTTTCTTCAAGAATTAAAACTAAAATACTTAAGACAAAATGTTCACTTATTAAATAACTCTAAAATTATTTCTAACAACTATGTAAGAGGAAGAATTTTAAGTAAGATTACACTCAGTATCAGATCATTACAGTTCCTAGTCTTGGTTTCTTTTTCTCAGTTCATTTTATGGGAATGAGTGGGTTCTGTATGTTTGACACTATAGAGAACTAGTGGAGATGAAATAATTTTCTGTTTTACTAATGTTTTTAGTTTCATCTTTTTTGATTGGGCTTTTTCCTGTTCCTCAAACTGGCAAAACCAAAGAGATTCCTTACAATTCTGGTGTTCCTTACAGTTCAGACAGTTCATATGTAAGGAGAGGAGAGGGCAAAACATTTTTTTAAGCAAGCTCAACTTGTAAATATGTTCTGAATGTTTGTTTCATGCTTGACAATCCATCTTTTTTTTCAAATTGCAGTGTTTGTTCCACCAGATAACATTGCATTATATGGAATTATTGGATTCTGCTTTCCACTCATCATTGTTTTATTCTTTTTAACTTGCCAGAAACACAGAAAGGTAATAGCAAAAATCCCTACATCTCTTTCACTTACTCCTTGCCTGTCTTGCATGCTATTTCCACTACTCATAATGTCTTATTCTCTGCAGCAAGTTAGGTATGAAAGTCAGCTGCAGATGATCCAGATGACTGGCCCTTCTGATAATGAATATATTTACGTTGATTTCAATGAGGTTGAGTATGATCTAAAGTGGGAGTTCCCCAGAGAAAACTTGGAATTTGGTGAGCAGTCTGTGGTCGTCATCATGAAACTCAGTGTGACCTTACTAAGTGGATTCCATACAGTAAGATAAGAAATGCATGTTCTTTTCTTCTTCTTTGTTTTATTATGTAGGGCAAGTACTTGGTTCCGGTGCCTTTGGGAAAGTGGTGAATGCTGTAGCATATGGGATTAGTGAAACAGGAGTGTCAGCTCAGGTTGCTGTCAAAATGCTCAAAGGTAATCTATCTATCTATCTATCTATCTATCTATCTATCTATCTATCTATCTATCTATATTGTGACAAGTGTGTGATTCATTTTGGATCAGGGACAGATAAACTGTGCCTGCCCCTATACTGCTGTATTCCAGCTCCATCAGGTAACATGGACAGTGGTCAAAGATGATGAGAGATGGAATTAAAAAAAAAACATCTAGATGATCACAGGTTATTTGCTCTTCATGGATATTGTCAAGACTGTCATCTAGTTATAGTTGGCAGGGGAGCAGGGATTCACAATCTGAGTTAAAATACAGCTGAAAGAATGGATAACAGAAAAGCTTCTTTAAATAAACAATTAATCAATCATATTAAAAATGTTTCTTAAAAGAATGTTTTTAATGATGATGATGATGATGGTCGGACTCTTATATGGGATTTACTTATGGATAAGTACCATAGTTATGGTCTTATATAATGAATCCCACCCGGTTCCCCTAGTCTCCACTTACTGAGAAGCAGCCATTGTGATCGTGGGGATCTGCAAGTAGCTATCTGCCATTTCCATCCCCTGCCATGAACAATCTTTAGCACAACAGGCAGAAGCGGGGTCTCTACAACAATTTGCTCTCATGCTGGAGATCATGCATGTGAGATGGGATGGGACTGTCAGCCAGCTACACCCCAAACAACAAGGGAAAAGACCCCTCTCAATAACAGTAGCTGTTGCCCACTAACAGCCACGAGAGCATAACTTCAGGTTATGCATTTGTAACAGCCCTACTGGATTTGAGCCAACAATAATTATAATGATACAACATACCCATATTAAAAGATCTTCTACAACAAACCGTTAACATTTAAAGCGTTAGGTACACAGAAAGGCGCTTTGCCTGCTGTGAGAAAGAGAGCTAAAGAGAAGTCAACCTAGCTTTCCAAAGAAGGGAATTCCACAATTAGGGACCAGCCGCTGACAAGGCTCTCTCCTATGCCCTCCCCAAATGGGCCTATGATGATGGTGGGATGAAAAGAACACCCTCCTCAGAGGATCTTAAAACTTTGGGTGCATTTACACTGTAGAAATAATGCAATTTGACATCACTTTAAGTGCTTGAGTTTCAGCCTATGGAACCTTGGGATTTGTAGTTTTACAAGGTCTTTAGCTTTCTCTGCCAAAGAGTGGTCATGACTCACAACACTAAAATCCCAGGTTTCTGTAAGATGGAACCATAGCACTTAAAGTGATGTGAAACTGCATTATTTCTACAGTGTAGATGCACCCTTGGAAAAACTCAAACTGGGAGGTCTTTCAGATGGCCTGAACCCAAGCTGGATTATCCCAGTGTAGAGAAAGTTGTGTTCTAGTAGTCTGCCATGTGGCTCTTGACAATGATCTATTAGAAAAAGAGATGGCAATCCTTCTTCAGCACCACAAATGTGGCTGAACCATGCGTTTTCTAAGTCAGGCTTCAGAGAGCCAACTAATCAATGTCCTTACTTTTGCCCACCATCAAATACATAAAGAAATTTGCAAATTCTGGGGGGGAAATGGGTAAAACAAACTTTTCACTCATCCCTGGTGGTATCCAAGCACATCAGGCAACAGCCCAGCATCTCCCTCTACTGGCAAAATACAGCTGGTGGCATAGAGAAGAAATCACACTATTAGAGGTCTCAGTGCATAAGTGTTCACTGGGCTTCTGATTATAGAGTTTGGAAAGTTATTTTTTGGAGTACCACTGTCCATTTAAGCTAAAGTCTGTAGTTAAAAAAAAGGTAATTTAAGATATAGGTAGGGTTTTTCAATGACTATTTGCTTCAAAATTGTTCTTATGCATGATATGCGAAAAATGGACAAAGAGAACATTTCTGTATCTGTTGTCAAACTGTATAGTCCCCAAAGTTCTTCATTACACAGTACATAGTCCAGGGATAGCAAAAGTGTGGCCCATGGGTCACAATCCCCATTTTTGTGATGCCATGACACCCCCTCAAGAACGTCCTCCCAATTTTTTTTAATGTGGAAATGTCCTTTTCCCCATCTCTGAAACAGAGGGCTACACAGTACCTTTTGAATGTTATCAGCAGGAACAGAGCTTTGAAATATTACTTTCTTAAACTATCATCACAGAATCCCCAGCTACTTTGGCCAGTTGTAGTCCAATAAAGAAAATTTTCCAAATGCTGTCCAAGTAATGTTTTTTAAATGAGGGAATTTGGCCTAAACATTGTATCATCTGGAACTCTTGGTCACTGACACGGGGATTCTTGGAGCTGTAGTCCAAAAATGTATCCTAATTCTGTGTGGGACCCGTCTATCTAGAAGCAGCCATGGTTGGTGACTATACAGGACAATACTAGCCTTTGACCTAATTTGGCAGGTCTTTTCTTGGCAGGTTCTTATATAAACCTGTGCTAGCCATTTGTGAGAATAATACAGCAATCTTTTGTAGAATTAGCAGGGAGTAAGTCCCACTGAGTTTTCTTCCCATGTAAACACTCATAGAATTGAATTTCACACAGAGACAGCTAATGGTTTCCACGTCCATGGGACAGTGAATGTACTCTGAGTGTAAACTATAAAGGGGTTTTAATGCTTTTCCATTTCCAGAAAAGTATGGCTCCTCTGAGAAAGATGCTCTGATGTCTGAGCTCAAAATGATGACCCACATTGGGAAACATGAAAACATTGTGAATCTCCTAGGAGCTTGTACCATGTTGGGTAAGGAACAAAGGGGGACAAACCCATCTTTACAGGCTAATAGTCTGCAATATTCTTCATATACTGAATGAGCCAGTGCAGTGGCAATTGTGTGTGAATTGTGTGCCTTCAAGTCATTTCTGACTTATGGCGACCCTAAGATGAACCTATCATAGGATTTTTTTTGGCAAGGTTTGTTCAGATAATGTTTGCCATTGCCTTCCCCTGAAGCTGTGTGACTTGCCCAAGGTCACTCAAGGGTTTCATGGCAGAGCCAGTAATTGAACCCTGGTCTCCAGAGTCATAGTCCAACATTGAAATCACTATGCTATGCTAGTGGTTGCCATATTGAAGGAGACTGTGTAGTGTAGTAGTTTGAACATGGGACTACAGTTCTGAAAACCAGGGCTCAAATTACCACTCAGCCAGGGAAACTCACTGGGTGACACTCTCTCAGCCTTAGAGGAAGGCAAAGGCCCTACTGATCATGCCAATAAGACCCTACAATATGTTTGCCATTAATCAGAACTGACTTGAAAGTACACAACAGTACTAAAGTGGTGGCGAATCTGCTCCAGATTTTTGCCCAAGGAGCTATCCAAAAGCTATAATCTTATCTTCAATATATCTCTCATCTGCACACACATATTATTTGCTCAACATCATTATTTGCTCAACAACAGAGGAAGACACTTGATCACAAAATCAACAGACCAAATCTAGGAGGAACTGGTCTTTTGTAAGACCAGGCAGGTCTTAATTGCTCATTCATGGTAAGCAAGCCTGAAATACTTTGCATTACAGCACAGAAACTGTTACTGGAAAACCCACCATTCCCAGACCTTTCTCCACTGACTGGTGTGACTGCATCAAAGTTCAGACAGGAAAGGGAAGACTGAAGATGATGGCAGAAGACATCAATGTCCCTGCTCATGAGAATATCAGAGTGCTTTTACCCTGTGAGCCCTGATTCCACGACACCAATGCTAATGAACATGGTGATCGATGGACTGGTGCTGGTCCATAAGCCATCTGCTGTTGGCCCCTGGATAGTTTCTAATGAAGAAATAAACACTTGTAGCCAATAGACTCAAATACAGCACCAGTCTTTGAACAATGGGTGGGAAACTGTCAGTTCTATACATCATATAGCTCAAGAAGCATTGCAGTACATCACTGGGTACCACCCTAAATGTGGCAACCTATCTGTCTTGATATAAGGCAGTTTCTGATAACCTGGATTGATTTTGAATGCATGAAGTGAATTAAAGATGGCTTTTCTCCTGTAACCACCCAAAAGTCCCCCCCCCCCCGGCCTAGAAGCCAAATAGAAGATATTTACTTGTCTTTCTGTTTTCTAAAATCCTATTGCAGGACCCATTTACTTGATTTTTGAATACTGTTGCTACGGAGACCTCTTGAACTATTTACGAAGCAAAAGAGACAGGTTTCACAAGACATGGACTGATATCTTCAGAGAACATAGCTTCAGTTTTTACCACAGTTTCCCAGGATATACAAACTCCAGGTAACCATTGAGCCTGGGTGAGGTTTTATGTCAAGAGTTCCATAAACATTGAACAAAGAGTGAAGAGGAAGGAAAAGGGTGCTCAATCTGCGGATAATGGAGCAGAGGACAGAATAGGGGAATTTCAGCACAGAATAAGTAAAGAGATAGTACAGGAATACCTGGTTAATCTAAATAAATATATGTCTCCAGGACCAGACGAACTACATCCAAGGGTATTAAAAGAACTGGCAAATGTAATATCGGAGCCATTGGCAATAATCTTTGAAAACTCCTGGAGAACAGGAGAAATCCCAGCAGACTGGAGGAGGACATACTTTGTCCCCATCTTCAAAAAGGGGAAAAAAGAGGATCCCAACAATTATCGTCCAGTTAGTCTGACATCAATACCAGGAAAGATTCTGGAGCAGATCATTAAACAGAGAGTCTGTGAACATCTAGATGGCAATTCCATAATCACAAAAAGTCAACATGGGTTTCAGAGAGACAAGTCAGGCCACACAAACTTTATCTCTTTCTTTGATAAAATTACCAGCTTGGTAGATGAAGGGAATGCTGTGGATATAGTATATCTTTATTTCAGTAAGGCCTTTGACAAGGTTTCCCATGACATTCTTGCAAACAAGCTGGTAAAATGTGGGCTAGACAAGGTAACTGTTACATGGATTTGTAGCTGGTTGACTGGCCGAACCCAAAGGGTGCTCAACAATGGCTCCTTTTCATCCTTTAGAGAAGTGACCAGTGGGGTTCCACAGGGCTCTGTCCTGGGCCCAGTGCTATTCAACATCTTTATCAGTGACTTGGATGACAGAATTGGGGGCATACTTATCAAATTTGCAGATGACACCAAATTAGGAGGAATAGCTAATACTCCAGAGGACAGGATCAAAATTCAAAATTACCTGAATAGACTAGAAAGCTGGGCCAAAACTAACAAAATGAAATTCAACACGGAGAAATGTAAAGTGCTGCACTTAGGGAGGAAAAATGAAATGCACAGATATAGGATGAGGGACACCTGGCTGAAGGAGACTACATGTGAAAGGGATCTTGGAGTCCAAGTAGACCGCAAGTTGAACATGAGTCAGCAGTGTGATGCGGCAGCTAAAAAGGCCAATGGAATTTTAGGCTGCATCAATAAAAGTATAGTGTCTAGATCAAGAGAAGTAATAGTGCCACTGTATTCTGCTCTGGTCAGGCCCCACCTGGAATATTGTGTCCAGTTCTGGGCACCACAATTCAAAAAGGACATTGAGAAACTGGAGCGTGTCCAGAGGAGGGCGACTAAAATGCTGAAGGGTCTGGAAACCATGCCCTATGAGGAATGACTTAGGGAGCTGGGGATGTTTAGCCTGGAGAAGAAAAGGTTAAGAGGTGATATGATAGCCCTGTTTAAATATTTGAAGGGATGTCATACTGAGGAGGGAGCAAGCTTGTTTTCTGCTGCTCCAGAGAACAGGACTCGGAACAATGGATGCAAGCTACAGGAAAAGAGATTCCAGCTCAACATTAGGAGGAACTTCCTGACAGTTAGGGCTGTTCGACAGTGGAACAAACTCCCTCGGAGTGTAGTGGAATCTCCCTCCTTGGAGGTATTTAAACAGAGGCTGGATGGCCATCTGTCAGGGATGCTTTGATTTAGATTTCCTGCATGGCAGGGGGTTGGACTGGATGGCCCTAGCAGTCTCTTCCAACTCTATGATTCTATGATTCTAAGTTCTGACCATGATGTGAATATGTTGAGACTTTGTGAGAAACAGATTATTCTTGTCTGTGCACTGTGCATCTTTGTCATCAGTTATTATGCTTTCCCTTCCTTGTTCAAATCATTCCTGATATGGAAACAATATGAAAAAATGCACAAGTATTGTCCATTTAGAGCAGCCACTATGGTGTACTGGTTTGAATGTTAGCCTAGGGCTCTGGGACACAGAGTTCAAATCTCCACTCGGCCATTGAAACCTAGTGGGTGACCTTGGGAAAATCAAACCCTCTCTGGCTCAGAGGAAGGCAGTGGTGAACCTCCTCTGAACAAATCTTTCCAAGAAGATAGGGTTATCATAAGCTGGAGTTGATTTGAAGATGACCAAACTTTAGTTTCTTCCCTCTAGTTGATTTGGAATGCTGATGCTTGTGAAGGAGCCAGCGTTGGACAGTGGTTTGAGCATTGGACGATGACTCTGGAGACCAGGGTTCAAATTCACACTTGGCCATGGAAACCTACTGCATGGCTTTGGGCAAGTCACACACTCTCAGCCTCAGGGGAAAAAACCCATGATAAGTTCACCTCAGGGTTGTCATATGTTGGAGACAACAACAAAGCTTGTGGAGGCAAACCTATACTTCCCATGCTTTTTGCTTCTGCAAAGACATCATTGTTGTCTCATATAGAAACTGGTATCTGGAATCATTAAAATTCTGGCCATCTTAAAAAAGAGAAAGTTCTATTAGAGTCAACCGTATATCTGGGAGAGAGCTCTCTGAGGTCTTCTGATTGAATGACTAAGACAGAAAGATATGTGGGAGGAAATGAAAGCAGACCTAATAATATTGCTCTCCAGGTGAGGAAGAAACAAAAGTGTACAATACAAGGCGGGAAAACAACAACAAAATCTAACTCGCTGTCTCTACCTATATTTTGCTCTGGAAATACATAGTAATCTGTGCATGTGTGGTTGCACATTTCTCCATTTCTGACATTTCCAGTAGGCCTTGATGAATCTTACTTCTTCCTTTGATCTGCCTTCCAGATCAGGTTCTGGAAGCACATTTTCAGTGAGTCATCTGATTTTAGTTACATTTGAGGAGGCTTGCTTTTATTTCTCTGGCCAGCTCCTAGACTGGCGTGTCTGCAGCTGTAACTATTTGAATGAGAGTCATCTCTGTGTGTGCAAACTGCATTTCTACCTCCTTGAAGGTATGTAAGACTATACATAGTCCTCAAATCAGTTTTTTTACAGCTACGAAACACTGATAGCCAGCTTTAGCTGAAATAAACAATCAAAAGTACAGTCAACCTTCCACATTTGTGGCTTTGACTTTTGCAGATTTGATTATTCATGGATTTGACTAATATGTTTTCTCTAAAAATCTCTAGGTCCTCCAGCATGACTCAGCTGGGAGTTGACCATACAGTCACACTGGGAGACCTAGAGATTCCTAACAAAACACTTCTTTAGGCATCTGTAGGTCCTACAGCACAATTCCATGGTCAACTTCTGGCAGATGTGGACCATAGAACTATGCTGAAAGATCTAGAGATTTATCTCAGATTTAAAAAATAATGTTGTTGTTTTTTGTTTGTTTTGTTTGTTTTGCTTTCATATGGGTCCTGTGATCCTAACCCCAGTGAATGTGAGGGCCCATTGAACTTTATTTATTTATTTATTTGATTTATATATCACCTTTCTCTCAATATGAGACTCTGAGCAGCTTAAAATATAATTATTAAATCCTTATTACTTGAAGTGTTGATTCACCATTCAACATACACAACAATAAAAACAACAAAAGCATGATCACTTGGGCCAGAATTTATTTAGTAGTCCCAACTAATGTAGAAGCGTTGAATCAAATGCTGAATGGTGAATCAACGCTTATATAAATCCTTTTGATTCAATGGGTCTACACTAGTTGGGACTAACAATACAACTCAGAATCATAGAGATGGAAGGAGCCTCATGGACGACTGAGTCTAACCCACTGCTCAGTGCAGGATCTGTAGATAAACCATTCCAGCAAGTAGATGTCCATCTTCTTTCTGAAGATATCCATAGAAGGGGACCCCACCACCTCTCTAGGTGATTGGTTCCATTGCTGAACCCTCTTACTGTCAAAAAGTTCCTTCTAATGTACAATGAAAATTTTCTTTCATGTAACTTCAGACCATTAGACCGAGTTCTGCCCTCTGCAGTAGCAGAGAAAAAATCTGCACTCTTCTCTGTGACAACCCTTGAGGTATTTAAAGAGTGCAGTGATGTCACCCTTCAATCTTCTGTTCACCAAACTGAACGTGCCAAACTTATTCAACCTTTCCTCGTGTGTTTGGTTCTCCATGCCTCTTATCATCCTTGTTGCCCTTCTCTAAACCTGCTCCAAAATGTCTATATCCTTCTTAAATTGAGGTGCCCAGAACTCAACACAGTACTCCAGATGGTGCCTGACCAGTGCAGAATATGGTGGAACTATTACTTTCCTTGACTTGGAAACTATGCTTCCACTAATGCACACTAAAATAGCATTTGCATCCTTTGCTGCAGCACCACACCACTGACTCATGTTCAGTTTATGAGCAACAATAATCCCAATGTCTTTTCCACGTATACTACTTCTGAGCCATGAATCCCCCATCCTGTACCTGTGCACTTGGTTTTTGTGGACTAAATGTAGGATTTCATATTTGTCTTTACTGAATTTAATTTTATTAATTTCTGCCCAATTTCCTAGTTTATCAAGATCCTTTTGAATTCTGTTCCTGTCTTCTAATCTGCTAGCCGCTTCTCCCAGTTTTGTAACATCTGCAAACTTGATAAGGATTACCACCACCTTGTCATCTAAGTCTTTGATAAAAGTGTTGAAGAGTAATGGCCCTAGGACAGAACCCTTAGACACTCCACTTGAGAGCTGCTTCCAGTCCGAAGTGCAGCCACTGATGATGACTCTTTGAGTATGGTTTTCCAACCAATTATGGATCCATCTGATGGTGTTTCCATCTATACTATATTTAGTCAGTTTATTAGACAAAATATCATGGTGGAACGTTATCAAATACTTTGCCAACATCAGGACCCTAGGCTCTAAAATTTGGGGCAGGAGAGTATTTTTCGCTAAGGCAGAAAGGAGGTGTGAGACCTTTCATTGTTCTAATCTATGTACATAGATATGTATGCATGTATGTATGTATTTTATGTATGAATTTATGAATGTATGAAATGAGTGTGAAAGAATTACGTTACAGAATTAGCTGCAGTGATGAACTTGTATGGGGGCATCATTGGGAAGACAGGGGAGACAATGTCTTGGTGGTGAAGATAGATTGAAGCTGATGATCAGTTTGTTTCTGTTGTATCAAAAATTGGTATTTTAAAAAATATTTGTAAAGGAAAAAGCGAAGGTGAAAGGAGCTGTTTATCAATTTCTAAAAACAACATCTTTTGCTTTTGAAATGTGATACTCATTATGCTAGTGGTAGCCAATCCAAAGGGGATTTCCCTATGTACTGCCTACTTTAAATAAAATTTGAAGTTTTAGGGGCTTTCTCAACATGCCTGGAAGCTAACTAGATGGCTTTTGAACTAGAAACCTTGTAATTACTGCTAGAGGGTAAAAAAAGGAGTGTGAGATGGGGAACCTGTGACTGCCAGATGTTGTTGGGCTACAACTCCCATTATCGCTGTGTCTCATGACAACAGCTCCGTGAGTTCATTATTGTGTAGGGTAACTTAGCATTGCATAGTTTTGCAATCACAGCTCTATAGAAAAGCCACAAGAATGCTGCTTGAGGTTGCCAGGTTTCATTTCTGCTGATAGGCTGACTAAATCAAAAGTGACATGAATTCTCTTTCTGCAGCTCATAATTTTACAGTGAATGAGTAATATAACAAATTTCATGATCTGAGTGACGAATTCTGTTTAAGTACCAATCAAATGTTCATTTGCAAATTTAAAGATGGATCTGTTGTCATGGATTTGATTCCTGTTTGTGTATTTCACAGTAAAGCTCTGTTTTTCTTACTTGTGTCCTCTTTGCTGTTAACATTTCTTTTTAAAACAAACCAATAATCACCCATGGCTTTTTTTTTTCCAGAAATGGGAATATAATAACAAATGGATCATACATACCAGTGGATGACTTTGGAAACACTGATTTAAAAGAAAACTTGGATTTTACCTCTAAACTGGCTAGAGTTGCTCTCCTTTCTCAGGATGGTGAGAAATTAAAATCTGAAGTCAAGCAGTCATTTGGTGAATAATCCTAGTTAGCAGAATCTTGAGTTCTAGAAAAAGATTGGACAATATTTTTTTTCATCAAGAACATAACTTAGAAACATTTGGGTGGGTTAGATTATGCAGTACAGAACCCCTCGGGCAGGTGGCCAACAGGTTATTCTGGAAATTATAGGAGGAAAATAAAGGAACTTTGCTGAAATTAGCACTTGGGACTGGGACTATACCAGCAGCAGGCAAAACCAGCCATCTCGCTCTCATCATTAGCAGCAGCAGCAGCAGCAGCAGCATAACCATCTTCACTGCCAATACTACCATTACATAGAGTGAGGCAATGACCTCATGCAGTAGTTTTTAATGTCTTACAAAGGCATCAGAGTTTTAATTTTCATTATCATAATATTTTTACTGCTACAGATGAGAGAGGTTCTGGAGAAGTTTTCTGCTTCCTATGTCCAATACCTTTGTTGGGTTTTGTTACTGTGCCCCTTGAATGGGGGTACTATCTTCTGCTGCAGCAGACCTTGGGATGCTACTTTTAAGAGGAATGGATTCTCATAATCAGATCATGTGATGCAATCTTAATTGAGTCATCTAAATTTATAACAAGATGAGGCAGGAGTTCCTTTTGAACAGATGTAGCCTTCTGAACATTTATTACTAGCTCCTGTAACAGGAAAGTTTATGAAAGTGTGTGTGTGTGTGTGTGTGTGTTTATAAAAGAATATATGTTTCTATTAGAATTAGTGCATGCAGTAGTTAGAGATCTTGATTAAAGAGCAAGAAGACCTCTCCTTTCTTCTTTTCACACCACTCTCTGGGGAAATAAAACTGTCATGATTTTTCATTTGTAGAAGAAATGAAATATGTGAACAGAAGACTGGATGAAGAAGAAGACCTTAACGTCTTGACATTTGAGGACCTTCTCTGCTTCTCCTATCAAGTTGCCAAAGGAATGGAGTTTCTGGAGTCAAAATCAGTAAGCTTCATGTGCCAAAAATAGTTCAAGAAAGCAAAAATGTTTAGAGTGGTGCAAGTCCCATTAGAACCTTTTAACTTCAGTTAAAAATTGCAGCTTACATTTATGACAAAGATATATTTAGCATAAAGTACCTATATCTATATATATATATATCTATATATATATATATATATATTATATATATATTCCTGGGGAAGATAAAGATAGACAGGGGATGAAAATAATAATGAAAGATCGACAGACAGACAACAGACCAGACAGACAGAGAGATCGATAATTGAATAACATCCAAACACGATACCGTTATTGTATCATGTTTGGTATCATTGTTTGAATCATTGCCATTTTGGATGTTATTGGACTTGCTATATGGCCAACACAGCTACCCCTAGATGTTCTTTAGAGAGAGAGAGAGAGAGAGATCCAGATGTTCTTATAACAAAGTCCCCCACCATTTTTCAAAACCTTCCCAAAAACCCTATTTTAAAAAATGGTATAATTTTGGGGCAAGGCTTATTAAATTTTTGAGAAGGAGAAACAGAAATGAAGGCAGGGTTCTTCCCAGAAAAAGAGAGGTCTTATTGTTAAAGGAAAACAGATAGCAAATTTTAAAGCATATTATAGAAGGGTGTGTTGTTGTTTTTAAGAAGAGAGATGAAGTGAAAGAGGAAAAAAATAAACAGATAAAATTAGGGAGAAAGAATTCAAGAGCAGTGGTGAAGCTTTTCCTGGCACACGTTGGAGGGAGAGGGAGAGTAAGCAGGCCATGGAATGATTTTGGTTGGCCAAAGACAAAGGACACCCAGAGATGGAAGCTGTATGAATCAGCCAGACCGTATTTTTTTCAGTAGTACTGTTCACTTTAAATTAGCTGAGTTCAAGAAACCAAGGCTTAATATAGTCTTGGAAAAAAACAAAAATGAAGGTTGCAGCTGAAAGGAGATTTGATCACACAAGAACTTGGGGCTTTTGACTGCCAATGAATATGTGTAAAAAGACTTCTAAAGGAATACAGTAGCACTTTTGAAACTAATTGAGAAGAAGAAATTTCTAGCACGAATATGTGGTAGGACACAGTCTTGACGCAGGAAGTTTAGGAATGAATGGATCAGACCATTTCCATCAACATAGCATCTGTTCATTCTTAAATCTTGACTCTCTCATTTCTGTGCTAATTGGTTCAGTTTTCTTTAACTATTCATGAAAAAATGTACTTACGTATGTATTTTTGAATCGTTTTCTCACAAAATATGGTAATTCTTACCATATTTTGTTCAAAAACATGCAGTTCAGGATGCATTTTGGGATGGAAACTGAATTGCAGAATTTGGAAATCTGAAATCCAAAGGAAACCTGTTTTCTGACTTACATTTTAATCCAATAGATGTACTCAGTTCACTTCAAAAAGTGGACTGAACGATATCCCTAAGTACTCATATCTTAAATAGAGCACATGGCACTTAGGTGCTTGGAAAAGTTACTTTAGGTACTATAGTTCCCAGAATTGCAAGACCACATGCATGCTGGTCGGAGATTCTAGGAGCTTTGGTCAAAAAAGAGTAACTTTTTCAAACCCTCCAAGCTCCAGTTTAAGAACTTTAAAATCCACTGCTTTTTAGCAGAGCTTGGAAGAAATGAGTATCAAGTGACATAATTAATTGGAACGACTGGTAGTTCCTTTTGGAATTAACATGGGCCCACATTTCAAAAGTAATATGATGAGTAAGAATGAAGTTACTTGGTATAATGAATAATGGTCTTGAATTATTTCTTGATGTTGGCTCCCAGGATTTGGAACTACTTTCTTAGAAAGGCAAGATTGCCTTTTTCTTTGGTCTCCTTCTAGTGGCAGGTGACGATTTTTCTTAAAAGTCTGCCAAACCTTTGGTAACTGACTGTTTATAAGAAAACCACTTTTAACACTGTGCTGTATTTCTTGCTTTTTAATTATATGTTTTAAAATTATATTTAATTTTATTAAGAGTTTAATTATAGTTTGGTGGGTTTTTATGTTTTTTATAATGCCAACTTATCTCTCCCTTTGTTTTCATTTTTGTAAGCTGCCTTGTGTCCTAGGGCTGGGCAAGTGGTTGAAATTAAATACATTATATTGATAATAACAATAACATTTATTTTAAAAACTCACTTTCATAACGCACTCCTACAGCCATTTTGACAGGTGTTTCTCAAGTTTTATGCCATTCTATTATCAACATTTATAGTGAAATATAATGCCAAATCAATTAACACAATCCTTCCTTACCAGTGTGTTCACAGGGACCTTGCTGCCAGGAATATACTACTCACACACGGAAAAGTGGCAAAAATCTGTGACTTTGGTCTTGCTAGGGATATAATGTACGATTCCAACTATGTTGTCAGAGGGAATGTAAGTAAATTCTCATTTGCAGACTTTTCCCATTGTTTTTATTTGGATTATTTGATGTTATATTAGAAGTTATTATTGACAACAAATATCCTGACTTGAGAGAACCAATGTGGTGTAATGATTTGAGTTTTGAATTGCAGCTCTGGGACCAGGGTTTGAATCCGCATGAAAATCCACTAGGTGACCTTAGACAAATCATACTCTTTCAGCCTCAGAGGAAGGCAATGGCAAGCCCCCCTCTGAACAAATCTTGCTGTCTATCTATCTAGTATACAGCGTTTGCATAATTATTTCTTCTCCCACTTCAATCTGTGGATGCTTTAATGCAGAGTTAGTTTTATTTATCTCCCTCTTTCTTCATACAGGCTCGCTTACCTGTCAAATGGATGTCACCTGAAAGCTTATTTGAAGGAATATATACAATCAAGAGTGATGTCTGGTCTTATGGAATCTTATTGTGGGAAATTTTCTCTCTTGGTATGTTTTGGATCATGTTCCTTTGCTCAGGAAATAGGGCAGCTGCAATAAAATGTTGCAATCTATTCCTGACTTCTAAGTCACAAAAAAGTAACTCACAGGCTGTGAACTACATGCTGTTACTCTTGGTCCTCACCACTGAGTTTTGTTGTGGCAGCAGCGATATAATTTTTTTTAATGTGTAAATGAGTATGAAGGGGCTACATGTTTTGCTTTTTAAGGATAATCACATTCCAGGTAGCACATATTTTAATTCTCCTTAAGAGCAAGGTACATGCATTTTATTTACTTGTTCAAGATGGTGGTAATAGTGATGTTTGGCATCACTGAGGATGAGGTGCTGTCTAAAGTGAACTTCTATTGATCGAATTTGCTTGGTGACTTAATCCTACACAACTAGA
This sequence comes from Sceloporus undulatus, assembly GCF_019175285.1. Classification (NCBI taxonomy): domain Eukaryota; kingdom Metazoa; phylum Chordata; class Lepidosauria; order Squamata; family Phrynosomatidae; genus Sceloporus; species Sceloporus undulatus. The sequence goes on along the minus strand of NC_056524.1, from coordinate 31,811,085 downwards.
GGGTTAAACAAAAGTACTTTTTCAGACATTGCACAAGGAGGTACCCAATACCATTTCATAAGGCTTTCTCCCAGCTGCACAATGGCAGCCAGACAGTACTGGAGCTCAGTTCTGCTCTTGGCTTAAATAGCAAATGATTGGCTGCAGAGGCTGCTGTGAGATTCCCCTCATGCTGTCACTCTACTGGCTGCCATTGCCTTGCTCCAGCATGCCAGTGTAACAGCTGGCCAATTTGCAAGCATGGGAACGTGTTTGCAAATTGGCTGGCTAAGCATGGCTGGGAGCTGGGATGCAGCCGGGATGCAGTCGCTCAGCGGCATTGGTGGCATTGACGGCATTTTCAAGGTAATAATTCCTGGCTGCATCCTGTAAGTGACTGTATTCTGGCAGGAGTAAGTCGCTCTTTTTTGCCATTCGATAATCTCTTTTGTGTGGTGGTCTCATCTCATTGCATAGCTAACTGGCTCAGAATCACTAAGTTAGAATGGGCAGTGGGGAGGGAATAAAGGGGAATATATCTGTGTGGGTGCATTTTGCAAATGTCAGCGAGATGCACAGGTCAATAACAATTCCTTACCTGTACCCCCCCCCCCCTTTTAGGTGTTAATCCTTACCCTGGAATGCAAGTTGATGCAAATTTCTACAAGATGATTCGAAGCGGATTTAAAATGGAATGTCCATTTTATGCTACAAAAGAAATGTAAGAAGAGGGTTTGGACTAGTGAGTACAGTGGTCCCTCCACATTCACTGGGGTTAGGGCTGAAGGACCCTTGTGAATGTGGAAAATAAGCAAATAAAAACAAGCTGTATATAATTTTTCCAAGCTCTATGAATGTGACTGATCTGTGTTGACTGTTCACAAGAGTGCTGTCCCACTTTATAATGCTGGTATATATATGCTTTTAATACTCTGAACATGCTTCTTTGTCCTATCACTCCGGTGAATTTTAATAGTATGGTGCAGATTTGGTTGGAATGTAAGCTACCTCCTTTCCAAAGCCCAGCCAAAATGTTTTAGATATGAGTGAGCACCAGCAGTCCCATAAAAGCTTGCAAAATATAACTGGTATAATTGAGCCAGGTGGAAAGTATGTGAAGCTATAGAGTACCTTCACTGCTTAGGGCTGGAGAAGCTATTACTAACCAGATATTGGGGCATTCCAACTGCCATCAGTTCAGTCAGCATGGCCAATGGGCAAGGTGGATGGGAACTGTAGTCTATCAATGCCCAGAAGCCTAAGATTTTTCACTCTTAGCTTACATGGTGAAGTAGCTGGTGAGGCCAATACACTGTGTTAAGACATAAGATGAGGCTTTCTCAACCACAGCACCCCAACTGTGGAATATCCTCCTCTTAGAGGCCTGATTGGTGCCAACACTGATCTCATTTACGTGCCAACTGACAACCTGAATGTTCACCAAGGCCTTTGGCCCCATTAATTCATCTCAAATACTGATCTATTTCATCTCAAATATGAATGTATTTCATTTTAAATCTTCTAAATCTTGTGTTAACTGTTCATTATATTTAATACATGATTATCTTTTTTTTAAAAAAATTAAAACTGTTTAACCTGTTTTAATATTATGTGGAAGCTGCTCTGAGATCTTTTGATATGGGGCAGGGTATTAATATTTTAATAAATAAATAGTGGATAAGGTATTTATTTATTAATTAAAATATTTATGCCCTGCCCTATAGTTCATTTTAGGTTCGCCATAAATTGGAAACTACTTGAAGTCACACAACAACAAGTTAAGGCACACAACAACAAGTTAAGTTAATTTTTGGCTTTCAGTTCCCAGAATCCCCCCAGCCAGTATGACCAAGCTTTGGGACTACAGCTCCCTGAATACTCCAACCTGCATGGCCAAAACCTGTGATGAAAGTATTAATTTTGACTGAAATGGAAGTCTTTTTGATCTTTAGGTCTTTCAACATCACCTAGCTTTCCCACTGAAAATGCTGTAAGGAATCATTGTATATTTTTCTCTTTCTGTGTTTTTACCATGTTGTCTTTACAGATATCTAGTACTCTGTTCCTGCTGGGCCTTGGACTCCCAAAAAAGACCATCCTTTTCGCAGCTGCTTTCCCTTCTGGCATGCCAGCTGGCACAGGCAGAAGGCGCGGTAAGCAAGCATAACAAACAAGGACATTTTTGCAGTTCTGAGTTTCAAATCTATTAATAGTGTGCCTGGCAAAGGAATTGTGAATGATGTCCCCTGTTGCTGACTCTTCTATTCAAAGAGCATCATCTGTTTACCTCCAGGGGAACTGCAGAGTGCTAAAAATCTGGCACTGTCCCCAGCTGTTCAGAGAGAGAGAGTAGAGAGCAGAGAAGACATGATGGAGGGAGATGTATTATTGAGTGTTTTCTTGAGAGCATCATGTAAATGGTCCAGTGATGCTCTTGTCCATCTTTGGGGTGGCTGCTGACTGAGCAAAACTTTCCAAGTTTTGAGAAAGACAGAGCACTTATTCATCCTCCAACTGTTCCTGTTTCTTAGGGGTTGCTCCTCTTTTCTGGTCCTTGATCCCCTACCATTAGGCAGAGGAAAGTGGCCCCTCTGGCAGCTGATTTAGAGTGAAAGGGCAAAAATTATTAGTCTTTAGAAAATTTTGACCTAGACTGCTGTTTTTCAGGTGCTAAAATAAATTGATCAATGTGAAATTGAAGGCTTTCACAGCCAGCAACATAACCTGAAATACCCACAAAAAACCTATAAATTGATCAGTCTTTGATACTATACTCATTTGATGCTCTCGCCAAATGTCTTGGGCCCTCTCTGTTGCCTCTAGTAAATTGATCTCCATTTTTGCCTTAAGGGATTTCTTAGAAAAATAGTATTCATTTAAGTTGCTAGAAGTGTCATTCTTCAGGGTTTAGCTTTGACTTCACAATATCAGAGTTAAATGTTTTAAAATCATTCTTCCCCAAGATTTATCTTGGGCTGTATTACTCTGCCCCACCATATCATAGAGTTGAAAGATACCTCAAGTCCAATCCCCTGCCATGCAGGAACACACAGGACTTTATCACACGTGAGGAATTTCTCTTAATTTCGAATGAAAAGAAAGTGGGGCCAGAACGCATTCATGTGAATTTGCTAGCTCAGCGAATTCACGTGAATGCGAATTGCGTTCGAACTGGCTTCCCATTGTAGCCAAGGGTCTGATTAGGGGAATTTAATATTATTGTTATTAGCTTAATATTGCAAGAGGGGGCCTGCTATGACGGCTCTGCAGAATTGCCTCCTGTCATGTATACCAAGAGACCAGGAGATTCCAATAACTGGAGCAGAAGCAGACATTTCTAATTAAAGTTCAATTTATTAAAACAGGGAAAACACACACAATTCACTAGCACACACACATTCATACAAGGCTCAGGAAATCAGAGGTTAGCATGGAATAGGATTTTAGGTTTCACTAGGGCTATACTTACTCCAGTAGGCTTCTTCAGGAGCCCAAATGGAATATGATGGGGATGGCATGAGGCTCAGCCATAGAATGACTGGGCCAGGAGCCAGGAGCCAGGTCAATGTTCAAAGGGGCAGAGCTTCCCCCTGAAATCCAGATTGGCCCAGTGAACAGGCAAAAGTCTGGGGTTTTTATAAGGCAAAATCTTGCTTCTGGCAAAGGTACTTGATGGTGAGAACAAAAGGTGTTTGGTTGCTTGGTCATTGTAAACAAGGGCTTTGCATTGTCTTGTTGAGGCAAAGTGGTCTGACAACAATCGGGGGGGGGGGGGAGATAGTAGATGAGTCAAGTTAATCATCAAGCGTGAGACCTAAAACAAAGATTTTACTCTTGGAGGTGATGGTTTTCCCTTTAGCAACTCCCAAACCTTCCTGTGGAGAATTTCCAAAGTGTTGTTTTCCAGGGGTCTTGTGAGTATGACTCATCTGCCTACCTGACCCACTGCTTTCAGGCTTATGGCTGCTAGCCTGGCAGGTCAGTTTGGGGTCATGAAGGAACTCCACACACACTCCAAAATTTATTAAAATCCATATGTGGTAACACCATTGCCCGAAAATAGCATGTCATTGCCCGAATTTGTGTGTGGTCGTCTATCACGCAATAACGTGAAACCTCATGATTGCGCTCGAACTGACTTCCCATTGCCTGAATTTGCATTTAGTACGCTATCACGCAATAACGTTAAACTCCATGATTGCATTCAGATTGCCATTGGATTATACTTCCAATTTCCCTTGTCTGATAAACTCCACAATCAAAGCACCCCCAACAGATGACCATCTAGCCTGTGTTTAAAAAACTCCAAAGAAGGAGACTCCATCATTCTCCAAGGAAGTATGTTCCACTGTTGAACAGCTCTTATTGTCAGGATGCTCTTCCTAATGTTGAGGTTGAATCTCTTTTTCTGTAGTTTGAATTCATTGTCTGTGCCCTAGTTTCTGGAGAGTGGATTTTTATTGTGAATTTTTGATTGTGAAGAGTGGATGCATCTTGTCAGTAATGTAACCAGGGCTGATAACAGGGATCATATGGCCCCTTTGTTGAAATGACTTCACTGGCTGCCAGTCTGTTTCTAGGCAGAATCCAAAATTCTGGGTTTGCCCTTTAAAGCCCTACATGGCTTGGGTCCAGACTATCTGAAAGACCATATCTCTCTATACAAACCTGTGCAAGCTATAACATCTGCTGCAGGGCAGAGCTTTTTCTGAGTTCCACAACCTTGACAGGCATGTTTGGTCAGGACATAGGAAAGAACCTTCTCAGTAGCTGCTCCCAGGCTGTGTAACAACTTTCCATGGGAAGTCCAGTTGGCCCCCTCCCTACTCTCTTTCTGCTGACATGTCAAGATCTTTTTATTCTTGAAGGATTTTGAGTTTTAAATTATGTAGAAGTAGTGTGTATGGAGCGGTATACTGTATTTTATTTTATTTTTTTTAAAAAAATCATTAAATTAAATTGTGATTTAAGTATGTTTTGAACTGTTTAAACCATGGGTTGTTTTTTTTTAAGTTGCTGTTGGATTCCTTTTAACTTTTGTAAAATAAGTCTTTAATTTAATCATGTTTTAAATTAATGTAAGCCACTTTGGATCCCATCCTGGAAGAAAAGTGGGGTATACATTCAGTCATATCAATTTATTCTATTTTAATGCTGCCTCTCTTCCAAAAAGGGACCAAAGGTGGCTCACAAGATAAAACACTTTATTTAAAAAAAACATTAAAATAACCTCGTTAAAACAGTATAAAATTAAGGTTAAAAACATACAAAAGTTTAAAAATATAATCTAAAACACATACCCCATATAAAGGCCACCCTGTCATGATTTTAAAAAGCCTACCTGAATAAAAATCAATCAATCCATCAATTGTGTGCATGCACGTCAAAAATGCATATGAACATTAAAGCACCATGTGCAGCTTCAGGTATATATGTTAAACGTGTGACATTCACTCCACTTCTCTATGTTGAGACGTTCCTGGGGCAGAGTGCCTCCTTTTCTTTGGAAGGAGATCCATGGGATATTCCAGCATTTTGTAATGTTAGTGTTCATTTACAAATGGATAGATTGAGCCTATTTAGAGGCACAATCTAAAGTGGCAGAGACAGCTTGAAAGGATCTGCAGAAAAGCTCCTCCCCAACATTCACCTTGAGCTGCACTACTCTGCCCCATCAAAAAAAAGAAAGCAGCCAGAGATCTAATATGGGGCTTCTTGAAATAGAAAGGCAACTAACTACAAGGAGGCCCAAATTCTTATCAGGAGCACATCACTTGTGGAGGGGGTGTTAGCCTTTATGTGGTGCCATTTTCCTGACAGGAATCACCCATGTGCACAAACCCTGAGTGACCAGATGTCTTAACCCCAAAGGAGGGCAAGACACCACAAAATGTAGGACATTTGAGAAAATGTAGAACATGATAAAATAAAAGCTGCAAACATTCATATAAATGTAAATTTATGCTTCTTAGTCATGCTGAAAATGGAGGGCATTTCGAAATTCCTTCTGGACAGAAGGCTGAAATATAGGACAGGTCCTGGAAAAGGAGGACTTCTGAACACCCTGCACAAACCAAATTGCTATTTGTCCCAGGGGAGAAAATACAAAGAAATATCCTTTCTGTAGGGCTTTTTTCTTTCTTTCAGGAGGTGTAATTTAAAGTAGAGGAGAAAGGGAAAAGGCAGTGTAGGGAAGCTACATATCTCCTTCTTCAAGTGCCATCATTTAACACTTTATTTAAAAAATATATTACAGTTTTAACTATTTTGTTTTAACGTGTAGTATTAGCTACTTTGGGTCCCATATGAGAGAAAAGTGGAATTTGAAATAAACAAGCAAACAAAGAACTATAATCAAGTCAGTCTCCTCTCTCCTACACCTTCCTTTAAATACATTTTAAAAATAAGCAGTGGAAGAGCCTCTGCATGTCATGTCTGATGTGGCCAGGAGAATCAAAGCTAGAGCTGGACCTAAATGAGGTAGACCTGGGATGAAAACCTTGCATGGCATTAGTCCAGTTATCTTTCAGCTATTTCAGTGTTTTTGTGAGAATAAGAGTAGGAAGTTATACTCTGTTGTTCTTATAGTGGCAAGCAGATGCTTATGGAAAGTTCATAAGCAGGACAAAAGGAGCTTCCCAGTCACGTTCCCTACCAAACTGCATACAGAGCAATATTGCCTCTGGAACTGCAGGTAATGTATATCCATCATGACTGGAAGCTATCAGTAACCTTTCTGCGATGAATTGGTCCAACCCAAATTTAAAGCTTCCCAAACTGATGGTCACCACTGCATTTTAAGCTATAGCATTGAGTGAAGTAATGTTTCCTTTACTCTGTCCTACATCCCCCACCATTCAGTTTCAGCTGCTGATCCTGGGATATAGCATCACAAGAAAGGGAGGTTATTTCCCCCCATCTTCTTTGAAATAAATGAGATTTGTGGATCACCATGGATATGATCCAGTGTGGCATAGTGGTTTGAACATTGCCCTAGAACTCTAGAGATCAGGGTTCAAATCGCCACTTGGCCATGGAAACACACTGGGTGACCTTGGACACATCATAGACTCTCAGCCTCAGAGGAAGGCATTAGCAAACCTCTGAACAAATCTTGCCAATAAAACACTGTGATAGGTTCATCTTAGGGTTTTCATTAAGTTGGGAATGACTTGAAGGCATATAACAACAGCAACGATGACAACAATGGATATGTGGGAGGGTTGTGATTTTGTAAGCATAACTAAAAAGGTTTCTTTTTAGAGGGCTGCAGCTCCCAGAAATCCCTAGCGTAGATAGGCATAACTGGCTAGGAGATTCCAGAGATGGAGGTTTAAAAAATAACTTCCCCAACCTGGTTGTAGGTAATAAAATCATCATCATCAACAAGAACAAGAATTAATCATTTCTGCCACTTCTATTCTCCGCCTTAATTATAGTCACATCAGAGCGAGAAGACTGAAGTTTCTGAACATATGTCCAGTTTCAAAAGCAGTCCGCATGAAATAATGGAAGTGGAACCATTACATTTCTCTGTTCCAGCTCTGAAGGAGGATGCTTCACGGGAGAAATAAAGCAAATATATTGTTTCCTACCAAAAAAAAGCATGTATTTAAAAGAGGTTTTCCCCCATCTCCACTGAAGATGTTTGATTTGCTGCTATAACAAAATGAATATATCATGCTCAGTTCCATTCAGCCTTTGATCTGAAGACAAAACTAACCTGTCTCTCTTTTCAGTTTCTGTAGTTGAGCCAAGGAAGCACTTTTTATATAAGCATTACTTTGAACCAGTGGTTCAATAACATGTGTACAATTTCCATGCATTAGTGGGAAGAATTTAAACTCTTTTGTTTAAAACTAGGAAATGGAAACCATATGCTCCTGTTTGTGCTTTCAGTGCCAACAGTTTAAAATATTTCTAATCAAACTATTTCAGTATGAACATGTAATGACATGTTTGGGCTTGTGTTTTGGAACTGTTCAGACTGGAACTTCCTCTAGATCCTGAACCAACCTTACACAGTTGACAACAGCATTACTAACAGCATTAGTGTAGCAGAGGCATTGGTGTAGATGTTTATGGAAATTGTAATATCTGGTAAATGATCTGCAGAGCCAATTTCATCCTACACATTGTTTCTATGCTATTTCATAGCAAGAAAGAAAATAGGAGAAGATTATTATTACAAGCCACCTAGGCTGCTAGTGTGTGCTCTGGTTAGCAGAGGCTGTTCAGAGAACAGAATGCATTGAATCATAGAATATTACAGTTGGAAGTGAACACAAGGCCATGTTGAGTAGGAATATTCAAGTAAAGTACCCTAGAAAGATGTCCATCCAACCTCTGCTTAAAGACCTCCAAAGATGAAAAGTCCACCACCCTTTAAGGGCAATCTTTTCCACTGTCACAAAAAATTTACAGTAAAAGTTCTTGCTAAGGTTTAAATGGAATCTATTTTCTTGTAATTTGAATCTATTGGTTCATCTTCTAGTCTCTGGAGCAGGAGAAAACATGATATCCCTTCAGATATTTAAAAATGGTTATCACATCATCTCTTAATCTTCTCCAAGTTAAACACATCCAGCTCCTATCAATAATAATTAAATATTGGTTTCCAGACTTTTGATCATCTTCAGTGCCAACAGTTTAAACAGTTACTTTGAACATAAGTACTTGGTTATTTTATCATCTTGGTCTCTTAGAGATCCAGATCATCAAAAGTTTGGAAACCAAGTCTTATGAGAAATGACTTAGGGAGCTGGGAGAGTTTAACTTAGAGAAGACTGAGAGGTGTCATGATAGCCATCTTTTCTCTCAGAGGCAACATGGAAGAAGGAGCAGGAGGAATGTGGGAAAACAAGCTGCAGAGCACAGAAATGTACTTAATAGTTCTAAAAGGAGATATCAAGTATTATTAAACCTATATCACTGAGCAACAGCTCAACCCCAGCTTAGCCAACCAACCCTAACCCCTGAGAATCTGTTGTCCACTATTCAAACTGACTCCAGCTTTTTCTGCATAATTCTCTCCAGCATTGTAAATATATTTCTTTATTATGGTCATAAACCAACACATTGTAAATACAGGATGTCTGATAGCCTTTCAGCATTCATATTTTTGCTGATTGTTCAATGGGTACTTCATCAATGTCATTTGATATTTAATTATTATTGATATCTGATTTCACTATTATTGATCATTGACATCTCTACTATTAGATTTTTGAGTTCAGTATTATGTGACTTCTGACTTTGGTATTTATTTCAGTTTTTTAAATTTGACAGCTAATGTATGATAATGTTCAGTAGCAGACATATAACAATATATTGCATTTTAAGTGTATTTTAATTGTAAAATCATTGTTATCTTAAGTGCATGTATGCAGGATGTGACTTCATAGCTTATAAGGATATTTCAAACAAACCAATGAAAGGATACCAACAAATCCAAGGCTCTTGGGATTTTGAGAGAAATTCTACATTCATAATTCGCATTGAAAACTGTTTTAAAAACTGAGAATTCTGACATTTAGAATTTAACCAATTTTAACTTTGGGTGAAACATAATCATTATTGCAGCCACTATGCAGGCTTAGTGTCTCTCTTTTCTTTCTTCATGACAGAGTGGCAAAATTATTTCTGGATTGCCTAGCAGATGCTTAGGTAGTTCATCTCCACTGATACCCTGCATACATGCTGTCCTCAGAGTGTCTTCTCACGTATGACCTTTTGCTAATGCTATAACTATGCATATGGAGTACAAATGAGTGTCCCCATCTTCATGAGAACTTTCAGTTGAGTATTGCATGAATACAAACAGTAGAGAACAAGCATGGTATAGTGGTTTAAGTGTTGGACTACAACTCTGGAGACCAAAGTTTGATTCTTGGTGCAGCCATGCAATCCATTGGGTGACCTTGGGCAAGTCACATGCTCTCAGCCTCAGGGGAAGGCAATGGCAAACCTCCTCTGCACAAATCTTATCAAGAAAACCCCATGATAGGCTCACCATAAGTTGGAAACAACTTGAAGGCACACACACACTCTCTGCAGATTTGTGCATGAAGGTGTCCAGTGATATCTCTATACATTGTAGCTGAGGAGTTTCATACTATTGCAGAGTATATCTATACTAACCAGTGACAGAAGGTTGATACTACTTTAACTGCCATGACTCTGGTAACTCATGGGAACACTCATGGGAACACAGCAGAGGGCCTTTTTAGTGGCTGCTTCCAGGCTCTGGAAATCCCTTTTCAAGAGGTTAGGCTGGCACCTTCCTTGCTCCATTTCTGCAGGCAGATAAAGACTTTTGTTTTGTGTTGACATGCTTCAGAAGACTGGTTGCTCAAGAGGAAAGGGTCTTCCATAATGTGCTGGATTTTCTATTTGCTGTTTTCCTTTTAAGGATTTATGTCTTTAATAGATTTTAATTTTTTGATGGTTTAATTATACTTTTACCTTTTATATGTTGTGAATTTTTACTATGTTTCTTTTAATTGTTGTTAATCTCCTACAGTCTTGAACTGGAAAAAGGCAGGATATAAATAAATATAGTAAATGAGTAACATCTTACAGATTCCTTGGGTTTGTTGTCTGATGAGGTACTTAGAAATCTCTGCTGTAATTCAGAGAACTGTGCTTCAGTTCCCTAGCAGAGCATTCTAAGTACCTCATTAAATTATAGATCCCAGAAATCTGTAAAAGGGAGCCATGGCAGGCAAAGTGTTGTCAAACTGCACTGGTTCAGTTGTGTAGATACACTCAGAATGAAAGACATTTAGAGGCATCACAGGCAGCCTTTGCTCAAAACTCCGCTCAGTGCTGTCTGCATTGTCACATGCATTTGGGCTTTTTAAAAATTATGATATGACTGCTTAATTCCCAGTTTATATATTTTGTATAAATTGGCAAAATGTTCTGCCTTGTATGAAAAAATGGGAGACATTCACAGCATGGTTTTCCACAAGTTAAACTGAAGTCTTTGAGGACTGTGTCACCCCCATTCTTTGTGAATAATTGTTATATTCTAATAACTTTAACTTTTTATTGTTTGAAGAATTTCTGCACAGTCCATGGCTCACATAATGCAAGTGGCTCTGGTCTTGTTTCATACATTCCCCCCAATGAAAAACTTCCTACTACCAATGTATCTCTTTCTCTCTCTCCATCTCAATCTCTCTATGGAGTGGCATTGCTGTACTACAAACATTGGTTCAAAACACACTGCAGTAATAATCCAGTTTGAGACCACTTTAACTGCCTTGGCTTAGTGCTAGGGAATCCTGGGAGTTGTAGTTTGTTGTGGCTCCAGGGCTCTCTGATAGAGAAGGTTAAATGCCTTATAAAACTGTTGCCTAGCTTTGAGCCAGGGCAGTTAAAGCTGTCTCAAACTGGATTATATCTGCAGTATGTTTTGGACCCTCGTCAGGGCAATGATGACACTGTTCCAGGTTTTTGGCTAAACATTAGAGTTTTCCAAGGCACTGAGCCTATTTGGAAGGCATGGTTCAGCACCTTGGACAATTCCTTCCAAATTTATCTGGTGTTGCTGGAAAGGGGAATTCTTTCTTACCTCTATTATTATTATTATTATTAACCTTTATTTATGAAGCGCTGTAAATTTACACAGCGCTGTACATACAATCTTTTAGTTAGACGATTCCCTGCTTTAGTCGCAACAGAGAAACAAGAGTCTCACTGGAGTTAATGTTACTGGAGTTAATCTGGGAAGTGGAAGAGGGATAGCAGGGAAGCCCATTTCCAATTCCTTACTTATCCCTGAACCAACATGCTGAAGGGTGGGTGTCTTTGGGGATGAAGAAAGTGTGTGGATCAAGTGTGTCTGTGTGCCTGCCTACCTGCCTGCCTGTTTTGGGGGATCTGTCTTGATGTGCATGTCTGGTTGTGTAAAAATATGTGGGTGAAGTGGGGGAGATGTACATATGAGTTCATGCATGGATGGAGTGGGGGTATGTGGGACTGAAATGTGTGCAAACACATATCTGAGAGGGAACTCTCTTTATGTATTTTTAACTGAATGTCTTTTAATTGCAATTCTCTTTTCTTTGTAAGGTGTCTAAAATCCCATTTTGGGGAAAAGGTGTTATGGAATAAAGCCATGGGTATATGGATGGATGTTCAGGATAGAACACATCTGTAGTGCATATATGGATCTGTCTTTCTAACTGTAACCCTTGTCTAGAAGGCAAGTGTGCACTTGTGTGGGGTGGAATGTGTGTGGGCGGGTGGAATGGGGAATTATGCCATAGGGAAGTGTGAAGATGAGAATATGTGGGAAACAGTGAATGTTTCTGGGAAGTTATGCCTGGTGGAGAAAGTGCAGGAAGTGTGCATGCATGTTTGTGCAAGATAAGGGTGGTGGAAAAAGCAGAGGAAGTGTGGCAGAGAACTGTGGGAGGGGTGCACAGGTGTGTGCTGAACACAAGCATATGTACTCCCAGCTCATATATGTGTGGCCTACACTCTCTATCAAATAGTAGACACAGATATTGAGCCAAAAGGATTGCGTATTCCTCTTTTGTGTCTTTGTAGTTTCAAAATGTCCTTTCCCCATATATATTCCTGTTGCTTCTCACTGACTCTAGTTATTATTAAACTTACACCAGATGTAGCATATTGTGAGTGTTAATATTTTGAAACAGATGTTCAACAGAAATATTAGTCTGTAGTTCAAGGTAGTATCTTAAAATGTATTATTTTATCACAAAGTAGTCACATTTGCCACTGAAATGTCTTCTTCAATGTACTTTGTTATTTTTGCTAATAAAAATATATATTCAAAGTAAAGATGTAATTTTTCAGATGCATGTTGTTATTTCTGGTTCATTCCTGTGAAACTGTTGAGAGGAATAGAAAACCATAGTGATCATCAGAAGGAAAATAGTTTGGAAACATTACCTTTTTAAAAACTTAAACTCACATAATCCACCAACCAGCTTGGGGGCTCTAGGAGCTGTAGTCCAAAAAGTAACTTTACCAAGTTCTGAGAAACAGTAACAGCTTTTGGAGATTCTACTAGGAATGGGAAAACTGCCTCCAGTTGTGCTCTGAAAATCATCTGTTCTGGATAGTCCCCAAGACGGCTCAAGATGTATCAAGATTTGGATTGTTAGTGTAGAGCATTTCTGGAATTTCTTGCATTTTTACTTATCAGGGTTTATGAACCCTAGTGTAAATGCTCCATTAAAATGTCCAAAACATTCAAGAATAGACTGCCAAAAATCCATATAATTTAATATTTTAGGTGCCTCCTTAGATATGAGTTGTTATGTTGAGCCTTGCTCCTGGCTAACCATAACTGAAAGAGAATACTGTAAAGAGGCATGCAAAGTTATATTACTCTTTTAAGCACATCTCTCATAATTAACATGACCCAGGCATTCCATAGAATATGTTCCCTTTTCATTCATGATATTGTAATATATTTTTATAGTGGATATTCCAGCCAAAAAGAATGGATTCTTCTCTCCACAAGCATTACCTTTTTAGACTGTTCCTGTATATAGAATGTGATGTCTTAAAGCTTTTAGCAATGAAATTCACTTCACCTCACTGTTCCTCCTTAAAACAATATAAATTAGTGCTCTCTTCCTCCTTCCTCTTTCCAGTAATATCAAAAATTTACCTGTCACCAGAGATGAACTGATGACATCTTGACCCTGCTGCCACTACAGTTTTTAACACTAGATGGTGCTGTCGGATCACTTTTTGTAGTTGGGTATATTTATTTATTTATTTATTTATTTATTTATTATTTTTGGTGCTTGGTACAAAATGAGGACCAGTATTGTGTACTGGTTTGAGCATTGGACTATGACTCTAGAGACCAAGGCAAAAATCCCTGCCCAGCTGTGGCAAATCACAGGGTGACATTGGGCAAGTCATGCTCTCTCAGCCTCAGAGGGCAAAAAAACCCTCTGAACAAATCTTGCCAGGGAAACCCAGTGTAACTAGAAACTGTAGTGGCAGGAGGGTCAAGTGACAGGTTCCCCTTAGGAACTTGAACATACACAACAACAGCGACAATAACCAAATATGTGTGGGTTCTTTTGCATTCCAAGGATTACTAAAATGGTTTGGCTGAAGGTGCCACATTCTGAAGTAAAGCCTCCTAATTCAAATTTCCCACCCAAATTTTAAAATGTGTTTTCCCAATTCAATGACTTTAAAAATTGCCAGTGATGGATGCTATTAGATGAACAGCCTAGCGTTACTATTCAGAAGTTAATTACTCAGTGATTGTTTCTCAGAAATACTCCCACTGTGATCAATGAAACTTATTCCCAGATGAGTTTATATAGTATTGCAGCCTCACTGAGTAAGAAACAAAGTAATCTGGATAAGGTAATATATTATACTGAGTCCCTATACCAGGAGAAAGGCAGGATATAATTTTTTTTAAAAAAAAGAAATAAAGATAATAATAATATGTAACCCTAAAACTCCCTTAAAGTTGGATTTTAAAAGTAAATTTAATTTTTTCCAAATTTCAATTTTAAAATTATTCAGAATTTAAAATCCAAACGATGCAACATTGCCAAATTTGCAAAAACATTTGGATTTATCTGTCCTTTCAAGCAGTAGATAAAAAACATGTATCAGCAAAGAACTTTCCAGAGAGATACTTCCAGCTTCCAGCTCTTTTCTGGAAAGATGTGAAGAAATTAGCTTCATTTCTAAAGCCCATTAAAAACGGAGTGTCTTCCCAAGACAGTGATGGCAATCGCACAGCCCTCCAGATGTTGTTTGAATGCCAGTCTCAACAACCTTAACCAATGGTGAGGAGTGATGGGAGCTGCAGTCTAACATCTGGTGGGTGCATTGTATAGGACTGCAACTATTAAAATTGTTTACTGTATGCTTAAAGATGGTTTGTTGGGCAGGAAAGGGAAAAATGAAAGTGAAGGTAATATGTGCAACATTATGGCTAAAGGAAGGAGCTGCAACTTAGATGGGCCTAAGACACCTTGGTGCCAGCTACTACAACCTGATGCTTTCCAGATGCATTGAAATGCACTTCCTATTACCTCCAAGCAGTATTTATGTAGAACATTGTAGGATAGTGGAAGTTGCATTTCACCAAGTCTGGCCATTAGAATATCTAGTTCAGCAGTATACACAGACCAACAGTGTCTTTCCAGATTTTTAGACACAACTCTTTCTTAGTACTATCTGGGAGAGGCTGACCTTGTACTTTCCATTCCTACTACATATGCTCTGTCTGAGCTATGGTCTTCCTGTAATTGCCCATCGGCAGTGATAACTAGAAATGACTGGAGGTGTAGTCCAATACATCTGGAAGGCATCAGCATAGGGAAAGCTGCTTAGTGACAGAGTGCCCTGTCTGTATAAAAGGAGACTGGGAAGAGGAGAGGCATAATATAAAATTTAAAAAAAGTGGACCCAGGATGGAGGGAGGGAGAACTAGGGCATGCTATCACTAAAAGCAAAATGGTCAGGGTACCAAAAGGCACATATGGATGCACACATATATTAAGTTTGGTTTTCGTAAATATTTCCCTTTACATTTCCTGTTTCAAAGGGCGACGCACAGAAACTCCCAAACTTCTGCTTAAATTGTTCCCAGTTCCAAAAGTCTTGCAGAGTTTTAGAGTATAGCTGGTTGAATAACTTAGGAACTAGAAAAAAATTACATTTTTAGAATAAACATACATCTCCAAGGATCCCATCAGCCAGCACAGCCCCTGGCTATGCTGTCTAGGGCATTTGGGGGCTGCAGTCCAGCAAAGAAACTGTTCTCAAGTCTGTAATTTGGGTATGTTTTCCCATCTGAATTATTCTCAGTGTCAGATCCACAAATGGGTCTTTAAACTGAGCATTTATAAAAGCAGATTAAAGATTCTAGAGGGGGATCTTTAATAAGGAAACAGAAAAATTGGGTGAACCTATGGAAAAGGAAGGCATGACTTTCTGGGATTTATTTTCCCATGGTGATTTCTGTATGGCTCTATTTACTCCACCTATGTTTACCAATGTCCTTATTACCCATCATTTGGTTGTAAAATGCTCATTTATGATTTTCACAACAACCAAAACAAGCAATAAAGTAAGAAGGCAAAGGGATGTTTCAGCCCTAAGATGAACTTTTCTGAGTTGCTAAAATCATGACATTGTAACTGACCTAGAGAAGTAACTAACTGCAGACGATATGCTCTTTTTTCTTTTTTCTTTTTTTTTTTTTTTTTTTTTGGGGGGGGGGGAGATCTAAACGATCATTTCTCACTTTCTGAGTTTTGAAATGGGGAATGATATTGGACTGCAACTTGTTATGAATAAAAATAAAAATAAAGGAATTGTAGCCAAAGACTAAAAGTGAGTACAAGGGAGTGAATTCAAATTTTGCTATTTTACATAAGGGACACCATTTCACTATGCCATTGTATTTAATGGAGGTTGAGCATCCACAGGTTTTGGTATCCACAGGGGTCCTGAAATCAAACTCCAACAACCAAGGCCCCATTGTACATATTGCAAGGCAAATGTACTCTGTGAGTGAATGTGATAATCTGTGTGTACAACTAGATAGATGATAATAATAATAATAATAATAATAATAATAATTTTTATTTCTATCTTCCCACCTCTCTCAATGGATAGATAGATAGCTCATAAACAGATAGATAGCTGACAACAGACATTTTGTCTCAATGGTATTCTGAGCTAGATGCCCCCCAAAAGTGTAGAATCTGTACCCACAATCTGTAAATCCTCTGCCCCCCCCCCAAAAAAAAATACTTTGTTTCTGAGCTTTCTGAGGAAAACTGGCCAAAATTCTTGCTTGTTTTTGGTTACATTTGGCAGGACCAGCAGGGGGCAGATGACTCTGCTTTGTGAGCCACATTGACCTACAGGTTTGCTTTTCATGGCTTTTGTTACACCAAAAATTCA
The DNA here is from genome assembly GCF_019175285.1 of Sceloporus undulatus. Lineage (NCBI taxonomy): Eukaryota > Metazoa > Chordata > Lepidosauria > Squamata > Phrynosomatidae > Sceloporus > Sceloporus undulatus. Next base: position 31,794,171 of record NC_056524.1, on the reverse strand, counting down.
GGTGGCCCAAGCTATTTCCAATCTTCTTCTTACACCTGAACATGCATAAAGGCAGTGCGAGTAGAGGAGTCCGATTATAGTTGGAAGCCGCTCTTCGTCCACATTTGCTCCCACATTTGAAACATGGCAATGCATGCCATGACTACCAGGTGGTGTAGGCTGTATTTCAGAGAAAGGAACTGGCAAAACCACCTCTGAGTATTCTTTAGGAAACCCTATGAAATTCATGGGCTCACCATAAGTTGATAGGCAACTTGGAGTCACATACACAGGCACTGTTCCTCTGACATGGAAGCCATCAGCTGAAAACAAAGAATAGGAAAAGTAGCCAATGGAGCAGCTGGTGTGTCACTCAACTGGGGTCACACCAGCCCACTCTCCATCTCATAAGAGTTGAGATGTCAGGAAGGAAGCACATGACAATTGTAATTGTAATAATAATAATAATACAATTATTAGTTTTCACATGACAATAAATCCTGGAGATGAGAGACATGCATGTAGATGTGACACTACTAGAGACGTTCATACAGAATGAAATTTGGAAACTTAATAGTTTAGACTGCAGCTCCCAGAATCCCCTGGTCAACTGAGGGATTCAGGTAGTTGTAGTCCAAACAAGCAACTTTTCCATACTCTGTGCCTCTGTTATCCACTGTGGCATATAGAACTGTGCAGAGTAGAGCAAAGTTTGGAAACATTTCCTCTTTGGACTACATCTCCCAGAATCCCCCAGACAACAGTTGTTACTGCTAACTTTATTTACACTCTACTTTGTCCACATAATTGGGATGCAAGGTGGCTTACAAATTATAATAATTACAACATGGTTAAAAACAAATGGAAATTCAACCTCAAAATTGAATAAAACTATTAACAATATTAAAACAATTTAAATCATATAATTTAAAAGCATAAAAAAGAGTTTAAAACAATACAGTTAATGCAATACATCAACCTCTTAAAAGCACTTTCCTTTAAAAAAAAACACTTCAGTTCTAAATGTCTGCCAGAATAAGGAAGCCTTTCCCTGCTGATAGAAAGGCAGCAAGGAGGGGACTATTTTAGCCTCCTGAGGAAGGGAGGTCCAGAGCCAGGTTTGTTATACACACTATGGAACTGCATTGATGTACATCTCTGCAAGTTGAGATGCTCACATGTGCAAGCATGCGAATAAAGATGAAGTCAATGATGCAAATGCATTTGGAACATGTTAAGGCATACAACATTTTATCCCAGGTTTATTCGGGCCTATTTGGGTGCATCAGGATGTGTATGAACAATGAAGATTCAACCCAGATTCATCCTGAATTATTTGCACAGTGTGAATAATCCCCAAATGTGTTTGGGAAGGCAGTGAGAGTGAAAGAAAGGCTTCTCATGAAGATCTGAGAGGCTGGACAGTGATAGTCTCTATTCAAATGACTTTTACAAGCTCTGGGCAAGGGAACAAGTCCCAGGTATAACTGCACCTGTCTGTGTAAAAAAAAATGATTCAAGTGATAATCCAATGGGGAGGCCCCACAAACTCCACCTAGATGAACTTACAGGCTACAGTTCAGTTCCAGCACAGCCAACAGAGAAGCAGCCCAGGGACCAGATGGCAATGTAGATGCTCACATCAGCATCCCAACAGTGGTGTTACTGTGGTTGGTGTCACCCGGTGAGGAGGGGGTGGCAGTGGGGGCCTACCCTGCCCTCCTTCCCACTACTTGCTCACCTGCCCTCTGGCCACTCAGCCACTGCCTGGCTAGGCTACTGTTGCAGGGGTGGTACCTTCCATTCAAAGTCTGGCATGGCTGCTCAGGCAAACAGTCATGGCAGACCCTAAACAGAAGATATCATCCTCTCGTAGCAATAGCTGCTGCTGGAGGTGATAGTGCTGAGGCCTCTAGACGGCCTGTTTAGGGTCTGGCATGACTGCTCAGGTCGCTTGCTTAGCAGCTGCACTAGTCCCACCAGGAAAACCACCTCAATAGGTGTACATCCCCTTCTGGTGTACACCTCCCACACACCCCTGGTGATGTCCCTACATCTCAAGGCACCGTCTCACCTCAGTTCTTATATTCATGTGTATGGTTTGGTCTTCTGCAAACCCATGGTGATGATCATTCTATTTTATGCAGTTTGAAAATGATTTATAAAGCCACTGGAACAACTCACTATTTTGCCGGTGATGCTCACATGAGTGCATTGGCACACTGAGTGCAGGGCAGGAGGCTCTATGATGTAGCATGGACCAAGATTTGCATAGGAAGAAATGTGACTGGGACCATCCATCTGCCTGATGCATCACATCAAGAGGGATGGGTGGGATAAGAGGCTCATAGGACCAGGCTGGTCAGAAGGGAGGAAGTGTCCAAAGTCAAAAGAAGAAGTATAATGGGTATTGGGCAGGGGATCACATCTTCATCCCACAGTCAAAAATAGAGGGACACTATTTAGCAAGGTCATCTAGATTGCTCAGTAAATTATAATACAGATACAATCAGGGAAGAGGTGAAGCAGAGAAGAGATTGTGTTGCAGGGTGTTTTTTCCTTGTTCAGGCGAATTACTAAATTCAGCCTATGATGCCAACAACATAAAGGGAAGTGAAGAACTAAATAATTTCATTTAGTCTTTATTTTTTATGAGACTTAATTCACACTTCCCAGAGTAATATTTATTCACATTTGAGGACACAATTCTCCATTCAAAAATACATAGTTGTGTACAATATCTATATGTGTACAACTTACTCACTGATTGATTTGATTTGGTTTATATCTCACCTTTCCCCCCAAATGGGACTCAAAGTGGTTTCCAATGTATGTTAAAACAAAATAACTAAAAAAATATGTAATGCCCACATTTAAAAAGGATTAAACAATCAGATTACAACATTCAGATGTTAAATCACAACAGTTAAAAACACATAAAGCACATATTACATATCCCCTCCTGGAAAAAAGCACACCAACTGCGCATCCATGATTGCATATATGTGCAAAATGCTTATTATGGGCACACTACTCTTTGTGAAGATATGGGAGAGAATCTTCTCTGCTGTGGTACCCACCTTTGAAATGCCCTCCCCCTGGAGGCCCAATTGGTGCCAACTTTGGTTTAATTCTGGTGCCAAGTTAAGATTTAGCTTTTTATTAAAACTTCATTTCAGTCTGCCTATGTACATGGTTTTGAACGGTTGTCAGATTTTTCCAGTATGGAATATGTTTACTTTGTTTCAGTTACTTCTACTGATTTCCTTTTCAGTTATTTGTTTCCAATGCTTTCTTAGGGAAATTTGAAAATGTTTCATTTTGGAACTGCAGCTGCCAGAATTCTGCCTCCAGCATGGCCATATTGTGTAGGGAAATCTGGCAATCATCATCCAGAAAAGTAATTGTTCAAAGCACTGGAAAAAGGCATAGAAAAATATAATCTTCTGTGCATTTTTTCTTAAATCAGATTGATTTGGAAATTAGACATAACTGCATATGCATATAACTAGCAAGGACTAGGCACAGACTTCTTTATCTAATATCTATCTCAAATGCTACTACATATCCTCATCCTTTGCTGCCAGTTAAGTTTTATGCCCTCATTTGGGCCAGAAGTTGCAAAAGTTTGCACTAGGCTTGCTGGCCGGAGCATTCTGGGAGTTATAGTCCAAACAGTAGGTTTCCTGGGACAGACAAGGAAAGGATTCTTCAAACATGAATATAGACTGATAAACAGAATAAACAAATAAATTAGATAGATAGATAGATAGATAGATAGATAGATAGATAGATAGATAGATAG